>NW_020271618.1:273947-486825 GCF_002803265.2 Melanaphis sacchari
TGCTTAAAATCAATTAATGGTTCTTAAAATAAAAAAAAGTTTAAAAAAAATAAAAGTATAATCTATTTTTTAAATCAACATTCATTATTGCCTCATAATTTTTTTTGGCGGAGTCAATACAATATAAAATATAAACGATTCCTGTTAATTTTAATATATTGTGTATACTTTATAGTTTATTTAGTTAACTAAATAAACGTGAATTTTACAATTGCTTCATTTCATAGGCCATTACGAGAAGCTACTACCTATCAGTAGTCACTAGGGAAATTGTAAATAATATACGTTTCCACTTATTTTTAATGAGCCTTGACTCATTTTCTTACTTGGCTTTATCTTAATGAACCCTAAACATAGACAACATCCAATTAAAAAATGTTTTAAGTATAAAAATTTTAGAAAAATAATTTTTTGCAATTTTTCCAACTAATTTATTAGGGAGAAATATAAACACGTCTGTATAATTTTATATGAACAAACACAACAATTTCCATGAATAAAACTGTATTTTATGCACAATAAGAATGACAGTAAAACCTAGTTAAATTGTATACTTATATTTTTGAATTATTTTAATTGTTGTTATCCGTATCTACTAAACCATCTACTGCGATGTGACAATTAGAAAAAATAAGAGGTTTTATCAGATAAAATAGTCTGTCACATAATCTCAAATTGTCAAGTTTAAAACTAAAATACGTTTTTACTTTTATTACCACTATAATTAAATGTTTCAAAAGTGATAACATTATTATACAGTAAAAGCTGCTTATTAGAAACACTTTGGGACGAAGGTGAAATGTGTCAATTAGTCAATTAACCGATTGTTTCTAATAAGCGATCGAAAAAAAAAATGAATAATAGATACGCAAAAAAAATATGTATGATGCCTATATTGTATAATTTAAAAAAGTATGTACAAACGATATTTTACGATATTATTTAAAATATTTATCAATCGTAATTTGTTTTTTTGCGTCGAGTAACTCCATGACCATATTTTCATACGAGTAATATTGCCCCTTCGGCTTTGTCGCTTATTTTGAGTGCGTATGTGTGTTCAGATAGAGCACTAAAATAAAGCCCACTCTCGTCCGCATAGAAAATATCAGAGGGTGAGTATTGGGCCAGCAAATCGGTCCAATGAGTTTCAAACCACGATTGGTCGCACTAAAATCGGCTTAAATCTTGGCGTTTAGACATTTTTAGATTTTTAGAAAAACGAAACACTAATAACCTTTACGTATACCCACGCCGAAGCTAGACTACAAACGGTACGACCGGTACGTACAGAAAGAGCATTTTTACGATAAAGTACAGTAAAAATAAACGTAACGACAGCAAAGATAAGATTAAAGTACATTTGTTATTGCCGGATAATCGGTGTATATGTTAACTGATCTTCGTCTAATTGTTTCAAATGGCCGATGTGATGTTTCAATAATCCGATTTATTTTCAATGTTCTAATATACGTCCGATCCGTCCCGAAACATTTTGTTTCAATAACGCGATTGTATTAATTACCCGTGTTCCTAATAAGCGGCTTCTACTGTATATGGTAATTCCTAACAATCACCTCACTACACCTATACAATTTCTAAATCTATAAGAATATATAATATTATATGCATAAAATAGTCAATACTTAAAACTGGTTTTGATCAAAATGTTGTAATTTTTATGAATCTTAACTTCGAATCTCAATCATAACCAAACTGAGCCTAATTGGTTGCAGTGAATCCTGTGACCATTTCCATTATAAAATACAAATAATGTACAGTTATTTTTACTGAAATCTATTTTGTACTTTGGAGAAATATATTTATTTTTATTTTTTTATTGTACATCTCTAAGCTGAGTATAATTTTATTTCTAAAAAATAATCATTATCCAACAATAATTAGCAGTTAAGAAACTTATGTCTAGTTGATATAACTAATCATCTACGTATATTAACAAAATATAAGTTTCTCAACAACCAATTATTTATGTATGAGTATTTAAAAAAAAAAAAAATAATGTTCAAATTTTAATTATAGGATCAATAAAATCATTTGAATATTTGATTAATTTTAATCAAATGACTGTAATTTGATTTGGTATATATTTATGACTTATTGGTATTATTAAATATTAATACTTTGAATTTAGTCGTGTTCTACACCATAGCTACGCCTTATTTCGTGTCTCGTGTCTTTTGACTCGTGACCAAAAAACCGATACTGCTCGTCACCCACGCACTACGAAGCTTACCAAGTCGAAATATGCATGACGTGTGGACCGACTACACTCTCGGCTCACGTTACCTCACGCAGTCATGACGAGACGTTGAAGTAGCATATTTAATTACATAATATCATCACTACAATATATTGTAATATCATAATTATTAAAACATAACAATATTTTTATATTATCATAATATATGTAATCAAAAATGTATTATTTTGTATGTAAATTCAAAACAATGTAAAAATAATAAAGTATATATTACTGATTAATAAAATTATTCGCAGTAATATTTAAAACTGACTTAAGTTTAACTGTTATTCTAGGTTATTTTGTATTGACGTAAAAACTGGGAATAGAAGTAATCGTGAAAATAGAAAAAGAAATATATTTTTAATTCTGTAATTTTTTAAATCTGTTTTTATTAAATGAATAGATATTGAAAAGTATACAAGTAAAATAAAAAATCAAAGTGGTCACCTGACAAGCAAGAAAAAGGTTAATTTCATAGTTATATATTTTAAATTAAATCAAAATAATTGAACCAAAGGATATTATTAACTGTATAAAAGATTTAAGAAAATAAAAAAAAAAAACCATAAAGCTACAGTTATTCATTTTTTTAAACTATAGCGAATGTGTGTTATATTCAAATATTGAAATATACGTCTATTAGGTGTATAGTAAATTAATATTAATATATTATTAAGTATTATAGACTTAAGTAATTTAACTCAATTCGTTATACGTGTACACCGATTACGTTAAATAATATTATAATATTTTTTCAGCTTGAGATTGGTCTTAAACTCCAATTTTCCATTTTAATCTATTGTTTGCCTTTTATGGCAGTCCTTTAAAAATGTTAACTCTTGCATTTATTTAATTTGTTCTCCTACAAGAATGTTTTGAGTTTTTGTATTATAATAACCCACTTAAGTACTTCAACTTTATATAATATATAATATCAATATGTTATTGTTTGTATTTCGCAATTATTATTACTCTCGTTACCTACTACCAAAAGTACAAAACACAAATTTGGGTGTGCAACAGTCGTATAAAAATTATAGATATAAGAGAAGGTAATATTAACTTCATTTATCAACTCTATAATAAAAATAAATTTTTTATGAATGGATTTAATGTTAGGTACGTTTTTAAATTATTTTTTTATTTATAAAATAAATTTACAATATGTTTATACAAAATAATACGATTAGTAAATAAGTTAATAATTAATATACTATAGTCTTAAAACGTAAGGAGAGAGAACATCCATCTGCTTTCAATTTTTAAGCTTAGGGGAGTAAGTTATTAAAGATTATTTATTTTTAGATTACGTGACCATTTATTGAGACGACAAAAAGGTTTGTCAGGTAATGTGTGAGAAGAGAGTTTAGATTTGAAGCAATTTGGGTAGTTGAAAGAGTTTTTTATGAAATTTATTATAGTTATAGAAAGTATGTATGGGTATTATTGGTATGTTGAAATCATGATGTAGAGTGCAAGTTACGTTTTTAAATTGACGAAAAAATATATCTTGTTATAAGTTTATAAGTTAAAACTTACTTGACTTAAATTCTTGGAAAATATAAAGTTATTAGTTAATAAATTATTACTATACTTTTAATTTTTATACAGAGCCCTTTTTTTTAAATTTATTAAATAAAAATTATTCATCTCATTATTAATCTTGGATTCTGAAAAATTAAATAATTATTGATCTTGTAATGAAGTTGTTTTTTCTACATGAACGCTTTTCCCTGCAGTCATAAAACAACTCTAAAAGTTTCATTCTATACTTTTATGGAATGGAATTCTTATCTAGACGGTATACTTGAAAACAAAGAAAAACTGCATACAAGTGGCTAAAAACAATGAAGAATTTTCAGGGAGCACGGTTTTAACATCGCTTATAATCGTTTTTACGATGATTTATCAGTGCTTTGCAATATATATAAATAAACTATAATATTGTATATACTATATCTTGCTCAGAATTTAATTGGTTCAGATTTTATATTTTCTATATTAGAAATTGTAATAAGTTTCACCATATAATTATAGTCATTGAAACAAAATATTTTTATCCTAGCAAGCATTATTTCATCAATGAAAAACACCTTAATACGCAGTTTGTTAATTTATTCTTCAATGAAAATAAGTTATTAAATGACCTTGTCTGTTGTCAAGATAAAAAGAAAACTCGCTTTATGCTTACGCGACATTTAAATCATACAATAATATAATTATAAGACATAGCCTGTTGTTAGCTGCATATCAAGTTACAACTGATGTCCGATACATTCAGTTAAAAAAAAAAAAAAAATATTTCTATAATCTCCGACCTAACGTTTCACCTTTAAACCAATATTAACTGGTATATAAATTCCAAGGACTAAGCGACATCCGGATGCAGGATACATCGAGATTAAATTTAATAACTCTTATTTGTTTAATATACACTCTATTAGTAAACGATAGATATATAAATATACTATAAATAAAACTATTTTTAATATAAAATAGACAGGTACTTTACTATAGAAAATCAATGTTATTACTTTTTAATGTTTGAGATATGAAAACAATTGACTATAACAATTTTATTAAATAACGATAATTATATTAATACGCAGAAACAAAAATAATTAATAATTATAAATTATCTGTGGAGTAAATATTTTTTCATTTCTTTTACTATGTGAAACAAAGTAAACACCGTTAATTTATTTTTTTTCCAAGCTGATACTTGTTTCGCAGAATATCTTCAATTACAAAACATAGACGTAATAACATCAAATATGATAAATTTTATAGTCTTTCGATTAATCGGAATGCACTTGTTGTATAATGTACCTACTTGTTTTTAATTGTCGAGTTTTACGAGAAACGTACGATAATCTAGTGAACTGTACCGCCTGTACCCCACAATATCTTATTGCAACCATGGGACTGTGAACTAAATTATATTTAGATTTTGAATGATAAATTAATTGGTTTTACGGTAGCATGTTACTTGCGTCCCGTAAGATTGTTGATAAGAATTTGCAATGTTACAACCTAAATGCATCTTAAATACTCGGACGCAACTTACCTATGATATTTATTGACGAGTTATTTGCGTCCCAAACAATAATTTTGGTTAGGTATCAACAATTTTGTGATTATATTCTAAATAATTATGTCTCTGAAGATTTGCGTTTCCCTCCTCAAATATGGACTGAGTGTTTCACTAGTCTTTGGCGAACCACTAACTCATGTGAATCATTTCATTAGAAATTTAATATTTCATTTTATCACTCACACCCTAATATTTTCGCGTTCATCAAAGAACTTGATAAAAGAATTTCAAATTAATACATAAATTCTAATAAACAGTTTTGAATTAGTAAAAAAAAAATTATAGTAGTGACCAAAAAGATGAAATAAAATTTATTGAAACAAATTGTCAAACTTAACAACAAAGAAATTAACAGTATGTTATTTAGGTATAACTGATGTATATCCTAAATTTTTACCAATATTGATTCATAACAACATTTATAGATTTTTTTGATTCAATTTTTTTTTAATTATATGACAATATACATACCTATATTTTATTTTCGTATTATCTACATATCGTTCTGAAATTAGCGATTTTGTGAAATATTTCAAAAATTTTTTAATAATTATTAAATATAGCAATTTACGTACTTATATCTACATGTTTTTTTCTTACGTAGGTATGCCTAACTTACATCGCAACTTACATCTAGTAATAATTAACAAATAACTTGCGTCCAAACTGTTCGGACGCAAGTTGTACCTATATGCACCGGGTTTTACAATGACATGAATTATAATTTTTTTGTGTCTGTTTATGTGTTTTATAGTAAAAAAATTATTTGCTACTCAACTTTGAATATTTTTCATAGTATAAAATTGAATATAATTGGTATTTTTAGGGGATAAAAATTCTGAATTACTTTCAAAATAATAAGAAAAAACAAAATCCACATAATCCCTAATTTTTGATAAAATCTTTCTATTTTTGTTGATTGTTTTCATAATTGAAAAATAAATAACTACTGTTAAGACATGAATTTTTAATAAATATATTAACATTTACTATTTTAATAAACATAAAAAGATATCAATTCAATGAAAAGTGTTTGACATTTTTACTTTATCTAATTTATTTTCGATTTCTACGTGACAAAAATTTTATACGTGAGTAAAAAACATGGCAATTTAATTCAAGGTTCTTCATAAGTTTTTCATACTTCAATAAAATTATATCGAAAAATACTTAGTCACAATTATTTTTATAAGCATTTAAAAATCAGTTTTAATAAAATTCAACAAATCATAGAAATGTAGATTGTACATATTATTTTAACATCTAAGGTTTTAAATTAAATGTGAGATTCCTCAAAAGTTTTTTTACTTAAATTTGAAAAAAAAAGTTAAGTATAGTAATATTATTTTTTATGAGTATTTTAAATCCAAGTATAAGAGAATTGGATATAAAAATATATAATAACGATTTATCTTCAAACAATTTTTGTTACTTTTTTGTAGTTCAAAAAATATTAGTCACAGAGTCTTGAAACTTTTCGTTATTGCATGTATTATAATTTACTGCACACACAATGGCATTTTAAAAATATTCAAATTAATTTTAAGCAATTTATACCACGAACGGTGAACTTATTCACAACACACTACGGTGCGTAGGTATTAATTTGTATAGTTATAAAAGTTAATGAAAGCCATAATAACATATGAAATAATATTAAAATAATTACTTAATAGTATATGTAGTTTTTTTTAAATTTTAGATCGATCTTCCAGCTACATTACAACTAATAGAAAAATAAATTACAAAAATCAATATAAATATCTTTAGAAATAAATATGCTATGCTAGACCGTTTCCACTAAGAATTGTTTTTCGTATGCAGTGATTTAAGTTTTCAATTCAAATTTAATATACACCTACTATTACCTACTTTATAACGAAGTATACTCGACATCTTCAACATAGCAGAGCAAATTAACCTATGTTTCGTAATTGTAAAAACATTGCTGCAAGGATTACCTATAGGGTGAGCAAATTTATATTAAAAAAATAATAATAATAAATAAAACAAAAAAAAAAATTTTGGCTTGGCTCTAAAAATAAAAATAGACTCCTAAAATTTGTTTAATAATTGTTATTATATTAATTATAAATGTATTGTTGAAATGGGTGACTGCTGTCATGTGGCTTCATAATTACACTATGCAATACGGCAATACGAATTGTCTGGTATTTTTTGCTGACAATAATATTGTTCGTTGGCACTAGACACTCGTTAAACAAAAATTATAACCGTTGAAATTAGTTTCAATAATTCAATTAAAAACTGAAAAAAAAATCTTGCTTTGTGTATTGCCTGTGCAGGTAATTAAAAAAAAAAAAAAATTCTAATGCGCATTTATGGAGATTACGGATTAAAAACAGGTTTAAATGTTTTAAAAACTGGACAAAAGCGTTGTATTCAAAATTTACTGAAACAAATGGACACGATGCTTAAAAATCACTGAACACGATAAAACTGGCTCAACAATACATAGTCTCGCCAACTTTGGTTTTATTTAAGCATAATTTTTTTTCCGTTCCTCGGTTGAAAACTAAAAAGTATTGTTGTGCGGGTTTTTTATTCTTTATGTACGAATACAATACATATTATAATATATTATGTATATAACACGTACACGAGTGTACCCATATTGTATACGATTTTCACAAGTGCATGCGTCTGCAATCTGCACTCTGCGGTGCAGTATCTGTTATATATGTGTGAGTGTGTATATATATATATATATATGTATTATATGTACCTACGTAATCGGAAGTTCAGCGATTTTCACGTTTCGAACGAAACCACGAGACGATATTATAATATACGTTAAACGCCCGGTGTATTACGTTATAAATATAATACTGTACACGATCAATTTAATACTCGTTTATTAACCTACAAGTATTATACGCGCTAGGAAAATCGACGATAAATTATTTAGTCTCGACCGATATTACTTAATATTTTATAACGCGCACGCGCGTGCCCGACAACTGTCGTCGCTCTCCCCCGAAAGATCATAATATTATTATAATAATTTTATAAAAATTATAGGTACGTAACCGCCATTATCACGAGCGGGCGCGCGCGCGCACACACACACACGCACACACACCCACGCACACACACTCGGCCGAGTACTGCAGACACACTCGTCGCAATAATAATTTTACACCTGCGCGATTTTGCTCGCCGTGAGACGAACAGCATAATATCATACATATTATTATTATGTACTCTTCGTCACCACCGTCTCTCCTCCACCTCGTGCCACTGCCATCGTCTTCTTCTCGCTTGGTCGCCGCCGCCGCCGCCGCCGCCGATGAGAAAACCTCCGCACAACCGTAATAACGGTACAAGCGGGCGAGTTACCGTTGGTCCCCCCTCGCGCCTTCGTCGTCGTCGTCGTCGTCATCGTCGTAGTCGTAGTCGCCGCCGCCGCCGCTGCCTTCTACGCGCCGCGGCGGCAACCGGTAAAAACAACGGTTGTTGCGCGGTCCGCCGCCGCGAGTCTTAAAATAATATACAGCTCGACGGCGATGGGTCACGGGCATTACCTATTATCTATAATAGTAATAATGGCGTGTATCATTATTATTATTATTATTATTATTATGACCATCATCGTCGTCGTCGTCATCTCCGCGTGTGTCGACAATATTATTATATAATATCGCCGGGGCCGTGTACCGTGCGTTCCATGACACGAGACGTCTTATATGACGACGATTATTCCTTGTCAGCGTCTGCTGCGCGCCATAATATTATCATCAAGTCGTCGTCGTCTTCGTCTTGGGTCCCCGCGATAGTGCAGCAGAGGCGTCGTCCGAGGGACGGGTCACACGTCGTGTAGTATTTCACGCGTCCGTCGCGACGCGTTCGCGCCACAACGGAATTATCGCAAATTGAAAAACACAATTAAAGGTCGCGGCTCACAGCCGAACGTCAGCAATTTAGCTGCGGCGATAACAGTACTATCGCGGAGCGGGGTCTAAAGTTATCTGTATTTCGTACTACACTCTATATTTTAATTAAACTTTTACGACGAGCGATGTAAAATGAACAGTAATGACATAAAAAAAAAAAAAAAAAAAACGTTATTTGCTACACTGCTACACGCTTTAGAATTTCGGTAGGTAGTACAGATTTTATTTTTTTGTATCACAGAAAGTTCGTCGCAGCAAACACAATTATAGGGCTTGTCGCGGAGTGGTCCACGTCTCGCGCGCCACCCCCTCGAGCGGGCGCTCCGCGCGAGACGAAAGCACGGCGCGTAATCCGCATAACTTATCGCTCGCATATTGTCGGTGTATTATAATCGACGCGTGCGCCCGTTGATATTCCCAAGTCCTGACCGACTTTACGACGACAAAAACATCAAAAACAACGCGTTACGGCCATATACATAATATGAGAAAACGTACGGTGGCCGTTCGTATATAATATTATAATATTATATCCTACCTGCAGCAGTTATATTGGTGCGTGTATTATTATTATATTATTATAACGCTGCCGTAATGCACTGAAGTTAATGACGTTATACCGCTATGATAATAACGATATTTTCCATTTTACGGTATATAATTCGCCGTTTTCGCCCGAGCGACCGGTGGCGTCGGGTGGGGGCTGTCGAGCGCGAGCGTCCCCGGACGGATGGCCAGCGCCGCGGCGGTCTGCAGAAACGGTTTCTCCTGGTGGGAAACCCGTCGCGGCGGCCGTCGCGGTCCGCCTCGGTTTCAAGTTCATGCCCTGTGGTCCTCAGCGGTCGTCGCGGTTTGTAGTCGAAATTTGCGGAGTGCCACAGTCCGCCGCCAGCATCGGTTTACATACATTACTCTACCGCTGTCGCCATCGCCATCGCAGCAGGCACACCGCACAGTGACATCAGCGAATGCGCGCAATCCGTCGATCGCGACACACGACTTTGACTGCCGTGTTCGGGGGCACCACCAGGAAACACCGCACCATCCGATCGGAATCGCGCTCCACCGTCGCGAATTTTCGACACTCGCCGCGTCCACGCGCCTTTGTAGCACCCGCATTTGAGGGCGGCTCGTATATGGTCACACCGCGGTTTTTGTGCTGTTGCCGGACCATAGTGATCCGTACACTCTGATATCGTCGACATCGCGGGCCGGACGCGCACCCCATCGTAGACCTTTGCCGCAACTCCCCGTCCGAAACTTCGGTTGGTCGTCGTTATCCGTTTCTATTTTTTTATTTTTTTTTTTTATTTCGTTTCTAAATCCGTTTGCACGCATACCGTTTTAAATGTACGACAACGGAGGCGCGAAAATCTCGCCCCAGCAGCCATGTCTGCCGGTCGTCTAGTCGTCGGCATCACGGACGCCACCATCAACAACAATAATAACAACAACAACGACTACAACAACCGCTGCGGCGGGACAAAGCCCCCGGCACCAAGCAAACCGCCCGCGTGCGGAATCACGTCGCCGTTTACTGCGGAGCCCGGTCGGCGGACAACTCGTAGCCACTGCATTAGCTGACGAACATTTTTGATTTTTTGTTTCGTTTTCTTATTCAATATTTATTTTTCTCATCGAACATTTTTATTTTTTTGTTTTTGTTTTTTTAAACCGACAACATTACAAAAAAACGACGTTTACATTTATTAAAATATTCATAATAATCTAAATAATAATACGTATTATACCGTCCGTCGTCGTTCCGCGAATTATTGTAAACCATTTAAATGTATATCCATTGCGTCCGGTTCGTTTTTTAACGTAACATTTTGAATCGAACACGATATAATATCTATTGTGATATCATTTATTATAACATACCGTCATTTTGATAACAATATTGCAGTGCGATTCACGCAGTCGCACGACGACTATAGTCCAACGCCGTCTCACCGTCCTCCGCGGTGCGAGAGCTTGTACAAGAAGCACTCTTGTGGTGTGCACCGGAAGACCATCTTCATCGCGACCATCGGGCACATAACACAACGGCCGCAACGATGCCGAGCACAATTAGAGGTAAGCGTCATTAGAGACTTTTATACATCATTGACTGTTTATTATTATGCTGTTGGGCATTTTACGTTTGAACATCCGGTTCTGATCGAATAGAATCGGTATCGATAAACCCAAAAATATATTATCAATACTTGTTACTACTCATGTGTTATGTATGGCGCGCGTGGAATGATTTTTATAACCGATGACGTCAGACGCGTCAGTTCGATTGCGGGTTTCCAGTGTTTGGGCATTTTAATCGATTTTCTATCGACGTCGACACTTTTGCCGCCGATGTTTATTGAACGTTTTTTACTATCGTCGTTATTGTTATTGTTTTTTAATTTTTTTTTTTCATCGGGTACGACGACCCATGCGGCAGCAGCACGCGAATATTTTTCTATATTATTTCGCGTATTACTGTCTTCAGCGTTGGCGTCATACACACATACACTCGCACACACGCACGCGCCCGCGTGCCCGGAGAATACTCACGCACACACTCACAAACTCCAAATGTAAATGATATATTAAACGATATATAATATTATACATTATATTATTATACCGAACGCGCGCACGCGTAGTTATGTGATGACCATGTACAATGTGTCATTTTGCTGATGTGTCGAGCGGAGACCGACAAAAAATTCGTATACACCTATACTCGATACATAAGCGCGCGCGTTTCCGAAATTTTGCGGAATTTCGCTTGGTCGACGATTTCGACAATGCAAGCGCAGAAAAAAAATATTACAATACACTCCGCACCGCCGCTGTCTTCACACACTTACCCACCTATATATGAATATAAATCTAGCATATTTTAAAAACATTTTTTAAATTTAATGTTAACGAAATAATATCATCATCGAGATATACGTATGTTATGTGCGGGTGGGCTGCAATATAATATTGTTATATCGTGATTATTTTAGAACTCGAAAGTATATTACAATATTACCTACATACTTAAAACGAGTAGGTACATACAACGAGTACTTATAAATTATAATTATAGGTTCTTCCTAATTGATCAGTAAAAACTAATAATGATTGTATGAAAACTTTATAATAATATGTATTATAATATGCCATTACGCACACACGAAAGTCGTCATGTACGAATTATAAATTGAGTTTGTATGTACAACGGATGTTCAGTTGGCGATTAGCAAACAATAAATAATTAGGCATCGAATGATATAATTGTAAAAGAAAAAAATCGATTAACGAAAAAAAAAAAAATGCGTAATGAATAATGACGGACGAACAAATTATGTTTACAGTAGTTGTCTGTCATTATTCAATTATTATTATTAATATTTTTATTATTAAAGAACACGATTTTAACTTTACTTTTTATGCTTGTAAGAAATTGTATGTTTATATACTATATACATATTATAGTATATATTATTAATTCAGTTACTCGAGTATAATAGTCATTATTTTTGTATAAATTGTACAACTATTCTTATCCAAAGGGCTCAAAAATTAAACACTTCGACATAGGTATACGTATATGAAGTTTTGGAGCAACTCATAAAACATTTCAGGGAAAATAACTTTATTTCTATTTTCTGATTGTCAAGCACTGCAGTTATAGAGTTCTAATTTATTTATAAGTGTATAGTTTATATCATTCATTGTAAGAAGGTACTATATAAAGTATACATAGAAAAACTCCGCTAAAATGTTTATGCTTGTTTTTGGATATTAAAATGGTGAACATTTTATTATACTAACGCGCATGACGTATGGCTAAGTTAATATTATATTAACCATTAATTGTGGATATCTATGTTTAGATATGTGACACGCATGAGTATATTATACATTTTTCGCAAGTAGTGTGTACCTATCTATATAGAACTTGTTTACTTTATGATATTATTATATGTGTAATAATAGTAATATGCCATATATGTTTATATATCATTTTCACAGTGGCTATATGTTATCGACATTCGAAGTGTCCATTATGTTATATCAATTTTGTAATGTCCATAGATAATATTTCCCGTTTTTGAAGTTCACAGCTGATTGGTGATACACTTGTGTATCAGTATATCAAATTATACTGGGTTTATTAATTACTAGTACTCAAATATCCAATATTTTCATAACCGTTATGGTGAAACGCCTTAAATCTTAATGTCAATTTATTTATTTTTTGCACTTATTCTTATTACACAAAATATAGAATTTAATATTTATACAAAAACTTCATTAAAATATTATTAATAATAACTAAATTTACTAAAATATTCATTGTAATCTTAAAATATATTATAATGTTCTTCGCCGTCAATCGTCTTCGCACACAATATGTCCCCCAATATTTTTATAACTTAATTTAAAGGACTTTACATTGTTCATTTATTCGGTAAGTTTTGAAATATAACGTAGTTATTATACATTCTAAATTTCTAAATGATAATTATCGGCTTGATAGGATGCACAATATTTGCTGCCTTCATTTTATCCGTTGAATTTGCTTATTAAAAGTGTTGTAATATCTCAGTGTGTCAATCCATCCTATATTATAGGAAAAATATAGGGTAGCTTAATGTTTCTCACGAAATCTATTAATGGCGAATTTTATGCCCCTTCATTGTTATTTTAAGTTAACTTTAAGGTCCTAGCTTTCTGTTCCGGAAACTTTTTCCCGTTTCGTGTTCCTGTTAGCAAGAAAAATCATTTAACAAATCACCCTATTGTTAAAATTATGAAACTGCCCAAAGAGACCCCATTATTATTAATTAGTTTTTTGTATACCTGGTAAGATTTATGCGTTTTCATAAAATGTCATATAACTCATATATTATCTGAGCTTTGATATTCCATAATATTTATACCTAATATTATAAATGCATTCTAATTTTACATAATAATATTATGATATTATGCAATATTGAGCTTGTCCCGTATTAAAATATATGAATGAACAACACAATATATCGTATAGTGCGAGGTCTAATGATTTCATTAAATTAAAAAAGATCTCTATCGTGTATATATATATATTCATTCGCGTCGTCGTCAACGTCCCCTGCACACCGGCGGTACACGCGGTCAGGGTTTGGCGAAATTTCCTTGAAACGTTGCGGCGACGTCCCCGCGCGGCCATCGTACACGCGTGAAGGGATGAGTAAAAAAAAAAAAAAATCGTAACCACACTACCACACGGTGTACAAACATACGAACGCAACGCGACGAGGACGAGCGAAAAGCCGGTCCCGCCGAGCCGACACGAGCTTACCCACCCGTGACCCCGAAACGCCGACTGTCGCCGGCTACGTCCGCCACGCCAGCACCGCATATCCACCGGCCCGGCCTTGTCGACCGGCGCTCGATAAACCAGGCCTACGCCGACGCACCGAGCACGCACACGCACTACATTCATTGCCCTACGCGCATCTCGACGACGACGACGACTATACGACGGCGACTGCGACGACGACCTGTCTCGCAACCGCCGCCGTTTTGTTGTTTTCGTGGCCGCGTCCGTGCAGTGCGGCGCCCATAACTATATGATAATAATATACGTATGAATTACAAACACGGGTATATACAATATTGTTGCCGTATCGTTATCGCGCGACCGCGGGTAAACAAACGCTGAACAACAGTACATATAGGTATATAGTACACCGCAGGTACGAACGAGCCGATCTCGCCGTTGTCGTCGTCGTCGTCGTCGTCGTCATCGTCTTCTCCGCCAAAGGATATCGCAGTCGTTACCGCAATCTCACGGCACCACGCACCACATCATCGTTACAACTCGTACGGTTCACGCGCCGAGTGTGGCGTCGAAACGCAGTAGCCCCGGAAGTTAACATCGCGGGATGCACGCCGTCAGTGCTGCGATCGCCGGCCCGGCCGCGGGGTAACGCGAAACCATGAGGAAAAAGTCGAACGTCGCGGTGACCGCCGGCCACGCAGCGCCGGCCAGCGTCGTGGTCATCGTACAGCCCAAGCAGGAGGCGGACGCTGAGACGTCGACGGAGGAAGAGGTCGCGGCGGCCGAGGAGACGGCCGCCGCCGCCGTAGCGGACGACCCGCGCTTCCCGCCGGTCCCGGAGGCCGTGCCCATCTGCTCGCGGCTGTTTTCGCCGTCTCCGCCGCCGCTGCCGGAACAGCAGACATCCGCGGCCACGGCCACGTCCGAACAGCTCCCGGGACCGCCGCCCGCGATACCGATCAGCACAGGTAAAAACCGGAGCGTCCACGCGGCGTGACCGTTATTATACGTACCTAGACACGCGCAAAACTATATTGCTCGTTGTGCGCGCGCGTATTAGTAGACTTCCGTTTGACGCGCCGCAGTGGGTAGGATTTGACGGGTCTTACGGTTATTTGCATGTAAACAAACAAACATGGGTTTATCACGTATTATGTCGACGGCGATGAGACCGTAGCTCGTCGCGCGTACCCCGGTAATAATAATAGTAATAATATAATGATAGAGATGATTGTGATGATTGTGATGATTATGATGATGATGATGATGATGATGGTGGCTTTTAATGATAATAATATGATACACCTAATATATAAATATCGTAACGGGCGGCAGCGACGAACGTCGTAAATAAACAGCCAGTTCAGATGAGCGCTCATGCGCGCGCGTTTATAATATTACGCGCGCGCGTGTGTGTGTGAGTGTGTGTCGGCGGATTGGAGTGACCGTCGACGCGTTGTGCGCGGTGCGCGGGGTAGCGGTGTTGTTGACAGAGGGATGCGAACGGGCATCGTCAACACCGCCCTGCCGCGCGCGCTCGTTCGTCAGCGGATCGATCGGTGGCGCGCTGGCCGAAAAGGCGTGCGCCGATCCGCATAAACACTATATATACGTATATATTATACATACGCTCGGTTCCAACATAATATATAATATGCTATATACATAAGTACGTCGCACGGTTTCGATGTTTTTCTTTCTTTAGTATATATATATATATATATATACACGTGTGTGTGTGTTTACATGTTATTATATATATATATATATGTGTGTGTGTACCATTTTTATGTATATATATATATATATATATATATAATATACACTACAGTGTTATCGTTATCGACCGTGCTTACATAATACCTATGTGTGTGTGTGTGTGTGTGTGTGTGTGTGTGTGTGTGTGTGTGTGTTTGGTTTGTGTGTACGTGCGGACAGCCATAAAGTTACGAACGCCAACACCATCGTTGTCGGAGCTTCCAAAGTTTTGTAATACACTGCAATGTATACAATCACGGTTAACTCAAACGAACGGGTTGCGCACAAATAGAATGCAAATAATCAGGCAGTAAGTAAATAGTAATATATTATATTACTATTTACTTTGGGTATTTACCTAAAATACTCTCGAGTGATATGGCCAATTAGAATAAAACTATTCTCGTTCATGCTTTTCACCCTCCCGCAACTCGTATACAATTTAATTTTGAAATGGCCAAATATCAAAATCATTTATAAATAACTATTAGTTTTTAAAGCTAAAACCCTCCTCAGTATTCAATCAATAGAGTATACATGTCAGATATAAACATCCATCTCCGTGCAATGGAAAAAAATCCTCTGAATAAGGTCTGAGTATAATATTAGATACGAGTATGACTTTTACTACACCCCGCAGACTCGTCGACGACTGACGTTTGTAATCTGTACGTATATAAACCATCATACGTTCACGCGCATGTACTTTATATATGTATATACTACATATGTAATGTGCACTCATACATAAATACTAAAATACAAAGTATTATACTCCCCGATGTTCCCGTTTTCCAGGGTAGTAAAAACATGACACAAATACGCTATACACACTGGCCAATGGTTTCTATAATACAAAACATTATCATATATAGGTATTAGGTACATAAACGTATATGGCTATATAATATGTGAATTAGATGCGAACAAAGAAAGCTTTACCTTTTTTTTTTTAACCCCGGTCCGCATTATGCTATTGCGATGTCCGTGATGTAAAACATAATAGTGTCTTGGATCGTATTAAATTAGCAAATCAATTGAAAATTACGATAAAATGATAGAAATCTACCCACCAAATGAAATTCACCTAAAATATCATCTTATTTATAATAATTAAAGAATATAATTATGGCAGTTTTATAGTAAAGCGTACAGACCGTACAGTACCTATGAATATTTATTATTTGGTGATGAACTAATTATATGATGCAGTTCAAGAACTTACTAATTCATAACTGTGTAGAACAAATTATCAATGGTTATACCTATATAGGAATATTATTGTTTGATTTGTTTTCAATGGAAATTACGATTGGTCGAATAATAGTGTTAAACCCCTGATGAATTAATTTAAATACATAATATTATTATCATTTAAACCTCTATTAATTAAGTTAGTTAATTTAGTAAGTTTAGTTTTATTTCAAAAATTACATTCGACCAATAATTAATACCTATGTATAATACATTGTATAAATCATAGTAATTAATTATGATTAGATCAAGAAAAATTGTCCTAAATACATTTGTCTTGATGAAAATCAGTTCATTATTGTATCAGTTAGTTATAGATTGTTAATACATATATTAGCACATTTCAAACATAATGCATAAAATCAGGTTAAAGTTACGGATGAAAAATAACAATTTAGCTCATTAATGATGACCGGTGGTATTTAAATGTATATTTTTAACGCTGCATTTATCCATAATTTGATTCGGTTCCCGCCGGAATACGCCTGCGCATGTATATTTTAAAGGTACGCAAAACAGTGTAGTGCACGAAGTCAACGATTAACGGGACTTAAAAAAAAATACACGAAAAAACAACAATCGCTGTCTTTGTGTATAATATCATGCATCCATATAGTCTCTTACGGCAGGTGCGTGCAATATTTTATAATTATTCACACAATTTGTATATATACAATACATATAATATTATTACATACATACGTATGTAGTAATATATTAATTATAATTGTGATATTATGGCATTGTCACAAATATATTTACTTACCTATGATTATTACTTTGTTACCGGTTGCCATTGCGTGATTATCAATAGGTCGCAAAATTATGATAGCTAATATATTATTATTAAGCAATATGTATTTTAAAACTCATTAATAGTTCACAAAGTCCAAAAGAACTTTTTTTTTAAGCTAAACGAGAATTCATTAAATTATTTCTTGGAAATACGACACCTGCTTAATAATATATGTTTATATAACTGTATCAAAAACTATCTTATGAAAAAAAAAATACACTCATCAATTTAATTTTTAATATCTACTAAGAATGTAAATAAAAAAGGATCAGCCAAAAACGTGAAATAATATTTTCAAGTCTTATGTGCAAATTCTAATCATTTATATCTATAATCCTTATAATTAACCATTTAATGGAAAAGAACATCTGAACTTCAAACACATTTTATAATTTTTAACATTTAGCTATACTGGTTTCAATTCAGTTTCACGATTACATAATGACGGTTGCAGGTCCTCGTTTAGCTCTTATAAATTCGTATGTAGACTTTAGGAAATAGACTGCAACCAAAAATAAAACAAGTGAACTTTTAAATTCTATAAAAAAAAAAAATAATAATATGCTATAGGTAATAGGTATATATTATATTCGGCAAAGACTTCCAGTCTCTACTAAGTTTTAATATTTTGAAAGTAATTATTATTATCTTTATGATGAGTGTTAAACAAATAAAACAAAAAAAAGTTTGTTAAAAATAAATGTTGTGCCATAAGTTTTGCTATTATTATTCATTAGTTTATGCAATCCCAAGAAAATAACTAAAATAATAAATTCAATATGAAAATGTATAAATGGCTTCCTTACAATTTTGATAACCATTATTTTAGTCTTCACTCATTTTATATTACACAATAATTGTTATTACCATTCGAATTACTTTTGCTTTTATTTGGTATCTAACCTATTATTTATCAAGTAGTAATTTTTTTTCTATATATTTTTTTGATATTCTATAATTTTATGTAACAATGATTAATTACCTTGGACCTCTCAGTAAGTTATTTTCATTAATTTTTCTTTGGGAGATGATGAAATAAAAGTTGTAAAAAATATGGTAACACAGTAAATACCGATAAACCATCAGATATTATAAATATATTATCTCAAATCACGATATATTTTAGTAAATAATTAAATAAAAATAAAAAATATCGAATGAATGTATCTAAAATCCTACAATATTTTTTGTATAGCAAAAATACTAGTATAAGACTCAGGGGCGGAATGGGAAAAAAGTTCGGGTCAGAAAAATAAATTTCCTCCAGGCTATTCAACATTTTTATCTCTTGAATAAAATAAAACAATTTTTCTATCTATATTCTTCAGGCCACCGGGATTTTTCCCGGTATCCCGGTGGACAACTCCGCTCCTTTATAAGAGTAGGTAACATGCAAAGACATCTACAAAGGTCGGTATATTTGTTCAAATCCAAATGAAATGAATTAAAATATTCTTGTATCGTATAGGTAGGATCGTTATAAAGTTTCCTCTAGACACATGAATCCGAATTTAGATAATCGAGAAGATTCGATTTGGTTTTTCGTTAGAATATGTTTTACGTCAACGTCACTGATTTATTTTGCCGACTGTTTTGGCCGTCCACGCGGCGGTGGTCATGTGCGGCGGGTGTAGGAATCGTATAATATACGCGCACACATACACACACGTGTTATTTATTATTATTATTATTAAAATGGCGTTACGTGAACTTGTCGTCATCGCATGTACAATTTACTTTATAATCGGCAAACAGCCGAGAATACGATTTGTGTTTTGTAAGAATCGCATACACCGCCTGTAAATTTGGCAACTGCCGCGCGTCGACTTGGTGTACGTATAATAGGTATATATATATTGTGCGTGTGAAATCGATGAGAAGAAGTAAAGAAGAAGAATGAGTAAAAAATTCCGTTACCGATGACGGACCGAGTCGCGCCGCTCTGCGATTAGCGTCGTCGCCGTTGCCGTAATGTTTGTGATAGTGGTTGCGGTGGTGGTAGTGGTCGTCGTAATATGCGAATCACGAACAGAGACGTGTAAAAAATAATAAAAAATATATTACCGACGACGGACGGCCAAAAAACGCCGCTATGCGGATAACGGTAATCGCCGCCGAAATATCTTCTTCTCGCGTATTATTATTACTATTATTATACGTAGGATCGCACATAACGGGTTATAACTCGCCGCGGATGACGTCACCGCCTCCGTCGACGTTTTGGTCGGTCGGTCGGTCGGTCACGTAACGGGATAGCGAACACGCGCGCGCACATATCACGGCACAACGGTACCTATCTCGGCGTTACGACGGAGGGGAAGGCGTCCGCCTCGTTGATCTATGTGCGTATTATTAAGACGCTTCTTCCCCTCCGTTATCTCCGTTTACCCTCCCCACCATATCCTCCCACGCAAATAGCTCATAATTTATAAATTTTACCGCCCCTCCTCCCAAATTATAAACGTTCGTTTTATGCTTCTCGTGCGCCGCCTCTTACTCAAATTCACATTGTCCGCCGTCGCCGTCACCACCGATCTTCTGACATACCCACACTGTAAGGGATATCGTGCAGGGTGCAGATCCCGCCCATTGCTTTGCCCACAACAACAAAAGCCATAGAAGTATATTCAAACCATGCAGTTACCTGAACTTATTGAATTTCATAGTAAAATTGATAACTTAAAAATGTCAAATAAAATGTATAGTCTAAAAAATTACAAAACACGAATAGGTACAAGTATTAAAAGTTACTATTAATGATTTTTCGTTGCAAATCTTATAACAGATCGTAAGTAGAATTCGCGTAGTCGGCACTCGTTTTTTCAATCCATTAATATCTACAATAATCTCTGCAAACTGATGTATATAAATATAATGGCATCGATAAAGTATACGTTCAGGTCCAATAACGCTTAGTATTGTTTTTTAATACATTCTAAAAATTATTGTATTTACCAGGTTTTCTAATCGTATCCACTATCCACTGTTTGTACAAGCTTATTAAACTGGTTTGAATATAAGCAACTTGGCAGCTTGACTGACTACATTTATCTCGACAGAATTCTATGTACAGCTTTGCTCAGTTCGAAGTTGCTGATTGGTTATGAATTTATATGATTAACATTGATATTCTTGGAATTAAAAGATGATAACTAATAAATTATTATTTTTTAAAAAATCTACTTTTTGTTAATTTAAAAATTATTACAACCATAAACAATTTTTGCTGCATTTTTAAATAAATTACAAAGAACCCAAAATGTTTGATCTTTTCAAATTATTATAATACCTTTACTCACAATTTTTCTAATGAAATAAAGTATAATATTGATTACTTTAAAACTACCGTGTTAACCACTTAATTAAAACAATAATTTTTAATTATAACATAATATTAATATTATTGAATTGTTTTATCTATAATAGTGAAATAATACGACTACCGCTATTAAATTATAACGCATATAATTAATACTATCTATAATAAATAATAATTATAATATATTTTCTTAGTATTTAAAGCTACAATTATATTGATAATTGTGTTGATTATTCTGATTTATAATAATAAAATTTAAAACCCATTTTTATATTATGTTTTACATAAAACGACTTTGTTAAATTTTAGATTGACCTTACAATAACAATACGTTTTTTACGGACAAATGTATAACTATTAACCACATAAGACTTAAAGCTTGAAGCAAACTGTTAAAAACAAATCAATATAAATATTTACAGAACAGGAAAATATTTTCAACTAGTAAATTAAAATTCGGGATCATAAACATTTTGAACATGTTTGAGATAGAAAATTATCACGTATATACAACATAATACATACATACACATACATTGAACCACACTACCACAGGTTTAGTAATAGACATAATCAAATGTGTGGTATAATATATTTATACACCCATGATATGGTTTAAGCCTAACCTGATATTAAATGATAGCTAAAAATTTAGTCTTTCGATCGCTGGCCGGTTGGTAATTGGTATATCCCATGTCGTACGTTTACTTAATAATAAACGGTTACGTCATTTTAGATCCAGGATAGGTTAAGATGAAATGACTATTTGGTTGGCAACTATTATGTGATGTACACCTTTTTTACTATTGAAAAATCCTTCCCGGGATAAAAAGAACGTATAACATAGCACGTTAATGTAATGCGGAATACGCTGGAAATCGAATAAAAACCGTATTTTTAAGCGTGCATCACATATTTTATTTTTTTGTATTCTGTACGTTAGCTATAGCTTACGCTTTTGGAAACAATAAGCTTCACGCCTGTTTCCTGATAGATATTTGGTTTTAACTTTAAAGTCTAAACACATTACTATTTTTATAGTATAATAATAATAGCATCCGAAATGTATGGACTCTTGAAAGCCGTATCGTTTCAAATTAACTATAAACGGTGATTAGGCACGAACGATGTTTTGAATAATTTGTCTATTATGTATAGTTACGTAGATGCGTCCTCTCTTAAATTCAGCATAAATCAAATTTACTTATAAAAATAAAAATAATTATAATTAAGACTTTTTAGTCGTAGCTAGATATCCAGTCTCTGCGTCCTACCGCATAGTAGTTATTTTGTAAACAACGAAAAATAAAATATCGATAAATCACAACGAGTTTAATCGTATAACGTACAATACCATAAACACGTCTGCTTCCGTTGTATCGCGTTGGCGAGTTAACTTATTGCTAAATGATAAAGAAAATATAGTGTTATTTAGTATTGGCTGTCGACTAGCATCCAGTCATTGTCAATTTATTCTGGTTAAAAGTAATTGTTATTCGTGTTTTGAATAAATCTAAATATTCGTTCAAATTCCGCGTATAGCCAGCAATTATTATACGAACAAATAAATAAATAAATAAATATTATAGTAATATTATACTGTCGGTAGTATCGCTCGTCATCCACCCCTGCAAAATCGCTCGTAAATAACGGTTGATTAATATTTCACCCCGAAACCGCCGCAACGTTTATTTTTTATCATATTATTATTGTAACATTACAATGTGAGTATAATATCATAAAATATAAATAGTAACGCCTATACAATATTTACATACATATATTGTACGTCATTATAATAATATGTGTGTAGTATACGCAGCACTATTACTATTATTTTCTACTCTTTACCTCCACGCCCGTTCTATTAGCAGTTATGACTATACTATTATTATATGGGTACCTGTTGGCGGCGATAGGTCGACGAACTCTTGTGCGCACACCACACACAATAACGGGACGCGCCGCCGTCGAACAATGACGACGATGATGATGAGAAACCCGCTAGTGTGCCGCGTCCCATTCCCCGCCCAGATCGGAAAAAAATAATATTAATAATAATAATAATAATAATAATAATAATATCGTAACTGTATAACTCTGCGTTGCCGCCGGCAAGGACGTTCGACGACTCCGCCACTGCTGCTATTTTGTGTAAAAGCCGCCGCCGCCACGATGACCGCCCGCCTCGTCGTATTTGCACTTGACGTAGTATTTGAATTACTATTACTAATATTATTATTATTATTATTATTATTATTATTATTATTGGTAGGTTGGCAAGTTGGCGTGCGTACGCGTGGGGGACCGAAGATCAAATATAATATTGTATCAATAACGTGTGTTTGATGACTTAAAAACTAGATAAAGTACCACTTAGAAACCAATTATTGAAAAATATAAAAGCTTCCATTAGATAGGGGATATTTGCCCTTGCTCCAAGAATAAGAGATTGAGAGTAATAATCACCCCACTCGCAATGGGACACACACATTTTACCCATCCGTTTCTCGTCACTAATGAACCGGCCTCGACATGCGTCATACGAGGAAAACCTTATACGATTAATTATATTGTGACTAAATTCCCGAAAGTGTAAATACTCAGAGACACGAAAAATCTTGATTAATCCAGCCTCACTATCCGTATCACACGCTTAACGAAGTAAACGCGGAAGCATTCTATTATTTTTTTTTCATACACTATTATTTCTTCAAAATTATTTAAGGAATAGGTATTACTTTAGTTTCTACTTATAATCTGTATCTAAACTTTGAAAATAGACTATAATAATATACCCATTAGCTGTGGAATCCTTACTAATTACTGTATGTTAAAAGTATATATATTATCCACACTTATAAGTTATAAAATATTATTCTTATAATCGAATCTGTCGAAATTTAAAACCGTCATCACGCATTATGGACATCACGATCATACGTTATTGTGCGGAAGATTTTCTCGCGTACAAGAGCAATGACCATGTAGTACATAATGTTATATAATATTATAGCACCGCCATGATCGTCTGCGCCAGGCGAACTCGATTGCCCATTTGCGATTTATTGTTGTGTTAATGCGGAAAACGTGCAAAAAGCTTTTCGTAATATACCTTCCGTAAGCACGTCATCGTATATTATCTTTCAGCAGTAGTCACACAATGTTCAGTAAATTACGACGGTCATACCGCTGCGTCGCAGCGAAACGATCGTGATGAGTCTTGACTCTTGGGATCAAAAAAGTCCTATTTTAAAAACTTTAAATACGACATAAAAATATTAAATTATACTGTTATAGTACAACTATATGCTCACTAAGTTTAATGGTTGGATTCGTATATCATTTTTCATTTTTCCGATTTACCAATCATAACGCAATATTCTATGTTTGAATAAAATTATAAGAACTAAACAGATTAATTTATATTATTTTCAGATCTTAATATTAATAATGATAATAAGTAGTCGTAACGCATAGGTACTAACTAAATACCTACATATTTTTGATACATTTTAAATGTTTTAAACATTATTTAATAGCAATAATTTTAATGATTGTTGTAAATATCTTTAAGATATATTAAACATTTCAATTAATTACCATTAATTGATTATTTTTTGTACAACTCTGTGTATTAGGTACTAAATATTTACGAAAAATATAAAATTTAATTAAGAGCAGCGAAATAATCTTCTCTTTTAATGATATCTAATATAGCAATTAAATATTTAAATTGCATCAATCACAGTTTTCAATAACAATAAACATTTTATTATTGTCCTAGAGTGTGAAATTCTTATAGAATTTACATCAGCCCAGCACACGAGTACACTATCCCGTCTACTCCCTTATAAATTATAATACATAATATTGAATAATAATATTATACTGTCGTTGAGCATCAATAATGATTAACAATAATATTGATAATTTTTTTCTTACAAAATATTTAAATTGGACTAGAAATTTCAAATAATGTTGTACAAAGGCAAAAAAAAAGAATTAATTGATTATTTAAATATGTATTAATATATATGTTATGCAATGTGCTAAAATACGCATGCGTGTGCATAATCAGTGTATCAATTGAGTTGTCCGTTATTGCGATGAAACTTGTATATCTATTTATTATACAGAATAAAGATATATAATTGTTGATAAAAAGAAAAAACCCATACATTTTATAATTTGTCTACAATGTAACATTTATTTTTTAAAGAACGCAATACATATGGTAAATTCAATGACAGCCTACAATGTTGAAGCTTTAATGTTTAAATTTAAAAAAAATAAAATTTATTCGATGGACGGCTATTTTTTTCTTAATACAGTATGATCGTCGAAAATCACAAAGCCCAAAGGCTAAAAAATATGTTATACCTACCCTACTGTTAGATAAATTAATTTTACAATACGAGCTCGTTTCTAATTCAACAAGCAAATTCAAAATACATTTTATCAATTACGGATAAAAGAGACAGGAATTATCGTTATTACCTAGAAAATATTGCTAAATGCTTCATTGCCTGAAAATAATTGGCATTAGCGTTATTTCCTAGTCACTATCGTAAACAGTTTAATTTGATCAGAAAAAATCTTTATTAACTAGTTTTTATTTTATCTTCAAAAAAAAAATTATGAACGATAGTTTCGCTAGTTTTAAAGCAAGAAAGGCAAATTTTAAACTTTAAATTTTACACTGTAATTTAATACTTAAAAATATTTAAAATTTCGATGAGCGAAGTGAAGTGGTACAAAGATAGTGGTCCAATATTTCGCTATGTAAAAAAAATGTTAATAGATTTTAAAATTTTAAGTGTCCTACATTCAATGGATCACTCCGTATATAGTCATATTTACACATATAAATAATATCTGTGGTTTTCATTATTTATGGTAGTAGTATATTACATTATTACCTGTATATTCGAATATCTATTTGACTAAGAAAAAAACAATGATATGACTATCCCTGAACACGCCCTTGAACGGTAGGGGGCTCCGTCTGAATTGAGCTCGCCTGAATCCAGTTGCGTAATTTCAATTGTTTTTTTTTAATACCCGAATACCTATGTAGGCCTATTTGAATATTTTGGCATGTGACATTGTCACTTTTCTTTTATAAGAAAAACCTATTACTTATGTAATAATGTACAACCGCATACACATAATGTACGATGGAAATAGTCAAATTTAAATTAAAAGTCATAGGTATGTCTTATGAATTATAATACATTTGCTTATTATTATATATAAGCAATAATAGTATAAATAATAATCAAACTAAATAAAATAACTAAACTAACACTATTGTAATCTATTATTAGTAATAATTTTAGAAGAGATTTAAGCTATAAGTTGTAGTGTTTAGAATTTACATGAACTGATAACAATATTAAAATGCAGATTATATATAATTATATTATAATATATATTATGTACTTGCATTATTACAACGGTAATCACTGTATGCTATATATTATATAATATAGGCACCTATATCATCATTGATTTTATATAGTACATAATATCAAATGTGTTATATATAATTAATGGTATCATAGGTCGATTATGATAAATAACAGTTTACGAACACATGTCATATTATGATTACAAATTAGTATCCGATTTGTAATCATAGTATAATGTAATCTGATTAACAAATTATACAATATGCGCCAATGCTAGTGTTATACTGACTGAGAAAACTGTTGTATTATAAAAAAAATAAACTATATTATGCGGTTTTATATATACCTATAACCATAAAGGTGTTATAAAGTCGTCGACCTGATTATTATGTCTAGATTTTGAATAATTTAATCAAATATTCTGCCCAAAACGTTTATATTAAATGTATAAAATTAAAACAAAATAAATATAAAAATAAATTAAAAATAAAATAAAATAAGAATAAATAAAATTCGCAGTTTTTTAATTAAAAATAGTTATTTGTGTCTTTCACAGTTTTAAACCACAAACAGTTTTTCTGTTTTCAATAAAAAAAAAAAAAGTGTAAAAACGTATAAACCCTGTGGATGGGAGCGGTTTGAAATCGCTAGCAATTCAATTTGTGGTCCCAATTTCTCGTGATCATATTGTGTAGGCGGGTAAACGAGTGGCATAATATCATTAAATATGATTAAACCGCAAAGTTTTCAATTGCCACTTATATCGAAAAGCGCCCCTACTAGTCTATCGAGACCTCACAATATGTCAACATAATAGGCGTAATTTACTTATATATTTTTTGAACATATTACAGGGACTCATTACTTATACACACAGTCACTCGGACGCCAAAAAAGGGTTTAACCTATATGACACGTGCCGTTGATTATAAAATGTGTGGTTAGGATATTCGATAGTTAAATATTGTGAGTTGGTAGTAGATTAAAGTGGTTCCATTGTGGTAGAAGAATGGTAAATGTCGGTTTTCGGTATTTCGTCATGTGTTTCAAATTACTTTGGCGTCTATGTATCTGTACACAATTTCAAACAACGCCATCGCGGCTAACGATCTAATGATGACGCCAATATTTGTCTAAACGTGGCTAGCACACGAACTCTGAAAAAAAATATCTAAGAACCTTTGTGCAAAAATGACATCTAGAGATCCTAAAAGACTGTTGTTGAATGGTAGATGTTACGTACACTACTATACCACTTAAATCTTAGTGTTATATAACAATTATCCTTTTAATATCTTAGTAAAGTTTTAGTTTGCATTTGGGGTAAAGGGTATAGCCGATTTTTATAGATTTTACATATTTTAAGATACGTACAACTTTTATTGGGTACAGTCGATGTTTAATCGTCTAGATAATTGTTATTTAAACTTTTTATTCGTATTTATTATTTTTCAGTTTCATTTAGGTATTTTAGCGTTAAAATATAGGTAAGTCTGTAACGGGAGTACAATACGGATTAAATTATGTGTTTGGCAGCGATCGCATTATAGTAAACGCCTGATAAAAGCAACCAAACATACATGAATATAATAGTATGGAACATTGCTATTAGCTTATGAGGCACGTCGATATTTACCATTTCGGGCGTAGAACGGTTACACATCGCTATTATTACAAACTTATATACTTGCAACTATTGTTGTAAAATAAATTTAAAAACAATGTGATCATTTAAATTTAACTAGATTCGTTAATTGGCCATTTACAAAAAAAAAAAAATAATAATAATAATAATTTTTAAATCTGAGATATACTTGTTTTTTTTTTTTTTTTAATTAATTTATTTTTAAGCTTAATAAATAAATTCGTTTTGGAGAACAACTCATCTACGGTTAGTTTACCCAAACTATGAGGGTGGATAGTATACGCACATTTAGTACATAAATTTAAAATTTTTATGTGATGTACATCTGTATTAGGTTTGCGAATATGTAAAAATATTTTTATTTTGAATTGCATTTTGTTTTTACATTTACCGTGAACGAAATTGGTACCCAATTTCACCAAAGTCACTTTGACACCTACATATTATACTAACCATTACATTGCAGACAGCTTAAACTCTCAACCAATGAAAACGGCGACTGTATAATTACCATTTTTATTATTATTATTATTATAGTAGTTATTATAGCTCGACAATTACATACTAATAATGAGATAATAACCATTATATATTAAAATATATGAAAATTAATCAAACATCTCGCGATCTGTTATTGATAATTAGACATTTTGTTTGAAGAAAGCATCATACACACTCGGTGTTAAGTATAATGGCATACCAATGGATAATTTATGAGTAATTTATGAGCGTTAAATTTAATATAAACGATAATCAATGTTTTTAATGCGATAAGATGAAAATGACATAACCATTAAACATATCTAATCGTAATAAATATTAGTTATACGATATGTGGAATATCAAAGATGATTGAGAAAAACATTAACAATTTATTTATAACGGAATCGAGTCAATTCAAATTATTTACTTTTTAAAACCCACGTGATTTGTTTGAAATTCTTATTTCATAGGAATATATTTTTCGACTTGGACTAAACATTTGGTTTTCCTTTAAGTATTATTAATTGTTGATGGTTTCAAAGAACTTATAAAACATATAATAATGGACGAAAGTTCATTTAAATCTAGTCCGATTGATTGAAACTAAGTATCATAATTAAATTATAATTTTATAAACTTGATAATAAAATAAATCAACTACTATAGATAATACTACTAAAGTACCTAATAGTAATAATACTAAAAAAAACAATAATTTAAATGGTGATTGAGTTTTATAAAAATAAAATTTGAGGAGCTTTAATGTAAAGTACCTATATTTAGTTGTTAATGGCCACTAGTTAAGATCATAAGTTTATTATAAGATTGATCATTTTAATAGCTAATATCTTCCCGGGAAATATTGATAAAATAAAATTAATAAATTGTAACTCTGAACACTGAGTTAATAATATTTTTGATTAGTTAAAGTGAAGTTTTGTATAATGTCGTAAACTTGCTTACTTAAAGAAAAATTTCCACTACAGTATAAGCAATGATCATTAATTCATACGAGTGTAATATTATAATTGATGAACATTATAAATAATATAAATGAGCGACATTGATAAAAATAAAATTATTTATATTAATAACATATTATCAATTAAGATATGAATTTCATTTGTGACTGTGATATTCTGATAATTTCAAACGAACAAAAAACAGTATTTATAAACTAATGCTTAGCAAAACGTCTGATAAACATGTTATAGATTAGTTTGTATATTTTTTTTGTTATTAACCTTCTAGTTTTATTAACATTTTTTGTAATTAGTATCGTTCATCTTTTTTATTTAATAGATATTCGTACAATAGCACATCTGTATTACCCGAAGAATGCGTACCTATTGCAATTTCATAATAACATAAAAAAAAATCACTTTAAAATGACGGTGATTTATTTATCAACTAAAAATGCATACATCACATTATGGTACTCTCATCTTTTCAGAATAAAAGATTTGATTAATTTCTGGTCAATAAAGGAATATATTATTAGAAACTCAATATTATTATGAAATAATGTTAACAACACTAAAAGATTTCGTTCAAATATTTATTTAAAAAAAAAAAAAACCTAATGTGTTAATGTCTGTAACCACAGTAAACCAACTCTCCACGTCAACACTGAATAGATTGCCTTTTTACATTCGGTGAAACGACCCGATAAGAACTAAAATTAGGTATTCCGTAAATGTATTGAAAATTTTCACACTATCGCATTAAGTTGTACGTGAACAAATATTCATACAAAAGAAGACTACGAAGAAAATGAAAATAAAACTAGTTTCCAAATTGACTTCTCGTTAGGGACGATGTCTCCAAACTGAATAATAAATTCGACGTGGCACACAGTATAATATACATACAAAATATATATGTTCGTTACAAGTTTACTCGTAAACGTGAACATTTTCAGCGTTTACCGTTTCTCTAAAACAATCACGATTTGAACTTTTAGTCCATTAAATGTTAAATGTTATACCAACTCAATGCATATTCTCTATAGTACTTATATCTAATAGTATTGAATTTATTTCAAATTAGTTTTCAAAAAAAATTTTAAAAATACAGACGACCGATCGGTATTGATCGCCTTAATTCTATTTGCGAATCACCGAATTCTCAAAATCAAAGTAATATACGATACAATTAATCAACAATATTGCCGGGTAAACTGTTGTGATACGTTGTCATACTGCCTGTTAACAGGTTGAAAACGAACATTGAAAATCATAATAATAAATATGTTTAATAATATTTTAATTGTCTGATGCCGACCAAATTTTCAGCAAAACTGCAACCGACATCCACAAGCGTAATATTATTTTTCGTTTTCGTTTCGTATTCAGTACAGCGTATAGTGCGATCTTTGTGTGTGCGTGTGCTGGGACGGCGATGACCTCGATGACAGTGGAGACCGTGTCACATAATGTATGTACACGTACTATAACCGGCTAACGCGAAACGTTGGGCAAAAATAAAAATACAGTTCACCGTTTCGGCGGCAGCGGTGGTGGAGGTGGCCAGTTCGCCATCGAACAAAAGCGATTCTTACAATATATAATAATACAATCGTGGCGAGAAAAAAATTTTTAAAACAAACCAGAAGAATAAGAACAAAAAAAAAAATGAAAAAAAAAAATGTGATCCTCGGCGAACGAGTGTAGCCGATACACTAGTGTCTATAAATCAGTGAGCGGATGATTAATCGTCTGTTTCGTTCGCGAGCAACGATTCTGAGCGGCAGAGAGCTTGTTTTGGCTAAAAACGTCTTGTCGAAATCCGCGTGTGTTCGTTCGTGCATTTTCCTCGGGGTCAGTTATGGTAACGGCTGTCAAGACCGTGATTTCGACGGTAACTATTATTTTAGCTGACAATATCACTATACTATACAGAAGTTTGAGTAAACGAAACAAATTTCGAACTTTATAAGTATTTTATAATATATTATTTGTCTTGTTTATACAAACTGTACATACTGGAGTTTACGTCTGAAATTGATCGTACGAAAATATGGTACAAATTCGTCGTTAGGTCAATAAATCACAGACCTTTTCATTATGACAACTGGTTTTAAGAACAGTATGTAAAAATTAAAAAATTTAAAATAATCATTATAAATTGTGGTATCATTTATTAGTTATTAGTTTATTACACATACATTTGATATAAATTTGTCTGAAATATAGCTCATAATTTATAATAATTAATTACTTTTATTAAAACATAATTTCTAATAATTTTTATTAATTTTTAAAGCATACGAGTACATTACACCATTATACATAGTAATTGTTATAATTAAATGTTGATCATTTTAAAATGTTAATATATAAATACCTACATTTATTACTATTTTTTTTATTCGATGACCAATAATTGTAGACGGCCAATTTATTTGACGACAAATTTACAAAACGACCAATTGACTGCAACCCAGCATATGATTATATTATCGTGTTCAGTTTTCAATCATTCCGGTGTTAATAGTGTTCAAAAAATGTACAGAAAACGAATTTCTCTTTTATAAAATCACGGATCTCGGTGCTGTAGTAGCTGTTTAGTTCAGTATTTAAAAAGGATAACATATTATGTATTATTACAATAATATATATATATATTACAAAAATACTGCTAAGCAATAAATGATGATAACCTTTTACCAATTTTTATTCATACCAGCGGGGAACGAGAACATTGATGTATTATAATCATCGTCGTCAAATGTTTTTTTTTCCGTTTTACTGGGACTTCATTTCAATCAGCAAAAGTTATTATGAACGTTTAAGGGCAATTTAAAAAATATATATCATGCAGCTCGTTCAAAAGAGAAAAATAATTTTTTTTTCCTTTTCATACATTTACGCATGTACTGTGGTCCTACATACTACATGTACAGATGTATATACGTAATATGATATGAGCATGTATACACGATGCTGGAAACCGCAAAATCATTAACCTGCGCTCGGCGATTGCGTCGTTGCAGCGACTGTATAATAACGCACACACACACTCAAGTAGGACGAATAAATAAAATACACAACATAGACACAGTATGCTGCTGCTGCTGGTGCTATAATACCGCTACACAATTTACTATATTATTGGTAACTACTGCTACGCGCATTTGGTTTAATATAATATAATATATTGTTGAAATATATTATATGTACAGAGTGATTCACAAAGCATGCTCACCCCTATTTTTTCTTTAACACGAATTTATTTAAATTTTGATTTTTGGAATTTTTAAATATATTTGAGAACTGTACCTTCAAATAATTTGATTTCTTACACCATTTAAGGAGTACCTGGCGGAGACGAACTTCTTTTTTTAAAACGAGAATCGCATTGTTCTTTTTAAACATTTATTGTATCCAAATAGAAATTCAAACGATTTTTTTTTTTAATGAGGTATTTAGTTTTGTGTGCTTATAATAATAAGTATATACATGTTAATACGTTTGAAAGATATATAGACACGAATTCATCAACATTTTGTAAAAATGATCATGATATCATAATTAATAAATAATAGATTAAACATTTCATAGATTTTATAATTTTGAAAATCATTTTTAAGGTCTATTAATTATCATTTTTAGTACATACATTTCAATATCTATGGCATCGTTCGTTATAATTTTGATTTAACTGCATAAACATTTTCAAAATCATCGTCCGCTTATTAATAGTTTAAAATAAAAGTGGTAGGTTCAAATAAAAAAAAAAAGAGGTTTTTATCACCACACGACACTCATTAAGTATTGTATACAATCTAAGTATTTGGAAATACTATACATACACGTACACTTTTATTATATGTATAAATATCTATTATATCTACACTTTCTGGACTCTAGAAGATTTAAGAAATTAAATGATCTTCCGCCAACATAGAATATTGTAAACATGTGAGTCTGTGTGTGTAATGTGTATGTTATTCTCGATGACGAAATTACATACTATGTGCGTGCGTAATGTTATTAATATTCATCCTATAAACGCATATTATATTGACCACAGTTTTTCAACTGTGTACGTTGACTCTGGGTAAAAAAATTTCAATCGACCGTCAGTCTTGTTCTAAAACGTTTTTGTTTTCAAAAAATATCAATTTCTAGTGTAAAAAAATTGGATTTCCGACGTTCCACCTCACTTCTGTCCTGCACGCGACGAGCTGCTATTGCGTTTGATATATTCGCCGAAATAGACAGGACAAAAAATATTCTGGATAGGTCTTACAAGCGCCTGTAAAACTGGAACCCGATGAGAGGTTGTGTCGCGAATAATACACCCGCTGACCCGCCAGTCGCACCACGCCGCCTCCCGATCAACCGCCAAACCTGCTGGCAACAATGCCGCGAACGAGTTTTTTTAAAAAATTAAATCGTGCGCGTTTAAAGATAATATATTATTATACATTCGACGACGAAATAAGAAAGATTACCACTGAGAATTCGTATACTGTGTTATATAAAACATTCCCAATGCTACATTTCGTGAATATTACTATCTATAGGACATTAGACAACATAATATATGTATTATACGCACGACGTGGTGTATATATTATAATATTAGATATGACTAGTGGTCGACTCCTCGCAACCGCTCCTCAATATTTTCCGCAATTATTATTGCAACTGCCGTCGTTGACGTTACACAGCTAATTTAATATGTTCGTATAAAATATTATTTTAATTTATACATATAAATATATATATACACACACACACATATATAAACTGTTTATTATATAATATTGCGTTGAATAACGCATAGTTGACGCTGTTATACATACAATTTTTATTTATACGTATATCATATTTATACAGAGCGTCCGTACACAATTTGAAAATGTTTCCGAACATCCTACATGGTATACACTCCGTATAAGTTATAACACATACCTAAACGGTGTTTTTGTGTACAGTACATCTATATGTGATTCCCATGAGACACCATTCGTTTTGTAATGGCTGTAATCGGAAAACAATTTTCTCAGTTAAACTACCATTTAAAGTATACCAGTGAAAATTATATTTTATTTTATAACAACCTCATAATACTGTAGTTCTACATAGTATAAGAAACGCGATTTATTTAATTGTAAAAGGAATACTTAATCGTTTATTCAACTATATAGTATATACATATCCATCTTAGGCATATTTTTACACACACACACATATAAATTTTTTAAATTAAAAGCTTAAATATTTTAAAAAGTATAACAAATTCTAATTATGGGTTGTTTAAATATAATTAGATGGCCCTTACGTATGTATGCGAATACAGCCATTAAAATACGATTTATATTTACTTAACATCTTAATGGTTAACTGCTGCAGTCCAACCGTATTGTTGTGTACTTCCTTTTAATTTATTGTCACTATACGCATACACGGACACGCGATACACCGCAGTATACAAACACACAACACACACGTCTCATCTATTATCTATGTAATGAGGACGGCAGTCGTGTCAGCGGTATACGCGGTCATCGCGTCATTGTCCCGGTCACATTTTAAACAAAACTTTACAGCGACCGATCAATACGACGATACGGTTATATTGTATCATGCTATTATATAGTTGGCTCTAGTCGACACAGCGTTCTGCGAGAACAAAACAAGTTGGACGGGAAAAATAAGAAACCGACAAAAATAAGACGTGTACGACGATGGTCAGTGTGTTGGATCGTGGGTGGGACTATCAAATTATTAAAATTCTTTCAATTACAGAAAACATGTACAAATCCGAAAAATATTAAACAATAATTATTAAAAAATAGGAAAATGCAAAAATTATCGATGTCGGAGTTAATTTATCGCAGATTAAAAATATTGATTTAGTTAAGAATAAAACGTTAAAATTAGATTCATTTTAAATACGCTTGTAAATTACTACTGCTAAAATTTGAAAATAACCGTATTTAAAATAGCAATTTTATTTCTATTTGTAATTATAACGGGAAGTGTTAATATGAAAATTACACCAATTAAACATTATGTTAGTCCACTTATGAGAGTAACTAGTTTAACATACCTTATTAGATTCAATTTCAATTTAAAAGTTAATTTTATTCTATTGGTGTTGAGGGTATTATACATACGGTATAATTGATTTCAATGTTTAAATGATTTCCTATTTTAATTATAACTGATATCATTGTAGAATAACAAGTTCTACTCTCCACTGAAGTTATTATTATACACATGCACCCAACATTTAAAAATCAATTTTTAATTCTAATTGGTAAGTTTTTTACGTGTATCTCATCAGCATAGTATAGATAATCGCGAGTTAGATCCTTATTATTTATCTTAAAAATTTAGTTTTTACTATAAATTATAATCATGTTTTATTTGTAAGCAGATTTAAGATTTTCGATGTATATTTTTTGAACATTAATAACTAATACTGCACAGCAGGCATCTCTAGGTTTTATTGGTTGTCGAGGGAAGATATGTAAAATTATAATAATAAAAAAAAAGTTTTACTACTTGGTTTCATTATAAAAAAAATACAAATGCATCCACATAATATTAAAGAGATTAGGATTTTCATCCATTCACAACTCAAACACGGCTGTTAATTAGTTTTAATGAAGGTATTGCCATTTTTGAAATTAAGTAGAATAGGTAATCAAATCGTGTCATACCGTGAATTGACATCCCAAATCCCAATACCGTCATATAGCATATAGGTAGTATCGGTATACAATATCAACATGACTTAAAGTTTAAATTTACATAATGGGATATTGATATAGTTTTTTATAAGTTCATTGTTTTCGATAACAACATGAATAAAACAATTACAGTGTTATATTCCTCTTATTGTCGAATACCTCTTTCTCAACGCGAGAACAGAAAACTCTTCTGCTGAACGTTTCGATCGCAACAATCATCGGTGGCTATAATAAAGACAACCATCTCTCCGTTTTTTACCCCGAATCCGGCTGTCTATATTATAATAACCCTTATTATTGACCGGTATTATTCGTCACGGACGTGTTGTTCCAAAAGCAAAATACAGACATCAACCCCTGCAGCGATGACCGCGATTTCACGGTACCCTCGTCCTCGAGGAGTATATAGGTATATATATAATATATATATATTATCATGGATACTACTATATCTGTTCGAAATATTTGTGTATATCGTATAAATTGTATACAAGTCAAGTTTACGTGTTAGATGTTTAGAACATTCATTATGCACTAAAAGCAATATTATATTGAAAGATGTATGCTTCTATGATCAGCACCGTTAAAAAAAAAACTAAATTACAAGCTTTTAAATTTTAATTAACTTTTAATTATTCTTTACTCGCATTATTTTAAAGGTATTGTTATGATAGCTACAAACTCATTTGTAACCGTATTTTCCATATTATGGTTATACGATATATATTTTATATGATTTTTATTATTATAATTCTTAACTCTATACTCCATCATAAGTTTAAGTTAAAAACAGTAGATTTATTCTTTGTCTATATGATATAATATTAAATAATACTATTTTATACTTTTAATGTGCTAAAAATGATTTTTTAATTTATTTATCCAATTATATCAATTTATGACAATTTTAAAACTATTATATCTATGCATTTTTAAAATTATTCACACGGTATAACCTTAGATATGATGAGAAACCAATTATTATTATTGGGTGTACATTAATATCGATAATACATTTTTCATGTTTAACCGTTTTGAAATGCGTGTGCATGTTATAATGTGCTAAAAATATTCGAAAACGTGCAAAATCAAATTTCTTATTTCTCAGTATGCATTTTAATATACGAATAACCGTATAAAGTAGGTATAAATACGTTTGTATTGGGTGTTCCGTTGATCGTGACGTCTTGTCGTATAAATGTGCGCGGTACGAGTAGGTGCTTAAATCGCCGCCTTAGTTATTACTTCCGGTTAGCATAATCGCATCTTTCGCCTACATTTCAGGAAAATTAATAAAATGTATTCTGAAAAGGTACAATACGTCACCGCGTTTTGTATTGAAATTGTTGCTAGTACGAAGGTTTTTGAAGAAGTTTAATACGCGGCATACACCTACGGCATCAGCATAATATTATCGATAACTTCCAAGTCAAGCCTCTCCAGTGTAACAAATCATCATCCCCTCCCCACACCTCCGACAAGCAAAATCCCGGACACTCCACTGGACCGTTGGACCGTATATATTATGCCCATGCATCATCATTACGTGCACACAAACGGCGGTATGCTTTGTACGGACGACGTCGTAATGCACATTCGGTTGCATTGTAATACAACTGTAAATCATATAAATGATCGCGTATAGAAAGGTAAACCGACACTCGAAATATCAGGGCAGCGACGGGCGCCCGGCTGCGGAACGGGACGTTGCGCAGCAGGTGTGCGTATATTACACTGCAATAGTACAATACACGCGTATAGTACCTATGTATTATTATCGTCATCGAGGTCCTGCGACCTGCGTATTATTATTACTATTATACGAGCGATGCACCTATACAGTGCAGCGACGAGGCAACCCGACACCGGAGCGTCGACGGCGGCGGTATCTCCGCGAAGACGTCGCGTCCGCCGTCTCCGACGGCCGGTGGCGGTGACGCGTGTAACATTATTTTATATTCGGAATTCGTGCGCGATGCACTCGAAAACATAACGGGTCTCACGATTTTTTTTTTTTCCCCCCCCACCGGCGGCCGTCGTTACATTATTTTTTTTCACCCCACAACGTGCTGCGCACCGCCCCCGCACATCTGTCGCCACCACCCGCCAGCTCGCCTACTCGGGCGAGATTTTACCTGGTTTTTGTGCTCGTGTTGTACAGGTGAAACGCGCGCAAAGGTTTATTTTGTTTTTTTTCTCTTCCGAATAGGAGTACCGTTTTTCGGTGCGGTACACATATACGCGCGCGTACACTGTACGTATATACCTGTGTAGACGGTTTCGCACCCCGCCCTGCTCCTACTTAGGCCCAACTGCTGCTGCCGCCGCCGCCGCGAACCAACCCCCGCCTCGTACAGGTGTTTTCCCGACGAGATTCGTTCGCAACACGCATCGGCCGTCGTCATCCCCGCACATAAAATTAAATTGGTATTGTATTACGTGTACGCGCGTTTCCGACTACTATTGCTATACGATCGTTGTACGAATAGAAAACGGCATCATACGGAACCACGCAAACGTTTTCACACGTCTGTCTTGTTACGCGCGGGTTTTCGTATTTTTTTTTTTTTTTTTTTTAAATTCGTCTCGTTGACGAGATCGATTTTCATTCTCCGAACTCCGAAACGAGTAGGTGTGTTGTGTTGCGCGAGCGAGTGGGTACTTCGGGCTGATATCATTAATGTGTGTCCTATGCGCGTGTGTCGGTAAGTTTTCAAAACATCTTCGTCGTTTGGCGCGATGATAAAAAGAAACCCGATGATGCGACGAGCCGCAACGTCAGCGGTAATGATATTATTGTTGTTATATATACTATTTCTTAGATATTACTTCCGCGCGGAAGTCGTTCTGTTCCGATTCGAAGTAGGTATTGGAAAATAACACGCATTTTCCCATCGTATTGCGTGTACGTGTGTGTGTATTGTCTATATATATATATATATTATATATAAACTAGTTGTCCCGCACGATTTTACCCGTATACAGTTTAACACGAAAATATAAAAAAAATAAAAACGTTCAATCAGTATTAATAATTAATTTTATATTTCTTTACTCATCAGTCATTAATAATCGATCTGGAATCGACATTATAATAATTATTTTATATTATTATAACGCTTGAAATATTAAGAAAATTATGTTCAGATTCAGAATTTGCATGCACAATCAAACTTTTAATTAGATCTGGTGGATCTTCAAAATGATGTAGTACTATTTTGCCTTTAACGCAATAACAATCAGGCCTCATCACACCACTGATTAACCCTATAAAAAATGCATTTTATTATCATTCAAATAACAAGATTTTGATGATAATTGAAAACAGACTTTAGACATAAAATAAATGCCGCATTCTAGCTTTAAGCAAACGTTGCTCTTGAAGCCTTCAAGAACACATAGGCGACTTTTCTCGTTGCCTTTGATTATAAATTGGAAATATTTCTTAAGATTTGTGCTCAGAAGGTATGGCATATTAATTTATTTATTATAATTCGTGCAATAAAAAACGATAATAAATCAACAATCATAGTATTTTATTTTTCAATAATGCATAAAAACTTACTAAAAAACTTAAAACATGCCAACTACAAAATAACAAAATAATTTATTTAGCCGTGTTACCAAGGTAAATCAACAAAAATTATTATTTTTTTTCCGTAAAAAATTATTCAGGGAGGGCGCTTGAGGGGATATCGATGGCTATACAACTGGTACGCAAGGGAAATACGGAAATCGCTGAGCGAAAATTCGGAAAAATCGGTTCAGTAATTTTCTCGGTTAGCGCTGACCAACTAAAAATCACTTAGTAGGTATATAGATGTCGTAAATTCGATTTATAAAATAATATCTAACATAAATTGGAAACTATAGATCCGGTAAAGAGGGGAAAAATCAAAAAAATCGAGTGCTGACGGTTTCCGAGAATAAAACGCAATTATCTCAGAGAGACACAAAATACACTCGTCGCAGATTTTCTCTGAAAATAAAATTATATACAGCGTGCAGAGTGCGTATACGTATAATAATATACGTACGCTCGGTCGGTTCGTTATCGCGACGTTATGTTATGGCTTGGGGGGCGGGGGGGGGGGGGGGGGGGCGAGGACCGATCGCGCTAGACGACTTTGTGGAAATGTATACTTCTTCTACGCAAGTCGCAACAACACACACGGTCCATCGCTGTACGTCTTCGGTAACAAAGCGGACCCTTTGAGGGCGGGTAGAGTGCATTTACGACCATTGACGTCTGCAACGGGGTAGGTGGGCAGCTTGATGTGTCAGGGGTGGGCGGGCGCGCGCGTGTGAGTCCGTGTGTTCGCGGCCGCGTCCATGTGTGTGACGGTGTGCGTATGCGAATCGAGGGTGGCGGCGTTATACGGCCGCGGCAACGGCGACGACGCGGTCGACCGACTGCGACGCGGCGACATAGACGTCGACGCGAAATTTGTTTTTTTCGTTATCTGTCGCGTGTACGTACGGCGTACAACGACAACAACAACAATAACAATAACAACAATACGTCGTCATTATCTACTCATTTGGGTACGGTGTATAGTAATGTAGACGCGCGCACACACACACACACACACACACACAACACGAGCGCGCAGGCGGCATCGACGACGCGCGAATGCGACCGACGTCGTCGCCGCCGCCAGCAGTAGCCTAGGCGGCGGCGGCGATGCGCGCGCGCGCGCTCGCGCGACGCCTCTGCTGTCGTGCGCTCGACTCGACGCCGCCTCCGCCTTACTCACTCATCCCCCACGCCGCACGCCTACCTCTCGCTCGCACTCTCGTCCGATGTGCAATAGCTCTTTCTCCGTCGCGCCCGTTGTGCGTATCGCATTTATGTACAGTTTTTTCCTCGCTCCTCTCGCTCGCACAATACTCTCTTTCCTCTATTCTTTCCGACGCGCCACACACACACTCACATTACAACACATCCAGTTTTTTATTTATTTATTTTATATTCTCTCTCTTCCGCGAGTTCTCGCCGCACACTTATTCGCACACGATCGCGCTGCTTTCTCTCTCTCACTCACTCCTTATCGTCGCGAATACATATATATATTGTATACACTTAGCCAGAGTTCGCGTGTGTGTGTAATATTCTTTCGTATTCTCACCAAAACCCTCCCCTGACCCCCTCCCACCAATCGTACGGTACATACAACACACACACAAACACACACGCACACACGGTTCTCCACCGACAGCGTACCGACGGTGAATGGCTATTACGCCGCCCACCGACGCCGCCGCCGTCGACCGCGCTGCCGCCCGCCACCACCGCCGCCGCCGCCGCCGCAGACTACGTCAGTACTCAGTCACTGTACTCGGCGGTTAGTTAGTGAGCGAGTGCCGTCCGACGTATTGGTTGTGTGTGTTGCGTGCCGTACGTGCATTGCCGCCGTCCAAAAACGTATCGTTTTCGCGTGTGCGTAATATATTCGATTTTATCGATATACGCGCGTATCATATTATCGCCGCAGCCGCGCAACCATTTTTTTACGATTTTATTGTGATTTTTTTTTTTTGCGCATAAAATAATAAATATTTTATTACCGTGTAATAGTGATGTTTATCGTTATTATTTGCAATAATATATTATAGTAATATAGCATACACGGTCATAATATTATAATATCGTTACCGAGTGTAGAACTGTAGAGAACACACGCGTGTTCGCGACTACCGCTCTTTTCGATTGGTGGAATACATCACAATAAATACGCACGGCGTTTTGCGTCGTCCCGTCGTAACCTTTCGCCGTCATTTGCACGTCCCGGACGGATCCGTAACACTACCATATTATATTATTATTATTATTATTATTATGCAGTTGGCGCCGCAGCGCGCATGATAACGCGCCAGCAGATAACGGCGAAAAACCGTCCGACATAATATAGTGTCGCCCGGTCGTAGGGTAGCGACATACGCGCAACTATATTCTATTGTAGTTGCTGACATCACAGTAATACAATAATAATAACTGACAGCAATCGCTGCCGCTGGACGACGCGGAAAAACGACGGTATACGGGTGAGGATCGACGGACGATGACCACCGCCGCGGACAACACCGCCGACGAAGACGATCGCCGATCGGCGCCCCGCCGGCAGTGAGCTGTTTCTCGGAGAGTGCACTTGTAGCGATATCGCGCGTACGACAGACCGTGCACATCGTCGTCGTCAACACAGCGTTATCGGCAGTACCCGCGTACGCGGATTGCAGACGTCGGCGGGCGCTACCGGTTCGTACAGGTGATGTCTGCGGACGACACGTGACCGACCAGTCGCAATCGACAGCGACAACCACTGCTGCAGAGCCATTGTCAACGACGGCATAATAAATGTCTTCGTCGTCGCCCATATCGTCTTCTTCGCCGTCGCCGTCTCCGTATTACCATCACCAGCAACAGCAGCAGCAGCAGCAGCAGCAACAGCAGCAACAGCAACAACAACAGTACAACAACCACCATCAGCAGCAGCAACTCCAACACCACCTGCAGCAACAGCACTTGCACTCGGGCGGCACGTCGGCGGCCACCAACGCGGCCGTCAACTGCATTCTGCTGTCGCCGTCGGCGGGTGGTGCCGGCGTGACGGCCGTCGGACTGTCCCCGTCGCAGGGTGCCGGCGGCGGTATCGTCGAAGACATGCAACAGCAGCAGCAGTCCTCGACCGTAGCCAACGCCGTAGCGGCCACGACCACGTCGCTGCTGCAGCAATGCTGTTCGCCGCCACCGGCGTCGGGCACGTCGTCCAGCGTTAGCGGAGTGTTGAGAAAAGGTATATACACCGACCAATTTCTGTAATTGTAGTTAGGCGCGATATACGAGTTGTGTTATTATGCGATAGGCGCAGTGTAATAATATACGAACACGTATTATTATTATGTGGTCTGCGTCATTGCATAGTGTAAAATCGTATGGATTTAAGTCGTCGTCGTCGTCGTCGTCGTCGTCGTCGTAGTCATTGCGACCAGCTGTTATAATATTTAATTATAATAATATATGCGGAGCACCCGAATCGGCGGCAGCCGTTCGTGAAACGCGCGCGTAATCGATCTTCCCGCAAAAGCTAGATCCCCGCCCCACCTCCCTTCATATCGCGATGCCGTTGTAACAATACGCGTTATTACGATATAGGTTTATTACGTATAATATACGCACTTGTTTTGTATACATAGGTAGGTAAATACGAGAAAATCGCGAAATCGCGATCCCGATAATGACGTATAGGTGCGCAAAACTTGCCCAATATAATATCATGTGTCGAATAACGCGGTTTTGGGATAAGCGCGTATGATATTATAATATGAAACGTATTGGAAACTTGCAGCATTACGTTTTGTTTTCTGCAACACCTGTCGCCTCCCCGTAAGAGTATAATAATATTGTATACATTACTATCGCGTCATTTTAACATCACTAGTACCTACGTAGAGTGGTTGTGTCGAGAAACTCTCTCTCTTATTCGATATCATTATATATTATGTTATATTATCTTATTCGTATTTATATAAATATATATATATATTAATATTAATAAAGAGACGGCACGCGGAAAGAGAGGCGGCGGCGGCGGCGGCGGTGGAGGAGAATGTCCGCGAACGTTCGCCACGTCGGTTGCGTAACGGCCGTCGTCGTAACAGGCGAAAGTTTCTCCACGCGCGTTTTATATCCGGTCGCCGCCGCCGCAACAGCACGAAATATTTCTCTGCGAGTCCGAACGAGCATTGCAGCGTGTCTGTGCAAAAATCGAATACTTTTCCCTGTTAAACTCGCAACGGTGCGAATTCGCCGAAAAAAAAATATACAAATTCGGTTTAAGTTTACGCACGGACCACAGACAATGCGTTCGCTGCATCATAATATAATATTAGTAATAAAGTATATACCAAAATATATCGTACGTATAATACGTTGATACGATTGTGAAGTAATATTTTTTTTAATTTCACGTGATTTTTTCGAAATCTTTTTAACACATCGTCGCTTATGATCCCGCAACAATGGTTGTGACACTTTAAAAACTGCATCACGTTCCATGCACGATTTCCCGTTTCACAAACAAATAATATTGCATATTTGTGTACTATAAGTACATTTTATATATTTTTATTGTAACAAGGCAGTTTTCGTATAATAAACGTATGTTATTAATATTATCGCATATTATCATAATGCATGTGTAACGTCGAATCATATGGTTTTTCTTTTTCATCTTCGTTTCCTTTGCATCGTTGAAGTCAGTACTCGGCGGCGCCCGCTGCGGTTTGCGTACGTTATGATGTATAATAATATTATAAACGTATTTACGCGGAGAAAGTCTTGTCGTCGTCGCCGCCGCCGCCGCCGCCGTCGCTACCGATTGCATAATTCCGTCGGCAGCAAATGTGTTTGGAAAAAAAAAAATAAATCGTAATGTCTGTGTTCTCTGCAGCAGTAATCGCAAACGTATATAATAATATTATGATTATTATTAAATACAAAATGACTTGTGTCAGGCGGGAGGGCCCTCTCCGCAAAAGAAAAACAAATTACGCATACCGTTGATTATAAATGTTATGTATTCTATAATACCAATTATAAAATTGCATGAACGTAACTATAAGATTAAATAGTCTACTCTTAGAAAATCAAAGCTCAAAATAAGCCACAGAGTTAAAAAAGGTCAGCCGCTCGTCATTAAAAAATTATTTTCAAAAATCAAACGGAAACAATAAAATAAGTACAACATAATATTTTTACCCTTCAGTAAGCGCGTTTAATATTTTATAATTGTATCTTAGAAGCCAATATACTTTTGAAACATCATTGTTAATAATATTTTTTTCTTTCTACGTTTATAGTTAAATCACTAAATCCCATTTTGTGACGTGGTTGACTTAATGTACTTTTTAATTCTCCGCGTACGAAAAACAGAACCAGTGATTATATTCCATACAATATTTTCGAGCTTCGCTACGATCGTTTCTTTAAAACCCTAAAACGACCAATTGCGCATCAGAAATACTAGCATGATAATATTTATATATAGTTACGAATTGTTTTTTACATTTTGAACACACGACAAAGTTTTCTCTTGCTAGTTTTTGCAATGTTTCAACTCCTCTTCCCCTCCCGTGTACACCGGTAATAGTACTATATTACTATTTAAGTTGTATTTTTATATAATCGATACGTATATACATTAAACGGTATCAAACACAATTCGCGAGAGTTGTCACGGGCAACTCCGTCAAATTTTGAAATCTTGATGACTCCGCGAGGAGTTGACGCTAAGTCGATGCAATATTATTAGTATTGTTGTTATTGTTGTTGTTACTATTATTATTATTACTATTATTATAGCAGCGGGGCGCGCACAGCACGAAAATGATATACTTGGCCGTATACAATTCGGAATGATTGTAGTAAAATAATGTACGACGACGACGACGACGATGATAATAATACTATGATAATATTATTATACAGCGGGTTTCGCCTTTTCGCGCGGATAATCAACCGATTTTTCGGACGCTACGTTCGACGCCGCCGTCACCGTATAATATTACGGTGATGTGATAATTATTACAACGCCGCGTGGGCGTTGTATTATTATTAACCACCTTGGAACGGTGGCGGCGACGAGTGCGTGAGACCGCAAAGCGCTCAAAGCCGTAAGTTTTCCTCGAGGTTTTTTGTTTGTCCGACGATTAAAACTGTCGCAGTTACCACGGAGACAATAATAGCATACCTGTTTAAGTAAAACATTATCAACGATCCCTTGAATGCACTTACAATCGGAAAATCATAAAAAAATATTTCACGAACGGTATATAGTTTGTCTATCTTCTGCATATTATTATTTTAATATGCAAGTATACGACATACGTGCACGTGGAACGGGCCCGCGTATTAAAGGGAAAGAAATAAAAATAATAATAGTAATGGATATATTATACATTATACGACTGCAGCGATCCGTAGTCGTCGTTCTCGTCATTGTTGCTGCAGCCAGCGCGCATGTACATTTTATTACCGTCACATAATATAATACAGTTAGTCGCGTACATTATATTGAAAACGTCTTACCCAAATATGTATAGGGTAAGACCGATGAGATTATTGCTCTGTAAGGGTTAATATAATATAACCCTGAAGTCGTTTAGTCGTTTACAGTCCCTTCCAACCCCACCACTGGATGGTTCGATTTACAGCGATCGTATATACCGTGGTATAGACGCGTGCAGATCACTACCTGCATATCGCGCGTTCTCCCCTCAACATCAAGTGTGTCACGCAGGACGTTTTTCGGGAAAACATTTATTATACCGCGTAATCGGTTGTATAGTTTTACAGTCGGTTTTACGACTCCGTCATTGGTTTCCGGCCTTGCAGCGTTCTATAAGTAGTTATAATAATATGTCTAAAATTATTTAATAATTGTGCGCGAGGTAAGAGCGTGTGTTACGATGTTGCGCGCACTCGCGCGTCAATATTATAATGTGCGAAAGAAAAATAATATCATACGATCGTGGGGCGTAGGTGTTGTATGTCATTGTAAAACGTACATTACATAATGTAATACAATACAGTTCAAAGATGGTCAAGTTAATAAAAACAATTTAGTTTTGTGTTAATTAAATCATAATTTAATAGTTTATAAGAAATATATTCGATTCATTAAGTTTAAAGTTAATACGGAGAAAAATATAAACCTTACTTAGTTATAAAGAGTTACCTAATTGACTTTTTTTTCATTTGGGTCAAACATATATAGAGATAACCTGTGCAACATAATTTTTTTTTTTTTAATAATAATTAAATATTATATTAAAAATAAATCCTACTATAGACCTTCTTATTAAAACATTAAATTACTAGTGGTTATAGTGGTTTAGAAAATTGTTAAAGTGTAGAGTGAGGGTGAGCGAGCAGTCGTTGGACGAACGCAAATGGTTGCCGGTCGGTTTCCTCGAGTCATATCATTTTATAACAAAGCGATAAGTGTTCGCTACAAGAACGCTCCGCCGGCGATCGTAGATTGTAATAATATTTTACGGTTGAAAGTAAGGTTATTCATCGTCGTCGTTTTCCGCAGCCTTTATACTGTTTGTATTATACTCGTACATATAGCACTATACCCACTTTTAGGACGACCAAAAAGGTATAGCTTGCGCGTTTAATGTTTCCACGATATAACTTTTATCTATTACGATTTTTCCTTTATAAATTTCTTATTCGCGTTTTACGTGTTGTATTACACTGTATCACGAATCGACAGAGGCAGATAATGTTGTAAAATGTTCATATTACAATATTCGTGCAGCGGGCGAGGCAAAAAAAAAATTAATAATAATCGTATGGATATAAATAAAATATTTAAAAATAAATGCGCTCACAATGCTCACATTCTATGGGGTCGAATCAGAGGTGAGCTTCGCTACCCCTAACATAGGATGGGGAAGATGAATTGTTTTTTAAGGTGTATAACCTTTCTGTAGTTACCTCACCATTACAGTGTATTTTCTTTATTCATTTATTTATAATATTACGTGAGTCGTATTTACCTAATAAAATATGAATGACAAGAATGCATACATATATACACTCACTAACGGTCAACGTGGACGGTAAAAAAAAAAATAGTTTCCAGTTTAATATTAATGTGGCGACGGCACTGTAAAAACCTCGTTTCGCATAAAATATATTATATTAACATATATTTTAAAAATGTGTAATATTGCAATAATATTTAGTTACAGGTAAAATTAATTTATAATATTATTTATCGTTCAAATTTAACAACTCATTCCTCCTAATCATCATTAATATTGTAAGTAGTGTATTGCAATAATTATGTGTGTGCTTTAAAAGCTGTTCAATATTTCTTTATAGTTCTCTATGTCGAATAAAGCTTTGATATTTTAATAATATCCCTGGACGATTGAATATTATAATATAATATATATATATATATATATATTATATATATTTATATATATTAAAATTCATATTACACGATAATCGTTATCTAACATACAATATTTGAGCAGAAACCTGTATGTATTATTTGAACACTTCATGTTATGCTGCTAATATGAGTATACACAAATGCGTGGGTTACGTCCGACTTGTCTCACCCGCATCATGTGTTTAAGAAGCAAAGCAAATATACGTTCAGCAGTTCTCTTTTAGCTTCGTTAGTTTTAATATTATAATGAAGAAGAATTCACTTCTTACTAAAGTTAAAAGGAATAACATATTCTGTGTGTTGTTGGAAATGAATATTTTCAATATTTTAATTTTGAAAAAGTTATATATATATATATATATACGTGTTAAAATGAAAATATTGAAATGAAACACTTTCAACAAACCACAGAATATGTTGTTGCTTTAAAGTTTGATAATAAGTAAATTCACTCTTATATTAAGATTAACGAAGCTAAACGACAACTACTGAACGTAAATTTTCTACGTTATACGGTAACCTTTGTAACACCGTGACGGCGCATGTGGGTGAGAGATCTTAATTAGCTATTTGCGTGGTGTACGGTTCCCGGGTATTGTAGAAGACGTAAAACCAGGGAAGGCTTTATATCACGTGAACGTGTAATTAAAATTTGCATTTGAATTTTTGAGCGTTCGTAATTTTCGGCGTCGGCGGTAGAGCCGTACAAATGATAAGACGTCTTTTGATGTTATCAAAGCGCTCAAAGGCCGGATTTTACAAAGAAATTTCTCCGTATCCTTGTTGATTATTATATAACTTAACAATAACAATATACAAACGAGTGTACGTAGGTCGATCAAACTCTAATCAATTTTACGGAATTTTCTCTTCTTTTCTCGCAAATCTTATCGCTGTCGTGCTATTATTACCCGCAGAGTCTAAAGTCTGAAGTTGAACACATAATTTTCTTTTTACAAGCCTTTCATAAATAATAAATCGTTTAATGATGAGTCCATCTCGAACAGAATCTACGACAAATTATTTATACTCATATAGTACGTATGATATATTTTTAGAATTTTAATCAGGCGCGTACCACACCCCACAATAGATAAATCGATACACGTAAATACTCGCTGAAAAAAATAGCCATTTCTATATCTTCCCACATAACTGATAATACGGTAATAATATAGTGTGCCTGATAATATAATCTATTATTATTATTATTATTACACGATTCCGTATTGTAGGCAATAGTTTCAGCAATCGAATTGGCTGCGTGTACTTGATTTCACGTCAACACAAAAGCTGCAGAACTGCACAATAAGCCTATAGGTATAATATTATATTGTAATAAATACGCGCGGATGCAAATGATCGAACACGATTAATCTTTCCGTCCGTATAGTATATCCACACTGCAGAGTGTAATTCTGACGAACGTTCGTTATTATATTATGTATTTTGTTTGTTTATTATCGTTATTGTTTTTCTGTTGTTTTTGTCGTCGGCACACACACACACACACACACACACACCATAATCGTCAACGGATTAAGTATTTCCATCTCGCGCATCCCATCTCCTGGCGCTTTCAAATGGGGGGGAGGGGTACCTACTACTACCTATACGTACGGCATTTGTCGACAGCGTGCAGCGTTCGATTACCTATAATTTTATTATTTGACGATACGTATCGCGGGAAAAAAAAAAATAAAATATATTTCGTACGGCACGCACGGACCGCGAATCGTGCGGAAAATCCGCGCGCGCCGCATCCGCTGCGACCCGGCGAAACGATGGAATTGTTGTATATTACTCGTATATTTTATTATGCTCCGTGGTGCGTTATAACGGTATTATGTGCTATAACATTCACGATCGGTTGCGGTGGTGACGGTCAGCTGTTGACTCCTCGCGCCCCCGCGTACGTGACTTGGACGGCGGAGGTAGCGGCGGCGGTAGCGCGCGACGACAAAATGTACCGTTATAATATTATTTTTATTATTTATACGCACATAGGTACAACATAATAATATTAATATTATATTAATATTGTATTATTATTTATCAAAATAATACCCACCGTTATTGTGGAGTTCAGACATTCTTCACCCGTTTCACGCCGCCGTTTAATCGTTCGCTAGTACTTATGTACCTAGATAGATGTTACAATAATATTTAACTTGAGTAAAACGGATATCACGATAGCCGTGATAATACGTTATTTACTTAAATACGTCCGAGTCCTCTATGTCAGTTATATTATTAATATTGTTATTATACTTCACAATCGTTATAATGATGACGAATGTACACTGTCTGTCTTGCATTCATCTTTCCCCGTGAAATCAGAAAGTTTCCCTAGCCCGGCAAATGACTATTCACTGATCTCCAAACGTTATACGAGACGGGCAAAATCGAAACGATTAAAAAGGTACACTTCTATCAACAGCCCTTTATTGCCAAATTTACTTACGCATACATTTTACGATAATAAACTGATGTTTAATGTTATGATTTACGTATGACTTTATATTATTATAGTTATGAAACGGTAAAAAATAGTATTATAGGTTAATTTCAGTTTGTAAAGATGACAGGCGACAAAAGTAGTTTACATTATTTTACTTTTCTCGATCTAAATTAACTTTTCGTTTGTTTTGTCGAATGTAATTTAATTTCTGGAATTCTCGATGATGTTAAATTATTTAGTAGATTTTGTACTTTGGAGAAAATTTGGTGAAAAGGGGTTGTCAATATTAATTTAGCTGTAGCGTAGTACGCAAGAACTGTATTTTAAAAGTCACACGGCCGAACACGACCGTGTGGTGAATTTGCATCACATCATACTTACGTTATATGATCTGCATGTGAATACATTATACAGCGACTGCTCCCGAGAGCAAAATTTAACAAATGGAATACGTCGTATAAGATCGTCCCAAGTCACGTTGCGGCCGGGCGAGCTGCGAAAGGTCTGAAAGGTCGCACTGATATAATACGTCGCGAATGTATTATTATTGCATTATCAGATAATACAATATTGTTGGCAATTTCGTTGGATGGTCATCTGTGTCGCGTAACGACAGTATTACAATAATATATTTTATGGACGTAATATAAACGACGACAAAGCATATTACATCGTATGATATAATATTGTACATAAGTATTACACGCGATAAAAGGCAAAAGGCACTGGTGACGTAATGAGAATAGAGATCACAAAGGCGCAAAAACTATTTTCCAACTTATATAGTGCGATTCTTGCGTCGCAAATCGCAATATCAATAATAATAATATTATTGTAGAAATACGAGAAATTGTTCAATTATTCTTAATTTACTAGAACATTGTATAGTACATCGTGTTGTACATCCTTATCGGTGTAATATTTAGATATTGGAATTAAAAAAAAAAAAAAAAAAATGAATTCTTCATATTTTCCAAGATATCATGCCTGCATAGTTTACGATAAAAGAATCATCCGTTTTACACTATAAATACGTCGTACAAGAAAATTATGTTTTATTACGTCTAATATCTCACTCTTCGTCGGGTTTTGGTGTGTAGCGTAGAGCATTTTACACGTATACATTTATACGTATAATGTATATTATGTTTAATATTAATATTAATATTAATTGTCTTGATTCTATACAATTAAGTTATTTTATTAATTTTACCTTGTTTTTCGTAGAGCATTTTCTTAACAACTATAACGAGAAAAGTTTTGTACTATAGAAAATAATTGTTGGCGTTAGTGATACTTAAGATTGTAAATGTAGAAAAATGTAATCATTATTTATTATATATAGCTAAAGTATCGGTTGGTAATAAAAATATACACATTATGACTCCTTTCAACTATTAATAGTTAAATTAATTAAAAAACTTCAAAATTTTTAGTCAAAGTTTAGTTTTCTTGATATTAATTTTTGTTTTATTTTAAGCAAAGTATTTTCAAGTATTTTATTGTTATTTTCAATTATATATTAAAAAATTTGAAACAATTGTTCAAAATAATTTTGATTAAATATTTAATAACTAATAAATATTTTTTAAATAAAGTGTGTAAATTTCAATATACAATTTATACAACTAAATCTTCTAATGAACTTCAGTTAATGATTAAAACCTTAGAATTGTGACTTATTTTGGGTCTAAGCGTGGAATTCGTGAGTGTAATATAGAAAAAATATGAAGCGAAATAAACGCGAATATCAATTGGAGATAGGGACTAAAACCTGTTTCCTTCACTTAATTATGTAAATTATGGGTGTATTTTAATAATTAATAAATAAAAATATATTACACAACAATTTCTAAAGGGTTTACCTAAAACCAAACTTTGCAATGCATTATCGACAAAAATTATTAGAATTTACCTATCTCGATTCTTTGTATGAACTACCTACGATATATTTCTGAGCGGTGTAACGAATTTATTTTTATTCTAACGACGAGTAAATCAAAAAATTATGTGGGGTTAAATGTCGATATTGTTATACATTTGTTTTTCCGGTTATAGCACATAACGTAGATTCAGAGTACTGAAAAAGAATCAAAATTTGCTGTTTATATATTATCGATTGAAGTTTAGTATCAGGGTAATTTAATGCAATACACTATAGCATTGAATATCTTCGTATCGTTTTCTAGAAATAAGTAAAAAAAGTTAAAAAAATAAAAATCCTACAAGAGCCCTGGTCAATAAACACCACTAGCTTAACCAATTTTATATTTTTGACATACGAATGTAATACGTGTATTATAATTTACAGCAAGTAGAAAATAATTTTTTTTAAAGCGACCGCTGTTTATTATAATTTTTCCTGGCTAAGCACTACAGTTAGTAGCTAGTTATGTACCCAGAATTTTAGGTTTAAAAACCTTTTTTGAAAAAATGACTAAGGTTTAGGTAATTCACAAAAATACATTTTAAACATTTACATAATTTTTTATCGCAATTTAGTTCTTATTTTTATTAATCGCGTTTTTTAATTTCCCATATAAACCTTAAAAATACGCCTATACTCATTTTACCGATATTAATTATAAATAAAATGTAATGACTAATGAATAATGAGGTTAAATTTACTTGAAAAGATTATTTCAATAATAATTAGTTGGGAATATTATTAATGTAAATTAATGTACAAAAATTTAAACCTTGTGAACTTATCGCACATTGCAGAGCATAAATAAACACATTCTGTATAATTGGTTAACGGAATATAATATTATACATAATATATATATATTGTGTAGCTATATTTATTTCATCCGTAGCTTTGCACTTGAAAATCAATTGTATAATGTAATAGTATATTATGATATAGTCTATAGAAAATAATAAAAAATTAAAAAAAAAAAAAGAAAAGTTGAAGATGAGAATTTAAAAATAGCTTCTTTTATTGTCAGTCATTGGTTAAAAATGTAATATCTCCATTTAAAACAATCTATATAAAACATAATATAGTGGTATGCGTTGTAAATTGTTATATTTATAACTATTTTTTATAGATCACTAAATTGAAATTCAAGAGAAGCCTGTATAATTTTTTAAATTATTGTTGTACATGTACAAACTTGTTCAAAAAAATTCTCATATTTAGTGTTATCTGATTAAGGTCCATATAATATTAAAGGAAAAAAGCTGCAAGTCAGCTGACCTCTTGTTATATATTTTTAAGCCCACCATCTACCACCATATCCGTCTTTTATAGTTACCTTTATATTTTATTATTCAATTTACTATGTCAACATACACAATGTGTTTACATTGTCACATGAAAAATAACTCCTATATTAAGTGTCTGGTTGATTATCTAGGAACGGGATAGACATGGTTTATAACGGGTTGTATTGGGGAAGTTTTAAATTTATTTTTAAGAATTTATAGTTTTTTTTAATTTTTATTTGGATTAGGTCATACTAAGCTTACCTAACCTAACCTAAGCAAGTTTGAGCTGTGATTTATAAGAGACTTATAATATATATCTATGATTATTCCACTCTCGTTTAGTTTTTCGTTAATATGATGGATATAGATATATTAGCTATCTTTATTAGCATGCATTGTGAATTGATAACTGTAACAAATTTTTGTTTTTCCTGACTGGAATAACAAGCTACAAAAACTAAGATTCTGAATCTACACCGCTGTTATAGTTGTGAGTTTTTTCGATTGTTCATTTGTTATCGTGCGTATACAAATAGTATAAAACGTCGACGGTTTTATTGAATAAATAATTTTCGTACGGGACGTCAGAGATGTGAAAATACCAAAAATTTTAAATATATTTCCTTTCTTTTCGTAATAAAGAGGTGTGAGCATTTCAGCCAGCCTCACTTACCTCATCCGGCGAATGATAATTATACGCATAGTCGTCGTCTTCGTGGTAGCCAAATCCACCCAGCGCTTTTTTTCTCGTTTTACCGTTGCGCTTTCACTTTACTCCCCGCTCAAACCGTAATCGCCATTCACTCGCTCTCTCCCTCACCGTCATTACCGCGTTAATATGTCCCCCTTCTTCCGACAGCAACACATTAAACCGTATTTTTTCTTACAATATTTATAAGAGTCGGGGTGGGTATATGCATGCGTAGGCAAGAATATTATATAGTGTGTGTGTGTGTATATGTGTACACGCGTAACGATTGCCGAGTAAAAAGTTGCACACTGCTAATATAATATATATATACCACCTGGTGGTCTGTATACCTGGGATTACGTAACACCGTTTTATTATTATTATTATTATCATCATTAAATACATTATTTTTTTTTATAATAATAAAACACGAAACCTGCTGCCGAATTGACGGCGGGTGGTATATTATTATGTATATAATATAGTAAGTAGATAGGCAAGTATGCGCATCTATATATATATTTAAGTAAATATATACACGTAGTCAGTATAAATGCTAACGGTATTTTTCTTCTTCTTAATACCGTTTTAGAAAGTAGTTGTCGACGAGACTTTTTTATTTAATTTTATATTTTGATTGCATCGATATGCGCCTTGTACGACTGCGGCAGCGTTTTTGTTACAATATTTCTTCTATTGTTGTCGCTGAATTTGATAGTGTGTTTGTGTGAGTAGTAGGTATACTTGGTTTATACATTATGTATATGTATATACTCAGTCACTCAGAGACTAAGGTTCTGGATATGATTTATCAGTTATCACACGCAAAGCTCGCCAACAAATTGACGATATCACGGGTTTTCCATCTAGTTTATCAATGGACAGGAAAACTAAGAGAAAGGACTATTAAGAAAAATTTGTTTTGATAAAAGTCAATTTTGGGTTATACCGACAAGAGCATATAATAGTTATACAAACAACTTTTAAAATTAATTTAATTTTGTTGCTTTTTGTGTCATATAATAAGCATATTATAATTATATTATGTGATTTTAAATTATTACCACAAAAACACAAATATAAACATTAGTGGATATTTAAGTTGAGAAATTCATCAATTCAAACCATCCTACAACGCCCATTGGCCATAACTATAGTCTACTATTATAGGTTTTATGTTAGTATTCACCTTTTTTCAGTAATTTTTTTTTTTAGCCCGCAATAAGTACATTAACACCGATCGATTGTCCTTGGTGGCGGTCCGGCATCAACGACTTTTACCCCTTCATTCTACCATTTAGCATTACCTCACCTATCCAACTTAGGTCATCACCCCGGAAAACCTAATAATTCACCCACAACTCCTCTATGTATACATAATAATATCGTATATATATATTATGCGTCATGATGAAGGTTTGATAATCTGATAGGTCGACCTCAACTCGACTAGTGGATTGTTTATTTTTAAAATATCGGGTGATCAGATAAAAAAAAAAATGCTTTTTATGTATATTTAAAAGTTAAAATTAATAACAATTCAACAATAATTATGGCTTTTTATTTTATGTTCATAATCTTAAATTGAAAAGTAAAATGTAAGATGATCTTACCTTTTATAAAAGTTGCAATGGACCAAACTAGATACAAAATGAATATAGATACCTACATTTAATAGGTATTTTACGCTATCGCGTATTTATTCCGCTCGGTGGTATTTCCGGGTTATTTTTTATACGATTAGGAAGAACGATGGCGATTCTCGCAAATCCGCTATAATATCCGGTTTCCGGGTGATCAACTTTATAATATAATATTATAGTGCCTGGGGGTGAGGCGTAGTCGTGCAGCGCTGACAAACGTCGAATCTATTTAATATTATGTTTCTTAGCCGTCCAAGTTCCCTATCTAAAGTGTGTATGTTTACGTTAGCGATGTAATACAAAATAATATTAAGAACAATTTAAAAAGAAAATAAACTTATCGATAACGTAACGGTTTTAAGCACGAATGTAATGTACCTCTATATAATTATATACATCGTTATTATAAACCGTATTTGTATACTGTGGTAGGCGGTAGCAGCGATGGAGAATGAGTAAAAAAAATGTGAATAATAATAATTATATACATGGAAATATTATGTATCGTAATATATACAAACACAGTGTTTTAATAATATAATACACGATTGAGTCGCCAGTAAAGTACGCTGTAAAATCTTTCAGAAAAACGAATAAGTTTAAATCAAACAATTGTATGGGTATTTTAACAATTTTATAATACATTATATAAGTTTGTTCTCAAGTTTCTGTGCCTCGCATTTCGGATAGACATATTTTATTACCTGGTAGAAACGCACGCCGTAATTCGACAACGACGACGTAAATAATTACGCGCTTGTTTTATTCCGCAAAACGTACCAGTCGGATTTCCGCGATCCACTTCTCGCATATTACTCTGCAACATTTATTGCATACAAGGGCACCAAAACAATAATAACTTAATACGATTTGACGAGAAAAATATGGCGGAGGGTGGAAACTGAGATTTAGACTTTAGTAGTTTTATTCGTGTTCGTTAAAATATTTATTTTATCGCGTTCAATACACGTAAAATAATATCACTCTACCCGTTGTACAGTATAACACAATTTAATATTGTAACACTACAGTTCTAAGATTATTAGTTGTGAACGATGCCATGTCGCACAGATTTTCCTCACGTTACAATAAAAGACGTAATAATTATAATAATTACTATAATATGATTGTTACAGTGGCGCTAAATACACTTAGGTATTAAAGTAAGAATTCCACGATTTTCCATACTTTTCAAATGCATCGTTATCTTTCTCGGCGGTTAAAATTAGATAGTTGTCATTTTTAGAATACAAATTCTCTTCTTGATAAAGATCAATGTAGATCTCTGTTATAACCTTATATAATAAACTCACAATTTTTTTCAATTTTTCCAAAATTCTAAATATTCATATTTTTTCAAAAAAATTAAAAGCATCTACTATTAATATTTTGTAGATGCTTTTAATATTAATATTTTGTTTTATTTTATTTGATTGTTTCTTAGATAAAATTATAAAGTAAGTGAAAGAATAATTTAATCGAGACATTTTTAGTTATTTGATGGAGTTTCGTTGTTAGCACTTGTGTTATTAGTTATTACACTGTTTATAAATGAATAGGTACTATGTATCAGTTTTTTTTTTTTTTTAATGTATAGGGTAAATTATATTCATTTCTTGAAGGTTATAGTGATAAAAAATTTGTTTCCACTTACGAGATTTATATAAAGGTAATTGGTTCAAACTCAGTTATAAATCAATTTTGGCATTTGCATTATATCCCTATCATAAAATTATTATTCTTAAACAAACTTTAAGGAACGCGATTTAAATAAAACTTGAATATATTTCATCGGGCACGATCGGCGATGGTTGTATACTCGCAAGTCGTGCATCTCGATAAATATTATGAATAATAATTATTGAGATACAATGCAAGCGGTGCATGCTAATTCTGAGCCGGGCCTACAATTATACGGTACCTATTATTGAATTCCGATAACAATTTGTGTCTTTTAAATTATGTTTCTATTTTATTACATATTAGCTGTCGTGGTCGTATTTCTCAGTCTATTAAATTATTATAAAGTTAACATGATCAAATTATGAAGCATTAGTACATTACTTTTAATTAATCGTTTACTATAATGTGCATACTTTGAGTGAGTGGTAAAATTATCACACATATTTTTTTTTTATTTTGTATATCTACACAAAATTAATATCATTTCGGCTTGTAAATGATGAAAACCAAAATAAAATAAAATAATATCTCAGTCCTCAGAGCTAAAAAATAATGCTTTTACATACTGGGACGGAATTGGTATATATTTTGTTTTTTATGTTCTTTCAAATTAATCATTTATGACTTAATTAAATATTTTTTTTTTTTTGCTATTAAATTCTTTTTTTACAATATTAAGTATTTAAAATGTATTTTTTAGTTATATGACTTTTAAAAATAAATATGTATAATTAGTTTTTCAGTAATTATGGGTGTATATTTTTTTAGTACTTGAATCGTATAAGAATACATTTTAATGTTTTATAACTTAAAATTATTAACAAAAGAATAATTTGTTTTAACTATTTTTATTTTTATTTTTTTGCGCTTTTATACTTAACGTAAGCTCAAGTATTTTTAAATTGGTAAATTGTGTAGTGTACCTACAATTAAAATATTAATAAAAACTAAACTTAATACGACAATGTAATGAAATACTTGACCGATTTTTGTAATTGTAATTGACATACAAACTAATCTCTTATGTGCTTGACTTTTGCATAACATTGAATTTGACTAGTTATTTTTAAAACAAATATTTAATAGTATTATGAATATTTATTGGGGTCTATATAAAACGTTGTATATTTATAAAATAGTTCAATCACACAAATGATTACATTTTTATTTACAAGAAGCAATTGGCCATTATTTCAGAATTTCAATATAACAGCATTTGCTATTTACTTAAAAAAAAAAAAATCGAATGTGAGAGTAGTTCACCGAAATCTTTTTTTCTTTCGGTACAAAAGCGCGGAAATATTATTTCCCGCGCGGCCATAGTGCGAGGTAATTTTAATTTAAAAATTTATTTGTATCCTCGCCAAATTGCGACCTTTCGCTACTACATCATAATATAACAACGAGTTAAGTTTTGGTTAAGTTTATTTTTTCACAAGGTAATTAATATATGATTATTTCATCTGTTCGATTCATAAGATTGAGCACGTTTAAACAGTAAAAACCATTTGACAACATATTTTATAGAAATCTGGATCATATATTTTTGCATAAATGAAGCCGGCGGGGGGGGGGGGGTATTTTAATACCCTAAACAGGCCCAGTCTTGATAGCTTGTCACCAGGAATATAAATAATGATGTTAATACTAATACATTATAATATTGGCTTATCACAACTACCTATTTATTATTGTTGTATACCTACGGCGGATGTGTATCGTAAACGTACATCGTCAACGTGTGTGGAAATTTGGTTTATCAAACGGATAAATGGTTCGAATTTTATAATATTTTTTATCAACATAAACATATTGATTATTGGAATAGTCTTTCGCACGCCCACCTCGTGATCGCTACCACCACAGGATTTATCGCGTGTTCACGCAAATTTGATCTATAGGCTATAACATAATATACCATTATACATGTAGGTACATAACGTTGTTATTATTATTATTATTATTATTGTGTTATGCATACATTATATTAGTATTATCATAATGTAATATTATATAAATATGTATTTCATGATATTCTTTTTGAGGTACAGGGCCAGACGGGTAAAATACATTTACGTATACGACAGGCTACGCGGGCGTTTTCGAACGGTCAAGTTCTTTTTTACTTTGCGCTGCACACGCACAGCCGATGTTTGATAATAATATTCTAGATTCCACGGTTAAAGGCGATTTTTTTTACTTTAGACACGAATTTTTTACTTTATTGGTAAAAAAAGAAGAAAGTTTTTAGATAATGCGAAATACCTATCTATAAAATATATATCTTTCAATATTTTACCTTAAGACATAATTTAAAAGTTATTCAGGTATTCTATAGGTACACTAACCCACCTCGAAATCGAACCATTAGTGAATCAAATAAGAGCCTTAAGCTTAATTGATATTGAACAGAGTAGCCCAGGGTATAAAAGACAGTTAAGTAGTGTCAGGAGTATCTATACATGTTTAACCATGTAATACCATTATAATTTTCATTCAAAAGCCTTAAAATTGATGGAGAAAACCAGTATTACGTAAAAAAAATACCATCACCCTGTATATTATATTTACCATCTATATAATAATAATATTATGCGAGACACCACCACTCGTCGTCGTCACAGTCATTTGGAGTGCACTTCCAACGACAGGCCTTCGCTGTATGTACATATGATTATTATAATGTACAGTTGTGTGTATGTAGTGTAGCAGTAGCTTTAAAGCACTACACCACTGTGTTATGTGTGTTGGCGCACGACGACGGTCGAGTGACACGTCGGTTGGTCGTTGATTGAAAATAATAAAAAAACAATATTATTTTAGCACACCAACACGAATTTTACGCGGGCAGCGGTTTTCTTTTCGCTCGGTTCTATTATTATTTTCATGTATACCTATTATAATGTTATTATTGCTATTATTGCGCATACAACCCGACACGCCGATTAATAAACAGTCCGCGGCGCAAGCACCGAATACTCCGAAAACTTCCATGTCAATAATAATGGTAATAATAATATGTATTTTCGTACCGCTGCATAGCGGCAGCCGTCGTCGTTACGGCGGTTCACAAATCACAACAGCTAATGTATATTATTAAATCGGGCAATACAATTACAGCATTACAGAATATATTATAATGTTAATTGCTAATATATAATGTAATATATAATAGTATATACAATATAAAACCAAACCTAACTGTAAAAAATACCTGTACCTATAATAAAATTATGTGTGTAGTTCGTGTATGACACTAAATACTAATTAGCAGTACTGCGAGAAATTTAAAGACAGCATACAAATCTGCAAAATCTCAATAATCTAATAGAATGTGTAACGTGTATAGGTCCACGTAAACAATAATATTTTTAATCCTATTTAAGTAGTACATTATATGATAGGTTTTATTGTTACTTAGATCGTACAGATCATGCATTGTGTGATTTTTTTTTGGGGGGGGGGGGCAGGTTTCACCATCGGATTTGTATGAATAGTGGGCACTATATATGTGAAGATACAAATTTTCGATACGACAATATAGTCTAATATAAAGTAATACTAATACATTATACATTAATCCTGGCCTCATGAGATATGTGTTTGGAGGAGTAGGGTTTACTATCGTCTATCGATAATTGAATTATGGAAAATGAGTTATGGAGCCCAAGAACCTATATGGGAACGTCGAATCGAACGTGCATTTAGATCAGGTCCTGATAGTATGTATTTATACACCAACACTGTACTAGACATAAATTTATAATCATTGAATCGTACTTATACTTATATGGCTATGACTGCTACGTGCTTTTATACTTTGGGGAGGGGGCGACTAGGCGAACGATGTGGGCATGTGGCAATCGTCTCCCTCACTATTCGTTTCTAAAGAGTATTGACAACTTTAAACTTGGTTTCATTTTTTATTATAGACCAAAGTAACTTCTTTGATCTCCCAGATTTCAACACTGTTCTATATAAAACAAATAATAAAATAGTGTTTATTTAAGAAAAGTTTTTTGTATACTCCGAGAGAAATGGTTAGGTTTTAGCTGTCTTACAAAATATTGTTAGTGTTTGGTTGAAATTATTGTTCTTGAAAGTAAAATAAAATTCTAAAAGTTCCACGTGAGACTTTTCTTACAACTATTATTTGTATCTAATTTCTAAGTGGTTTTAGAAAAGTTATGAAATCGTAAAAACAAAATCAAAATCAATGAAACGATGCAGCCATGTATGCGTAGATTTTTTTTAACAATATATCGAGTGTTTTGTATATATATATTCATTATTACTGCAGTGGGGGGACTTGTGCAGAACATTTTTTGGCGACAGTGAGTGATCTACTGACATTGCAAATTTTTTTATTTATTTATTTATTTATTTTTTTTTTTTTGATTTCATTATCGGACGTCAGCCATTGGATATTTATATTCATCAAATTAATATTGCATTATAGTAATTTAAATTTGTTAGATGTATTCCTGGTCACCTCACACACGCGCATATTATTATACATACCTTTTATACGATTACATAATAAAATTTAAATAATGTACGACAATGACGACAACAAAACTACAATAATAATATAATATAATTATATTATTATTAAAATACCGATGACAGTAGTCTCGACACTATTGCGAATTTTTCTCGAGTATTGTCAACGGTTGTAAAAAGTTGATTTTCTCTTTCTCCCACGGGAAAAAGGAATAATTATTACGGCGAGATTGTAATAATTACTATTATGGCAAATATTCTCAAAGCTATAAAAATCCGATTCGATCGCGGCCGCCGCCGCGTTGCATTATATAACTCGCGCGTACAACAATGTACCTATGCATGTATGGTGTGTACACGACGATTCTAATCGTTCGCGCAGTCTTTATTCGTTAGAAAATAATAATAATAATGATTTAACGGGCGACGTGGAATTATGTAAGTCTGCGGAACTCGGACCGCGGGTCCGACACGGGCAACGATTGCATTGCATTTGGCGGCGAACCGGTAACGATATAAATGTAATGTATACTAATATCATATTAATATTATACTTAATACGCCTCGTTACAGAGCCCGTCCTTCCGTTAATGCGCTCCCGGTAAATGCGCTGTACAGTTACTCGGCGTAGCATTTACAGTGGTGGTATATTACGATTTTTTAACGGTATACGGTCGTCGTTTACCGCTCGGAGACCCGCGCACAAACGTTTGTTTTCCAATTTTTACGCCGCGAAAAGCTCGTTCCCGACGACGGACGTCGTGGGGCCGCCGGTACACGGACGAGAGGGGGGGGGCTCATATTTTATAATAATAATAATAATAATAATACGAGATTACGCTCGTACGTACGTACGTACGCAATGCAACAACACAGTAGTAACACGTTACACACACGCGTGTGCATAATATTACTTGTATTATAATAATCGTGTGTAATTATCGATATTATTTATTAGGAATTTTCGCCTCACTCACTAAATAATAATGGTAACGATAACGACGACGATGTGTTTGACGTGGTGTACACGCACACACGTACACGTCCGTCGTCCGCGCGGTAGAAAGTGAAGTTTAATAATAACTACGTACGTTTAACCGCAATTATATAATAAAATCGAGCGCGCGCAAACTCCATCCGGTTGTACGCCGCGAACGCGAGGCGGCGGCGGCGGCGGGTCGACGGGGCACGGCGTTTTTCTCTCTCCGCCGCCTCCCCTTCACCCTCCGACGTCCCGTCCGCTCGCTCGTCGTTCACTCTCTCTCCGCATCGTTTCGCACATCGTATTTCGCGCGAGATAGCGGTTTCGCAGAACTGCAACGACCGAGTGCCGACGGTTTCCCGTTATATAAATTATATGTTATGTTATTATATATCTATCAATAATATTATACTCTATTGCCGTGTTAACCATCGTAACGCCGCCGCCGCCGCGTTTTGTTTCCCGTTCGTTTCTTTCGGGCCGGTTAGATTTTTTGCGCGCGCGAAATATAATAATAAAAAAAATAAAAATAAAAAAACCCCAAGCGCGATCGCGTTTCCCGCGGATCGTCGTCGCTGCGCGTTACGTATGATTTTTACTCCCGCGAGCGTTGTTTATCGTGTTGTTGTTGCGGCGTACGCGACGCGAACGAAACGAACAAAAAAATTCGTTCGGCGGCGGCGGCGGCGGCAAAGGTGCAGCACCGACAACACGGCATGTGTGTGTGCGCGCGTACGAATAATGGGTATGAATATATACCCACACACACACACACACACACACACAACTTACACACACACAACTTACACACGGCGAGCGGGTGCGATATACATGTGTATATGTTATTACAGTGTTGCGCGGCGGCGGCAGCGGTTTCGTCGTCGTCGTCGGCCGCGCGGAAACACTATCGCGCGCGCGACTGCCGCCAGCTATGAAAAGTCATTGGCCTCTCGCTCGCGCAAATACACACACACAAACACATATACGCGCGCGCGCACACACTTACTCGACCGTGCGGCAGTGCGTTGTGCCGCGCCGAAAACGGCCGCCGCCGATGTGCCGTTCCACTACTTCCACCACTACACTGCTACTAGGACTACTATGACTACTATGACTACTATGACTAATATGACTACTACGACTACTACTACTCTACTACTTCTACTACTACTACTACTACTACTACTACTACTACTACTACTACTACTACTACTACTACTACTACTACTACTACTACTATTACTACTACTGTACTGTCGTCTATTACTACTACTACGCGATGACTGGTGGGCGGGTGACGGTGTAATTTGCGCAACAAAAATTGCCGCCACAGTTTTAATATTATTATAACAATATAATATCATATTATTATTATTATTATTATTATTATACATCGCTCATTTGTGAGCGAGCGCTCGTTGCGATTGAGGAAAACGTTGTCGTCGCGGTATTTTCTTTTTCACGTTCATTTATAATTATCATGATCATGATAAATGATAATAATCGTCCGGAGGAAAATACTACGCACGCCAAACGGTAGGATAGGACGGTTTTTCTTACGCGGTGCACACGCGCCTAGCGGCTGGGCGGCCCGCGTCGCTTCACTCGCCATCGCGCGACAACCGAAAAAGGTCTCGGGAACCGCTCGGAAACGAAATGTTAAAATAACATATTGTAACATGTCGTCGCGATTGCCAATAACCGCGCGATATATCGATAACCCGTTGCGGCGACTAGAATATCATCTATCTTAGAAACTGAGTTGGCCATCGCCGAAAATCCATGCGTTTCTGCCATGTGAGGTGGTATTAATTTTTGGTTACGACCTCGCCACGGAGACGTACATGCAGTCAAAAACGACAGCGGCGGACGCGGCATGCACCGATGTACTTTTACCGCACGCTACTACACGACTTGTTCCCTCCGCCGCCCCACACATGCTTAGCCGTCACCGACACCGCAGTAGTGGTGCAGTCCGCTGCCGCCGCCGCCGCCGCCATCGCTAACACTACTGACCTACTTTCTCTGCGGCGGCGGCGGCGGCGGCGGCGGCAGCGTATACTTTTTTTGTTTTTTATTTTTTCTCTATTCTTTTCACATTATACGTAGTACCTACGCTACACTCGTCTCCGTCGCCGCAGCAGTCGACGTTTTACTCGCGCAGCGCACACCTATACACACATACACACAGATTTTATAATTGTTCATTAACTGGTCATTATTGCAATAATGATTAAACTTATAACATTATTATTATTTTTATTATTTTAAACACGACTGGAATACTAGACACTGGTTAGTGGTATCGCTCGCGCCGGAAAGGGGTTACGGTTTGGCCGGAGAACACGCGCGCCCGGATTAACGGTATTTTAATGGGTACGATCTGATACGCTTATATTGTGTATTATAAATTATAATACATAATAATAATAATAATAATAATAATAATGATAATAATATGTAGAGTAGGTAAAAATATAATATTAATACGCACTTTGGTGTGCACTAACAATTGACGACGTGGTACTTAAACAATATCATACGTACAAAAGTTATGAGTTATAACTTGCAACATTATTATGCGACGTCTATACCATCCGGTGAAAAGCGAACGGTTGCCGGTCCTAAATATCGCGTATCTACGCGTATATATATAACATTATTTTTGACCAAAACGATCGCGCGCGCGCGCTCGCGCCCGAGAGAGTTCGCGTATAAACTTTTCGGCTATTTCCGGCGACCGTTGACGATAACGTCCGCGGCGGCGGCATTCGTTTGTTCGCGTAGCGCGCGGATTGGTATAATATGTATATATTTTTTCGCAATCGTCGTCGTATCGTACGGTACACGTATAGTCGTATAATATAATAATAATAATAATAATACGATCGTATCGCGTTCTGCATCTCGGCGCGGTTAGGTAATATTTTTCGTTTTGTTTTTGTTGTCCATCGTGCTTGTTTTCTCCCGACCGTTTTGTTTTTACCTAACATTTCAATAAAACACACGGTAATTATTAATAATATAACAACCATTAACAACAACAACAACAACAACAATAATAATATTAATAATAATAATAATTATTATAATTTATTGTTATCGAGTTCGTTCATCCGCTTCGCAATCCGACGGCAGCGGCGGCGGCGGCGGCGGCGTCACCGACGTGTTGTTCGCCTGGCGTCGTCGTCTCGCGGTCCGCGGAGTCTATTTTCGTCGCGCGGTTTACGCCGTTTTTACAATAATATATTCAAGTTTTTATAATGTTATATGTTACGCGTCGCGCGTGCACAATGTGCAATAATACGTCGCATAATGTATCATTATTATTATTATTACGAGTTTATAATAATAATAATAATAATAATAATAATAATAATATACAAAGCAGTAATCGTCGTCGTACATAGTGTACGTGTATGTGTCTGTGTGTGTTGTTGGTAACGATCCGGCCGCCGCCGTCGTCGGCCCTGTAGGTCGTTGAACTCCGCGGTCGGCCAGCTGACTATACTATACGACTGTGACTAGGACGACGACGACGACGACGACGGTGCTTTGTGGTGGTACCGTTGGTTGGTTTTTTATTATTTATTTATTTATTTATTTTTTATTTATTTTTTTTTTATTCGTGATATGACACGGGAATATACAAAAATCAGAAACAAAAAAAAAAAAAAAAAAACTATAACAATACGAAATAAACGGGAAATTACGGTGCCGACTGTGGCTAAAGTTTTTTAGTCGATTAGTAACGTCTACCAAAGAGACACCCCGCGGTATATAAGTTGTATTAATAATAAAATATATTATATATATTATTCGTAAATTCGTCGTCTACACTTGTATCGCTTCTCCTCGGTAGTGACGGATAATTTGTGCGGTGTAAAATCGATTTCATTAAATACAACTGCGGCGGCAACTATGACGACGTCATGCATATAATAATAATGATATAAAACCACTCGTACATTATATAGTCGTCGCCTGCGTCAATATAAAAATTTTCTTCTGTTCGGTATAATAATAATAATAATTTATATACTTGCCGGTTCACTAGTGTGTGTGTGTGTGTGTGTTTGTGTGTTTGTGTGTTTGTTTGTGAGTGTGTGTGTGTGTGTTGTACATTATATTTATAAAAATAAATAAAATATACAACAATATTCAGCAAACAACAAGGTCGTTGAACTTCTCTAGTGTGCAGCGTGTACGTGTATTACTACGTCGATCGCTTTGCTCGGCCGCGAGAGCCGCCGCCGTCTTTTACGTCTCGCGGGCGCGATGTGTTTATGTCGGGGAATGCGTTTTTTAACCGGGAATCGGTCGGTTTTTTTTTTTTTTTTTTTTTAATAAAAAAAAAACCAACTCGAAATAACGGATCGAACGATGAGTATCGCGCGATATAGTATATGATATGTATAATAATATTACGCGGCGGGTGCACGACTCGCACAGTCGTCTGCCGTCGTCGCGATAATGTTGTCATAATAATAGCAATAGCAATAATAATAATAATATTATCGTTACACAACAATATTATTATCGTATCGTGCCTTAGCGTGTACGCGGTACGCCACCACATCGGCGTTCCGCCGCCCATACATATATTACAATATATTATTATTATTATGATAATATATCATAAATCATAATATATATTATTATTATTATTATTATTTATTGTAATGTATGCGCGCCGCGTGTATCGAAACATTACATTATACGGATATATCGTGTATGTATTATAATATTATTCGCACAAAGGGAGTGGACCGGCGGGGATCAGGTGTCAGGAGTGTCGGTAAGGGGGCGTAGGGGGGCTAGGATTAGAGTGTGTGAGTGTGCGAGTGTGCGTGTGTGTGTGTGTGTGTGTGTGTGTGTGTGTCTGCGTATGACCTTACGCGCGGCGTACGGTTGACCGATTATCATCCGTCGTGCGTATACAGGGCGATACCTGCCGCCGCCAACGTTTCGGCGCGAGTCGCTTGCGTATCGTTTATGCGTTCGCCAATAAAAGCGTCGCGCATACTATTATCATTATCATTATCGTCGTTGTGTATCGCTAGTGTATCCGACGTGCGACACGTCCGAACGCGCGACTGCGAAATATTTTGCTCGCATAATACGCGTATTGTGTATGAAACGACGACGACGACGACGAGGACGTAATAATATTATTGTAATCGTCGACTCGTATAATAATAATATGTCGTAAATCACGCGGCGGTATCGGAAATACGCGCGTTTGATTTTCAAAGGTTAGGTCCTCCACTCGAGGATGTGGGATTTAAGCCCCCGGCGGTATTATACTATTACAACCCGTGTGCCGTAATGCGCCATCCGGTTTCTTCGTTTGCCGGCGTTCTGTCGCCGAAAATATCCTCTGCGCGATTTACGGGTGTGAGGGGGTGATGGGAGGAGCGGGGGGGGGGGCAAGACACGATCGTGCGTCGTACGTCATCGTCGAGCGTACACATCGAGTAGTTGTGATGCGTATGCGTATCGACGCGCGTTCGGTCGATTCACAGACCCGTCCACGCGTTATGAAGCGAATAGGTCCAGAGAGCAATGTTGCCAGATAAAGGTGGCATATTAATAGCGAGTGAGAGAGAAAGAGAGAGAGAGAGAGAGAGTAAAAGAGAAAAAAGTTTAACAATAAAAACAATACAGAATCCATGTCCCATCAGCATAATAACGATTACTGCGGTACGTTTATGAACGAAATAAACTAATCGTTTTTATCCGTTTCAGCTCAAATCGAGATCATACCGTGCAAAGTGTGCGGCGACAAGTCCAGCGGCGTCCACTACGGCGTGATCACGTGCGAGGGCTGCAAAGGATTTTTCCGGCGGTCGCAGTCGTCCGTGGTCAACTATCAGTGCCCCCGCAACAAGAATTGCGTGGTGGACCGCGTAAACAGAAACCGGTGCCAGTACTGCCGGCTTCAGAAATGCCTGCGGCTGGGCATGTCCCGTGACGGTAAGTCTGCATACTATAACCCGTATACCGTAGTTATGTAAAACGCGAGCGTGTGTGTATAATACAACGTACGACGACAATTATTTAATTACGACGCGTTGTATAATGTGGTAACACCCCGGGGTAGTGATGGCGTGACGAACTTTGAAAATTACAGTCGGTGGCGACCGAGTTTCATCTAATGCTCTTAATTATCACCATTTCACCGATAATAAGTCATGAGGGGTGCTGTATAGGATGAATTTTCGAATCTTTTTTTATTTTTATATTTTTTTTTTATCGATATACCACACATCCGCCCATCTGGATAATCCACATATCACAACTCTCAAAAAGTCTGCAGGGGGGCGATCGACTCTTAAATAACCTCTTCGTCTCATTCATCATTTAACTGCGTTTCACGCTCGACTATAGCTCTAGATGTATGTGTTTCCGTCGTACTTCGTTATTATTTTAAGACGATGGGTTAGAAGATTTGATCAAGGATAATTTTTTGTGGCATAGTTTTGAAGGTCTTTTACGTCACTCGTACGTTGCAGCTCTTTTACGTTAATATTTATATATTTATTTTATTTTATTTATTTTTTTTTTTTTGAATTGCTTATTTGTTTATACATAATTATTAGTTACGATACAATATGCGACCAAAACGACTACGTAAAATAAACGATGTAACCATCACAAGAACGTTTCGAAATTGGTCAATTGTATTATTTTATGTATTCTTTATATATGCTATACGACGCGTGTAATATATTATTATAATTTCCTGTGCTTTTTGTGAAACGCGATTTGTGTAATGGCGATGTCGGCGCTGGGGTTAAACTCACTATCGAGTCAATAACCGACTGTCGACCCGGGGTGTCAACGCAACTAAACATACACGCACGCCTACGCATTCGCCAATGTTTCATCTAGTGGGCGCGCGCATTATCTTAATAATATTTGTGTAACTATTACCATCCAGTAGTACAATAAATAAACTCAATGCTATACTTAGCCCCGCCGTTACGCTGACGACATATATTTGTTTTAACATTTTTGAAAGCACAATCGCAATGTTATTTTTACACTGTTTATGACACATTGTTCTACAAAATGCATTGTATCGGTTCGATTACCTGCTGTGACGTGTACGATATTATTCGTAGTAACGTACTATATTATGGAAGATTTGCTACGTCGGTGCTATAACAAACGTATATGGATCGAAATAATTTTGTGTAATAAATTTAAATCGTCACAGTTACGGTACAGTTGTGCACCGACATAAACCATGTATCTGAATGCAATAGATTAATCACATTACAAATCAGTGGCGCAACCAGGGCGGTCCACGGGTCTGGAAGTCCCCCCTCCCCCTACCATTTAAGTCGCATAAAATAATTTGAAAAGTTTATTAAATTTAATCTAGCGTTAAATCTACAATGTTAACACAATAGCATGAAAAACATTTCACATCGTTTGGCACATCAAACCATATATATATATATATATATATATACTGATTAAAATCATAGGGTTTGCGCATTAAACGAAGTACGGGACTTCGATATATTGGGGGGGAAGGGGTCGTTTTAAACAAACTCTGGTTGTGCTACTGTTACTGTCATAATAAATTAACACATGCAAATACATAATATGTGTTTAACGTATCAATAACTCTCTGTGCATTCGCATCAATGGAAAATACATGCACTAATGGTGGGCGCTAAATTAAACGGTACCCAATATAAATAGATCACGGGTCATCTTACAATTGACCGTATGCGTACATGTTGAACGAATGATAATACGTGACGACTTTTTTATGCAACATAATAATATAATACGTGTCCGTTTTTGTTTTTCGGGTCTCGCCCGTGTGTAGCTGTCAAATTCGGGCGCATGAGCAAGAAGCAGCGAGAGAAGGTCGAAGACGAAGTGCGCTTCCACAGGGCGCAGATGCGTTCGTCAGCAGCTGCTGCGGCCGCGGCTGCTGCCGCAGCTGTGGCCGCGCAGACCACAGCCATCGACTGCTGTTCGACCACGACCGGCGGTGGCAACGGAGGTACCGCGGCCGTGGCCGCCGATTCGTCAGTGTTCGACCACGACCAGCACGGGCAGCAACACGGACACGGGCAACAGCAACAGCAGCAGATGCCCTCCAGCACTGCCGACCACGGGCTACGCCTACACCAATTACACAGCGGAGGAGGACATCTCTCGCAACACCACCATCAGCAGCAGCAGCAGCAGCAGCAGCAGCAGCAACAGCAACAGCAACAGCAGCAACTACAGCAACAGCAACAGCAACAACAGCACCAGCAACATCAGCTCCACGGCCAGCAGCAACAGTTCAACATCAACAGCAATGTGCAGCAGGCCTACGCGGCCGCCGCAGCAGCAGCCGCCGCAGCAGCAGCGGCCGCTGCGGCCGGCGGTGCCGTCAACGGAGCCAACGGGGGCACGGGAGTCGGGTGAGTCCACGGGAAACATTATGTTTTTAGACACGTGCAATGTTGTGGGTTCGAGGCCAAAAGGTTTTTGTTTTCGTGGTTTTCCGTTGTGTAACGGATTCGATTTCATTTGCAGTGGCATCAGTTATGAATGTCACAGCGTATGTGATTATGTTCAAAGTTAGCGATTGAGATATTCTGTAGAGTGGAAATAGCACGTGGTCTATCGGCGAGCAGTTCAAAAAATAAAAACTGCGGTAGTACCTATCTATATTGTATATTATGAACGTTTTGGCCTTTGATTACACACAATATTATAGTTATTTCTTATTTCTATTATTACGTCATGTAATCGTTTTACTAACGTGATCGGTGTCGCTCGTAGATACGGTGGCGGCGGGTACAATGGCAGCGGTGGAACGAACGCAGCCGCAGCAGCCGCATCGCTTGTGGTGGACACGTTTGCGGCGTACGCGGCTGCGGCTACCTCGTCGGCGGTGCAGACCGGCCCTAACGGTTCAGTGCCACCTCCATACGACACGGCGGCAACAAGCAGCAACTACGTGGCGGACAGCACGACACCGGCGGCGTCCAGCACGACGCCATCCACGGCCGCGGCCACATCCACTTACGGCGGTGACATGGAAGTGTCGTCGGTGGCAGCTGTCGCGTCCGGAGCACAGGACAACTTAATGGCCGGCGTTTCCGGTTCTACGGCTGCCGTTTCTTCGGGTCAGTATATTATTATAAACGCTAACAGAAGTATACGCACTTAATGGCCACATATCGAAATTCAACCCTAACGGGATGTATGTGCCGTGAAACTAAACTCCCACGTGAATAAAACTTCCATTGAAAAGGTTTACGCTCGCGTGAAAGAATTTCGAGTAGCTGCTAATTGTGGTTGGGTAAAATTTCAGCGTACAAATGAATTGCGACTCGATTTGTATTTTCAAAACGCGTTAGGCCGTGTTTTATGAAGTTAGAACGAAATGTTCACGGTAAAAAATCATAATTTCCTCAAAGTTTATCAAAAGTGTAAATATAATATTATTATATAATGTGAACTTTGTGAATTAAAAATGTATTTTTGGTTAAAATAACTTTTCAAAGTAACGCAGTACCATTAAGTTTTAGTTACTAATTGTTCAGGAATAACTAATTTTCAAAATTCCTGTGAGCCAAAAAGTTTTTCAGTTATCCTGAAAATTTGGGAAAATCCGAGATTGGCCATAATGGTTCTTAGCGAAAATATGTATAAAGTCAACTTAAAAAGTATTCTGTTTTTTTAAAACATACTACGTTGTAGGTTAACGCTTTGACCGTGTGCACATCATAGAGCACCACAGGGTAGCGCACGTATAACGCGGTTATATCGCTGCGTATCCCAATAGTAATAATAATAATAATATGTAAGTTTGTGTGCTTAAACTTTTTGTTCGTTTACCAATTTCAGCAGCAGACGCCGTCCAGATCAGCGAGCTCTTGAGCAAGACCATAGCAGACGCCCATGCCCGCACGTGTTTCTACACACTCGACCAGATACACGACGGCATGTACCGAACAGCCACCATGGCTGCGGCCAACAAGGCAACGGCCGACAAATTAATAATGTACAAAACTATGGTAGGTTTTTCGTTAGCAATAGCTATGTATGATTTTATGTATCGTCAATGAGTGGGTTGGGTTGAGAGTCTTGAAAATCGGAGCTTTCCAGCTTATAACGCTTTACATATGTACTTTAACATGAACACAGGGTTCATGAGGTCGTCTGTGATGTTGTAAACTTACTGCTTCTAGGAAAGTTACATAACCGTGTTCGTGTTTAACAAATATCTTGTGTACCTATTTGATTTTATACGAATATTATCTATACATTATAATCAATAAAAATAAAAATAAATCGTTATTAACCTCCCTATCCGTCAAAATTATTTTTATATGCGAGTATTATTTTAACAACCCTTATATCGTTTTATTAGAAATTGGCTAAATTTTAATAGCCAGATTGAGTTAATTTGTTTAAGCAGATTTAATATTAAACTCATCAAAAATCAAACGTGGAAAATATTTCTTGTATAATTAAGAACAAGAGTATTTTAATTTAATGTGTAGGAATGTAGGATATATAAAGTATAATAAATAAAAAATTAAAATAGTGTAGACAATACAAATTAAATATCATGATAATAAACTAAAATAAGGTTTTAAGTTTAAAATATGATACGGATTATTTTCACGACTTTTTAGAAAGTTTCATCTCATCAATATATTTATATACTATTCAAAATAATGTTCATACCTATTTGTTTTAACTAGATCTAAAAATAATTTTATTCAATTATGAATATGTTTAAACTTCAAATACCTTACAAATGCTTGACTTGAGGTTCAAATACATGACACGTTCCACTATATAGGCTAAGTAGGCTCTCTAGTGGTTTATTCTGCTCGTGCTGTCTCAAAGACTAAAGTCAAGGAGGGTTAAAACTATTCAAACCTCACACTGACTAAATTTTAATATTATGTAGATAAACACACTTGCATTATTTTTAAAGGAGAATAGCATTCTGGTAGATAAAGTTCCATAATATAATATAAATTTAAAAAAGACTTTTAAGAAATTAATTTTGGAATTAACTTAATCGATTAATTAAACTAAATCTTGTTTTTAATAACTATTGTAATTATTTTATATATATAAATATTCAATCAAGTCTATCTTATAACAATTGTTTTTAGATGTTTATTCGATGTTCGAATTATATGTTATAGTTTATAATAATTTATTATTAAATATAATGTTTTAGTATTTATACTCTATGGTGTTGACTACAATATCATAAATTTTAAGGATAAAAAAAGTTATTAAATTTAATGTTGAAATGATATAAATAAGTTGTAACAATTAATATGCACTTGTATACGAATAAGATAATATTAATTTTAAAATATTTTAACTTAAAAGGAAAGAAGTTGGAAAGTTAATACCTCTCCCCGCCTACTAGTATAACTATGTTTGACGCACGTGTAATTACAATATTATGGTTATAAATTTAAAAAAATTGTAATTTTTAGCCTCACGAGGAGCTGTGGTTAGAGTGTGCGCAAAAATTGACGTCTGTCATCCAGCAAATTATCGAGTTTGCTAAAATGGTGCCTGGATTCATGAAACTGTCACAAGACGATCAGATTGTCCTACTCAAAGCGGGTAAGTTGCGTAGTGGTTATGAGTGGTAAAAATGTTTAAAAATCACATAGACCAGGCGGAATAGTCTAAAAGACGGGAAGCGTATATGATTAGGTTTATCGGGATTGTGGGGAAGCAACCCAGCTGAAGCTGCTTTTTGCCTTTGATATTTAATCGAATGATTAAAAAGTCAAATGCAATCCAGCTGAAGCTGTTTTCCGCCTTTGATGTTTAATCCAATGTTAATGAAGCCAAACTCAACTCACAGAGCTTTAGCACGAGTAATATATTTCTCATAAAAGTTTAAGTATACGGCATTCGAAAATATAAACATTTTGTTCAAATAACAAATTACCGTTATCACAGAACTGCAAAAAAAAACCATGACGGGTATTTTATAATAAATAATTGGTTGCTTTTATTTTATCAGTTATTTGCTGTCAATTCTCGTCTATAGATCAAAAACATTTCATATATATTTGTGTCGGTGTTAGACACTAGTAATCGTATTATTTATGAAACTAATATATCCGACGTTTCAACAGGAAGTTTCGAGTTAGCTGTGTTGAGGATGTCCAGACACTACGACCTACACCGAGACTGTGTCTACTACGCAGATGCCCTACTGCCTGCCGATGCGTTTTACACGCAAGACGCGGTCGAAAAGAAACTTGTTTCGCTGGCTTTCGAAGTGAGCCGTTCCGTTGCCTCGTTGAAACTCACTGAAACCGAGCTGGCCCTGTACTCGGCCGTCGTGTTGCTATCGCCAGGTTGGTATTCTTCATCAACAATAATGCATATTATAAGTTAATTGTGATAGAAACATTACAGATAAATATAATGAATTAGATTGCAGAGTCGTTTCCGTTCAATGTATATAACAAATAACAATCTGATATTTACCCATCACACATAGCCTCTGGGATATCCCCTAACACATCGTATAAAATAATTAGGGTTTTGACCACCATGATATCCATACCCTATATCTCTTTAAAATTCGTCGACAAGTAATATGGATCTGTTCATTTATATACAATTTAAGTCACTTTATATAATCAGGGGCGGCTAAACGGTCGATCGTAAACATTTCAAAGTCGATTCTTCTTGGTCATAGTTTGTTATTTTACATTTAATAACCTCACTAACAAATTCCATTGACCACTGTCGACAATATTTGTTTGTATTTTTATGACCTCTCAATGGAAAAATGTATTCTCAGTAAATGTTTATTAAAATATGTTTGCCCATCTCCGCTAGATGATTAAATAATTCCTAAGATGATCTCGGCGTCAGTCAACTTGAAAATAGTAACGTTTCCGAATTTTTCGGGAGCGTTATGTACATTTTTATATTGACTGTAAGTTTCACAGAAACTTCACACAAATAATTATTGACAACAATTCAAAAATTTACCTTTATTCCCCGTAATACGACCAAATTCGCGACTATAGTGTGTTTTACTACTTTTACAAGTCAGCGACCTAGTTTGTTATGTGGTTGTATATACCTACAACTGTTTGGTAGCATTTTTATATGAAAGTTATTTTATTTGACGATCAAATTTTGTTACAGACCGTCAAGGCTTAAAAGGTACTGTGGAAATTGGTCGTCTTAGACAGGCCATTCTGCGTGCTCTACGTATGGAGCTAGATCACAGAACTGCTGGTGGCAAAAATGTAGCCAACGTCGATCTACAACATCAGCAGCAGCATCACCAACAGCAGCAACAGCAGCAGAATCAAGTGTGCGATGCTCTCATACAAAAGATCCCGATACTCAGGTGAGAACCTACGGTTGTATAATTTAGAAATAAGTTTTAGAGCTAAAATTTACAAAATATGGATTGTGTCAAATAAAATAATATACCAAATACATATTACATAGAGTTAAATCGTACATTGAATTAAATTTTATAAAATTGTTCTGAGCTTATACATAAAAATTAAATTACTTTCAGCTTTCAGTTTTTTATTTTAATATTATTAATTGGTATTAAGAGTTAGAAATTAAATTAAATTTATACGACATTGCAGCAGCATAATTCAATATTAACATGAATAAAGACAAACACACGTAATCATGAAGTATAATTCATATTGAATAAAGTTGTTTTGACATAATATACATAGTTACATAGATACTATATCAAATGAAAGTAAATAATATTTTTAACTCAGTGTATGATTCTTAATCAATTTTCATATGCATATAAATTACAACTTTTCAAAAGTCAACGAACTTTTATTGCTATGATATATTATTTAAAAATTATGAAATTAAAAATTAAATTAAACATCGAGTTTTTTTTCATATCTCATTATTAATAATTAAATATTTAAATCTGTCTTACTCAATTATCTACTGGGATACTATATTTCACGACTACGTGCTAATTCCAAAATTAAACTAATTACCTTCCATAACATAACAAATTATTTTTCAACATATTTAAAAAGTTATTTCTTTAAGTTCTATATTATGTCCTTCTTATCTTTGGTTGTGAATTTTTAATAATATTTTCGATTTACATCTAAATGTAATATTACCAAGATTTTTATAAAGGTACCGTATTTAATTTAAATTTAAACGTTTTAAGTATACAATTGCTGAAGTAAAATAAATTCTAAACTTTATTATTATAACTACAGATTACTTAACTTTAGTCACTTTTTCAGTTTTCTTCGTGCAGTTTTTAATTAATATTATTCATTTTTTGTTGACATAAAAAATTACTCATAGATTGACGAATTTAATATTTCTTGTTAGCAGACTTTATATGATTATAAAACATTTAAATAAATTTGCCCAGAAATCAGCCGCCTTGCCCGTTTATGACAATATTGAAATATCAGCAATTTTTACAAAATATTTATAAGTAGAATAGACAATAGTGATTGATTTTGATTTTTTTTATTGCGTGACCGTGATGTTTATATCGTATTAGAATAAATTATTGTTCATCAAATTTGCACGCGAACAGAGTCGATCGAATTAAACATTTTCGTCTATATTCTACTATTAGAATAGATAAATGGTAGCAGCGATGTATGAACGTCCTATCGTAGGTAGGAAATACGATTCGCTTAGAATTTCAAATATACAGTTGAACGTGTATATGGTTATTCAATACATAGATATTATATATATATAAAGTGTGAAAAGGGCGGGGATGATTATTTTAAGGTTATTATATCCACGACTGCAAATGCCAAGTATTACCGCCCCGCGCGTGTATGAATTAAATTTCCGCTTTGTAGATACGTGTCAGCTTTACCCTACCGCCGTGCCACTGCTCGTGCGACAAATACAAGTTCTGCTGCGGCTGTCATAGAAAATAATATTGAATGTGCTCCTTATTTTTTCAATAAAAATAATTCATCATATTTTGCGTGCTGAATTTATAGTGTAGGTACGTGGTGTATGAGTTTATACTTTAATGTATTTTAACAACAAACAAAATACAAATGTAATATAAAAAAACGTGTTTATATTTTAAAAATATAGTTAATATTAGAGAAAAAATTTACAATTTTTGATGTTAAATATTCATTTTTTTATTATTTATAAATAAAATTGATGAATATTTTAAAACTCATACAAACGTAATATTTCCTCTATTATTTATAACTGATAATAAACCATAGCTAGACCAGTTGCAAGATTTTTTTTATTTTTAATAAATATTAAGCTTCAATTGACAAAAATGTAAACATTGTTTTTATATTTTTTTTATGACCTGTACAGTTTAAAGTATGTATAACTTAACATAGTTAAAAATATAGAGTTGCTTTTTACAAATTCCTTATTAGGCGTAAATAAGTTCATTTTTACCCGCAACAACACCAAATATGGTTAAGCGTGTCTAGTGGAGGGTTAGAGTGATTAGATGATTTTAGGGTGGGTCACTGTATTGTACATACAATTAACTATAAATATCAGTAATTAAATCTACCTAAATATAAAACGTTGCTTTTTATTACTGCTGAAAATTAATATTGTACGCTTATAGTACTTATATAATGAAACCTATGATAGATATGGTAGTGTTAATTTTACTCGGACATAAAGTTCTATCCAAAGTTTTATATTGAAAGTACTTCCATGAATATATTTAAGATATTTATATTTTGAAATGACATTTTTTTGAATACTTAATATTACATCATTAAAACGTTAAATGTTTTATATTATTTTCCGAGAATCCGCTTAAAATTGGTCCCGCAATAATGTCGACCCCCCGGACAATACTGATTTTTTTTTAAAACACTATAGAATGTAGTTCCTGCAAAATTCATAAATATATTTAAGACTCATTTGTGAGCTTGTTTAGGTATATTGTTTATAATATAATCTCTTTGCTTATTTTGAGTAACTTCGTTTTATGTATTTTAGCGTTATTACTCAATTATATGAATACATTACACACTATATACAAATAATATAACTTCGTGATGACTAACGGATTGGTTGTTTTTCCACAGGCAACTGGGAATGCTGCACATGGAAGCGTTAGCCAAGTTGCGTCGTACGGTTCCACACTTGGAATTCCCGGCTTTGCACAAAGAACTTTTCTCGGTCGACGGTAGTTGATCTGAGGAGGAAGGCTACGACGACGACGACGACGACGACGATGACGGCGGCGGCGGCGGCGGTGGTGGCGGAAGCGGTGGTAGCGACGGCGGTGACGATTCTGCGAAAGACTCGTCTACGATCGTTGTCGCGTCGGTGATCTCTTTGGCTGGTGGACTGTAATGAGAGCAGTGGCAGCAATGAGCAAAGTCGTCGCAGACGGGCTGTGTAACATATTATATTATATTATATTATTAGTATATTATATTTTAATATAAAAATAAAACAAAAAACGAAAAAAAAAAATTGTAAAATTCCGCGAGATCACACACTGCTGTTAAATATATTCTATTATAATATATTATGTATATTGTTGTTTTGTTACAAGGTAGCGTCTCATATTATATATCGCGTGTTTATGAAATAGAATATTGATATTATTATTATTATTATTATTATTATTATTATTATTATTATTACTATTACTGTTGTTGTTGTATAGTATTTTTTTATGTGTACGGGACATAGATCCCCAGGTACGGTGTTGTAACGAATAGGTATAATAATTGTACACAGTAATTATGTTTGTATGAATTTTTCCCCGGTTTCAAGTATATGAACATTACTAATTATTGAAAAATCGATTTCCGTTGCGGGAAGAGATTACGAGTGTGTGTGTGTGTGTGCAAACGAAAGATTTCGTCGTTTTCTTCGGATAGAGCGTTGTTTGTTTAGGTACTACGTTAATCGTAGTCGACGACGATCCCACACGTACTGAACACGTCGCGTTCACACGTTATATTATATAATTTATAAATCGATGAAGTGAAGTGTACACAACAATATTACAGCGCGTAATTGTAACGCCGTGCACCGTTATCGTCGTGTTTGATCGCAGTGATCGTTGTTTAAATCGTATTATTTATTGTTATTTTTTCGGGGAAAAGGAAAAATTAAAATTTAATAAAATAATTTCGTTTTCGGTCGGCGTATCCACAGCGCGTGTTGCACACCGAATTCCATCGTCGTCTCTGTAAATAATAATAATAATAATAATAATAATAATAATAATATTAGTAATAATAGAGTATTTAGTGCGTGTTCGTGTGCGCCGCTGTACAACCCATACACTTATTATGTAATATTTATGATTATGATTAGAATACGTTTATTATAAATATTATAATATTATACCGAAATCGTGTTAGTAAAACGGGAGTACGGGGAAATAGTGCCGGCGGCCGAGGAGGGTTTATTCATCATTGTTGTTTACGTTTTTAATTTTTTTTTTCTCATTCGATAACTCGTACCGATCGCACATCGATGTACAATTTATACGAAAAACTGAGGAAAACAATTAATCAATAGAAACTCACTCTACACACTCGTCACGTCATAATTATTATTGTACTGTACATACATACACACGCATATACACACACTTGTATAGTTGTCGCTATCGTACCTATACATAAGCTGGTATCGTATAAATTCCGCGCGCGATATAATTAATATTATTGTATCATATTTTGTACACGTCGTTTAGGTACGATATTTTATTGATTATTAATTATTATATTGCCTATTATTACGCGTGTAATATTATTATGTTGTGTAGATAGAGGTTATATATATATATATTTATATGAATAAGTATATTATTATTATGAAATGTGGCCGCCGCCACCTCGCGTTTAAATGTAATTATTATTATTATTATTATTATTATTATTATTCTTATTATTAAATCATGTGTTATGTGTTTTTGTATTTTGTAATGTAAATTATAACGTATAAGCGTCGTCGTCGCCGTCGTCATCCACTACAATACTTTTTTCTTTTTTTTCTCTAAGCGACTTAACATATTATTATGTATATGGTATATTTATTTATATATTATATACATTAACTTAAACTATATAATATACATTGTATAATGTGTGTGTAAAATAGTGGTGACACAACAAAGAGTTGTAGCGCGTATTATATATGTATGTATTTTATTGGTAAATCGGTTCGACGACGACGACGATTATGGCACTGGCTGCGTATTTTTATTATTTATGTATACGTGTAATATAATATGAATATATCATATAAAAGATTATAACAATACGCGAATAGTTTTTAATTTGTTTTCGTTAATATTATTATTATAAAATGAATAGGAAATTTAACGTGATGTGGGGTAATTATATTGTGAAATTAATCGATAAGAAGACGGAATGAAAATGTGTAAAATACGATTTTTAATATATAAAGAGTATATTATATAATATATATAATTAAATTGGTATATATATATAGTATATATTACGATAGTTTTTTACGGTAAAAAAAACGATATATTGTTTTTTTTTTTTTTTATAATTATTATTAATATTATTATTTGCGCCTGCCCGCAATTTTATGAATTTTATTAAACTTTGTCATTTTATTATTAGATAAGAATATATATATATTATATAATTATATGAAAAACAAACAAAATATTTTTATGTTGTATACTGCAACAGTCAAGTAAAACACGCGCACATAATAATATATCATTTTATTGTATATTTTTAAATTACGTTTATCGTTTGTTCTCGTATCTTATGTAATAGCAATTGATATGTATATATATATATTTATATATATATATATATATTATCATTGGTCTTAGATAGTAATTATCATCATCTATAATCAATGATATTATGTTTGTCACCTCATCCTCGTCCTCTTCCGGAACGCGTAATTTTAATATATATTATATAGGTACACTCGTTGTTTCAGTTATATATTTTTTATTTCTTTTCGTTTTCCACTACTACTAGAAAAGGTGCTCCGTGTTATTATTATTATTATTATTATTATTATTATTGTTATTAATTAATTATTATCGCTTATTATTATTATTATTATTATTATTATTATTGTTTAACAAGAGATAATATTATAAAACAACAAAAATATATAAATATATGTATATATATATATATTTATATAGATATATACGCATGTAGATTATATGGTATATTTTGGTTTTCATTTTGTTTATTATATTGTTTTAAGAAAAAAGAAATATTACATCCACAATATGTTGTGTATCGGGCATAAGTGGCACAACTAGACCTTACATTTTGGGGGTATTAAAATTATACAAAGCTTACGAATAAATTACTTAAATAAAAGATTAATTAAGTAACTGTCTATAATAAAAAGCATTTTTTCTATTTTTTGTTACAACTTATTGCTAAAAATTGATTTGTTAAGTATTTTTTAATACGTGATAAGTTTGAAAATTATTCTTATGTTATGCTAGTCTGTAGCCAATATTTTATTAGTTACATTTTATAAATTAATATGCATTAGTAAGAAAACATGGTAAGTTATTATGTGAATGCTAAACATCCCTTATCATCCAGCTAGTTGTGCCTATGGACTATTGGATACTTAGTCGTGTGTACATTTAAATTAATTTCTCATTTCAACGTTGTTATACACCTTGTTAAAGGATTGAAAAAATGTCATTGATTTATAACCATAGGATCTGCAAGTATAGGTATCGCGATCATGTTATAATTCAATTAATAATTGCATTATATGGCTTGTGCAAGATTATGCAATAAGTACTAATAATATTCTATATTGAACAACTTACGTATTATTTGAATCACTATTCGCCATAATTGTCGATTTCAAAAATAGATAAAGAGTTATTATTGAATTAATGTTATTTATGAATTCAAATGAATTTTATACGTCAAATCGAAGTGATTTATAGTATTTTACGTATGTAAGAGGGAGTTGAGGATTTACTTACGTCTTACACATGATACATAGGTATTACAGTATTTCATCTGATGTACCGATGTATGTATGGTTTTTAAATTGTCCGTTAGACACATCCTCGACCAAACAAACAAAAATCAATCCTAAAACTATGTAGGTATTAAATATTTATTATTTATACCTTCGGTCAAGTTGTTTAAGCACCAGCCCTGTAACTTATTCATCCTGTGACCTGTATAAAGTTTAAAGTGGTGAGGTGGGCTGTTTAAAATTAAAAGGTGTTGCATAAAAAAAAAAAAATATATTTATTTATTTATATATTAATATATTTCTCAAATAAAATATACCAGTCATCAAAAACAGTCAATAGTAGTTGATAAATGATAATAAATTGTATTTTTCTTATTGTCCTATAATAATCGATCATTTATAGAACTACTGATAATATTATCGCTAGAATTCCAATAATATCTAATTTTATATATAGATTTCTGATTCGGTACGCAACGGTCGCCGGTACAAAGTACAGACACCGCACCGATCGGTCTACACTATCATCACCGTCATTACGGGTAAAGACGCGATATCGTCAACTCTCCCACCAACACCATAAAGGCGTAGGCGAGACGGGAAGACGAGCCGCTCTAGACGAGTGTTGGTTAATTTGTCACTTTTTCTACAACTACGATTGTGTCATTTTGTTGTTTGCGGTCCTTCGCAACGTACACCATCGGTTTTGACTGTATCATTAACTCCACGTTTTCACTATTGTGTACCGTGTGTAAACTGAAAATAAAACCGGAATCCCTAGTCATTTCTTGTTTAATAATTATAAGCACCGGTTTTCGTTATTTTGTTTTTTTTCATTCATATCAACTTTGTGGTCGTAAGTGCTCGGGTTCTGAACATCAGGATACGCCACCAGTTGTCCGCGGTCGACTAATAATAACCGCCGTAGCCGTCTCAACTGACTCCCCGCAGAGGAATCTACTCAAAACAGCGAAAAGGTAAGAGTTTTGTTTCACGCTGACGCATACCTCGGGTTAATTGCTTATATTACTTTAGTATTAAGATATTTAACTTTGAAGTGTGTTTTTACGGTTGGCTAGGATTCCCAAGTTAGAATTACGTAATAAGTATTTTGGTACGTACAGGGAATTCCGCGCGATCGCGAATAACCGTGATACGGCTGTGGGAAGTAATTACACAACGTACTACCACCCCGCCTAACACCTACTTATTCATCCCGTGACAACGTCTCCGATAACAACGTTGCGCCCACGTGAGAACCGAATAAACCAATATTGCCGCCTCCGCCGCTGTAAACTATAATCGAAACTTAGACATTGACCCTGTTGTTATTATTGGCACTCTCCGACGACAACGATATCATTACAGCTGATTGTTGTTGACATTAGCGTAATATCGATCCTTCGAAGTAGGTCATTCACACGCGAATTACTACCATTTAATTACAGCGTCGTACATAACGAACAAGCGCGATCATTTCTGACAACAGCATAACAAACACATTTGTAATATTAGCTCACCACTTAGTTACACTATGACAACTGACAAGTAAAACGTTAGGTTAGGACAGTTGGCATCTAATGAATCGCGTCTCGAGTGCGTAGCGCGAGGAATTAGTATATTCGGCTCGAAACCGGATCTACTGTTTAGATTAGAGGAAAGGATTCGCGAATCCGGTCAAGATCTAAATAACGTGTGGTTCTACCCTGACCAATAATCAGACAAAGAGTTGGTGGAATGTGGGGGAGGGCACCCACACCACCGGCAATGGTAGACTCGATAGCTAGCGAGTTGTGCAGGTCGCCATCCCGGGAAAGTATCTTAGGCCTTAAGAGCATACAAACACCCACGGGTGGTCAGCCGGAATACGGCATGTTCCAGTAGACCATATGTCAGGTTGGAACTGCGACCGAATTAGACGATGACATTTATAAGATCGCCGCAGAACGATTACGGCACAGTTACGGTCAATACCTTTTTGGTGGCACTTGCGGTCACTATTTTTTTTTACACCAATGAACTGGTTTTACAATACTGAAATAATAATAATAAAGTTAAAATTATACTATATACTATAAACTTTCCATCTTTTAAGTTATTTTTATAAACAAATTGGTACAACGTTATCGATATCAATGCAACGATAATAATTAATAATTATTATAATTTATAATACATTGCGATTACGACGGGTAAGTTATATTTTTTGGTATAGATACGTACGTAAAACTTTCTTTCGCACTTGTATAGGCTTAAGATTGGCAATAAATATTATTTAATATTTACTGGCGTGCTTATAAGTTTTTTAAATATTTATTGAAAACTGTTATGATATAATAATTAATTTGTAGACTCAATTTTATTAAGACATGTCATTTTATAATAAATTATTATGATCTATTAAACAAGTTTTTGAACAAAAGAAAAATTTTTTAATCTTATTTAAATTTTGTCTTGGCGGAAGCGTATGTAGGAATAGTAGTAACGTGGTCATTTGAAATAAAGGAGACATCTCTTAACGAAAAAATCGTGATGATGTATATGACAACTCTTCTCGCATTCTTTTTCTTGTATAATTAATTATTTTTTACTTCGTTTGTTGCCACTTAAGGTTTACATGAATGATCAGAAAAATTAATTATTTCTATATTTTTAGTTCTCATACGACCCTTACATTTATCCCTTTTTTTCATTCAGATATACCCAAACTGTCGCATTTGCATTTTGTGTGTATTTTCTGAATTGATACAGTGGCGTGGCGAAGTGAAATATTTTATCGGGCAATTCATTTTTTGAATAACCTACCACCCCTTAATTCTTACACAGTACCCGCTACCCATGACCCATGTGCCATACTATATACAACAAAAAAGTACCTTTATTAAATCAATATAAATTACTTTATTTTACAAACGGCTGAAACCTGGATATTTCCGAGTTTATGATTCTAAAAATAGATTATATCGCAATAATATAATATTCTCAAGATGCTTATGCCGGAATGCCTATGCCGATGCCCTCATAGTCACTAGCATAATACTATAATTTCTTATTTTAATTTATTGCTTATTCGTAGAATGTACACTGTAGTATAATGTGTAATTAATAATATGTAGGTATACTATTAGATAGCTTTTCTTAGCATAATTATAACTATTGAAGTTATTATTCTTATTAAATAACAAATTAATTCAGATGATGTAGTCAGGTAGTCTTGTATAATAATATTTCTTACTAAATCCAGTACCCACCAACCCAGCACCCACCCCTTAAAAATGATCGGGCATCTGCCCTTCAAAATCACGGTCAACACGCCACTGAATTGATAACCATTAAAAATTGCTAAAAGCTTACCTTTTCTATTTCTATTTCTTGGCTAACTGCATCTGTAATGAAATTCATTCCTAATTTGGTTGTTTCTTAATGTGTTTTGTCTAAAACTGATAAATACATACCTACGTATATTGAAAAATATAACTTACCTGTCGTTATCGTAATGTAATATAATAATTATTATCATCGCATTGATATCGATAACTTTATACCCATTAAAGTATAAAAAAAACATAAAAGAAGGAAGTTTATAGTAGGTATAATGTATAAGTTTAACTTTATTATAATTATTTCAGTTAGATTTCAAGTTAGAACAACATGATAGTTTAAGTAGGTTCCAAACAATAGTATACCGAGGAGTAAACATCTGACAGAAATTGTGTACACCAGATTACTGATTTCAATGATTACCCTTGATTTTCAAAGATTACCCATAAATACCTAAATACCAGTAATTACCCATGATTACCAAAGATTACCCATGATTGCCAAAGATTACTCATGATTACCCATGATTACTAAATATAAAATTACCTAATTAATACTTTTTATTAATCAATTATTTAGTTAATTGCAAAATATTCTTATAGTTGATTAACTAAACAATAAGAGTCTATAATTAGTACTATAATTTAATCATTATTGATCTTAAATTAATGTGACATTTTATTCTGGGCATATTATTATTTTTTAATTTTTGTTTTAATTAGTTATGTATCTCGTTATGTATACATTAAACATTGATTATAAAAGATACTAATTATAATAGGTAATTGAAAATAAAGTAATTCTTTGCTTGTTATTTGGTTTATTATTTAATGTTTTGTTTATAATTGAGTTAATCACATTTGAGATAACATTTCTTAGATATATATCACATACATGTTTAAAAAAAATAATTAAATATAAATTAAATACGATTGAATTTAACAATATTGCTCTTATAATAACTATGTAATAAACATTTCTGAAATAATGTTTGAAAATTTATAATATATAAAATTTAAAAAATAAAAACTTAAAGACTGGATCTTACAGCTAGTTATATCAAACAAATAAAACAAATTAATAATATATAAAATTTAAAAATAAAAACTTATACTGGATCTTATAGATGGTTAAAACAAAAAAATAAAACAAATTAATATAATATACCTATTGCAACTATAACAGTACAACATTTACATACTTTAAAATGATTAATTATTAAAAAATAAACAGACTTCCATGTTCAATAAAAATAATAATACAAATTTTGTAAATAATTAAAAATTATTAATTTATAGTTTATAAATATATATAAAAGTATATATATTAAGTTATTTATTAAGTTTATATATATATATATATATACCTAATAACATTTTAATGGTATGCATTTAAAATAATATCTTATAAATTATTAAAATTAACTACAGTTCTATGATCAAGACTAGGTACATTAACATATCAGACTTTCAATTCCATTTTGAATACCAAGTATAAATAATTAAAATAAAATAAACTTTCATTAGTTTATAAAAAATAAATTAATATTAAAGAATAACAATACCTACAGTAAAGAAATTATTACATTTCTTGAACAATTACAAACGCTGGAAATTCATATATTAGTTTTCTCGATTTATGAAATAATGTGGGCTCTGGAAGTATAGCTATTACCATTTCAAGATTTATGTTTGAAATATCATTATCTTTCATACTAAACTGAGTTTTTCCGTGTACTCCTGTAGTTTTTTCTTTTTTCATACCTTGAACAATTATCTCACCGTCACCATCATCAATTCTGGTCACACAGTATACATAAGAGAACCTTGATTTTTTACGACAATTTAAAGATCCACTTCCAACAAATTGTACTAATAAATATGTACCCAGTTTTATGTTTGCCCAAATTGGTGTCTGGTACTCGATTTCATCTTGTATACTGTCATAAGTATTGAAATCAGATAATTTATTATCATAAAATGTCATACTTGAAGGGTCATCAACATCTTCTGATGAACTATCATTTTCTATTATAATTTTTTTGGCAGATGTTTTATTTATGTCTTTAATTTTTTGCACTTGAGTTGGCTTAGTAGTATTTTTTGATAATATAGTATTTTGTTTGCTATTATTCATGAACCGTCTTAGACGGTCATTACTAATTCGTCTATACTTGTTATCTAATAGCCAACATAAACTTGATTTTTGAATCACTAAATCTTTGTTATTGATTGTTACACAAACAAATTCTGTCTGAACATCGTCATTTGGCTTTTCATTTTGTGATATAATTTTTAAATATTGTGAAATTTTAGAAAAATCTTTTATATTAAGACCTTTACCAAAATTACCAAATTTAGAAATATCACATAGATCTACCTATACAGACATCATCAGGCACTTCAGTTATTAATTCAGTTAACACGGTGGATTCAGATTCAGTGTTATGCTGTTCAGTTTCAATTATATTATTCTTTTTTTTTTGATTTGATAACTTCATCTGTTAGATTGGTATAGTTCAGTAAATATTTTGGTGATAACCACGAATCTTCATCTACTATAATACTTGTAATATAAAAGATAATAATTAAATTGTTATAATATTTTAAATGTGTTAAAGAAGAACTTTGAACTTTTAAAAATATAAATACTTGTTAAACTCACCTAAATTGATAGCAACCTCTTTTGCATCATTCAAACTTGTTAACATCCATTGGTCAATGTTTATCTCTTCGATATTGTTTAATTCAGAATTAAATGAATGGTCATCAACTATGTTAGGGTATATAAAATTTCTATTATGTTTTTCAAGTCTAGGGAAATTGAAAGTTTTTGTTTCTATGTTTTGATTTTAAAGATCATTTTGTATACAATTTAGTACTTCTATTCGTGTAAGCCTTTGTAGTATGTCTTTTAAACTAAAGTTTACAACAGTAGAATAGATAGACGTCATGGATCGAGTTGTCCTGAATAAATGTTCACAGGCTTGACTACTGAAATGCCATGGTAGGAACATATGTGGTTTCAAATTACCATTACTATTTTGGAACTGTTTCACTAATTGAACTAATGCTACAGCATTAAGCTCGATACAGGAAAATGCATTAGAAATAATGAAATTGTCTTTTAATGTATATTGCTTGTTCTTAAGACGTATAGAGTTCCTCTAAATTCTTAAGAAATATACTGAATACCAAATACGGTAGATTATTTCTTGAATACTGATATTTTTATCCAAATATGATGTCAATACATTATTCATCATTTTTAAAAACTTTATTGTTCCTTTATTTTCTGGAATGGTCATTAACAGTGTTACCAAGTATTAAAATTAAAAAAAAACTATTTACCTGATAAAAATCAACTAGATTTCAACCAGAAAAAAATTTTAACCACTAGATATTCAACCAGATATTTATTTTTTAAACATGATAATATTACAAAATATAACATGATAAGGATTACTGAACTATTAAAAAATAAATAAGTAAAACTACAATCTACATAAATGCTGGTAGATCATCAAGTATTTCAGTAATTTCAGATATTTCGTTTTCTACATTACAATTATAAACATTCATTGTCCCAATGGATTTAACAATACTATCTGGAAATTTAAAATTATGGCAGCATTTTTTGTTTCTTTTTAAACCTGAACGAATATGTAAAAGTGATATTAACATTGGCGATTTCATTCTATTCCTTGACTTGCTCTTGACAATGTTCATTTGGCTGAAAATTCGCTCACAGGCAGCATTAGACCAGGGTAATGAAAGTATTGTCAAAACCAAAGCAGCAAGATCTTCAAATGGATTATTACCACCAGCATCAGTAAAGTTGTTAACCTCAGACCAAAATTCAACTGCAGATTTGGTTTTTTCCCATTTTTGAAAAACAATATTTCTCCATTGTAAGTCTATTTTTTCTATTATTTTATTTTCAATGCCAAAATGTTCACATATCAATGATATGGGCTCCTTTAATTGTTTAAGTGCATTCCGAGGGGAAAATACTTCAATTTTTTTTAATATTTGTATATTTTCTGGTAAACGTTGTTGTAGTTGCTTAACAATATAAATAATAAATGATATACACCTACTTCTAAGAACTTGTTCTTGATCAGAAGAGAGTTTACCTTTTTTTTTTAAATCTTCAACTTTATTTTCAAATCCATACCCAAGATAAGGCTTTGGATTTAAATGATCAGTAAAATTAGTAGATTTAGTAAAATTAAATGATGGGACAACGATAATTTTTCCCAAAAAAGTGATTAGTGAAATTAACTCTGATCCTAATTTTGTTGGGTCTGCATACTCGGATTCAAAAAGTTTATTAACTCTTTGAATTTCTCCTAAAAGAGGTCTTAAAAATAGCAAATATGCTAAGTTATGTTCATCTCTATAAAGAGTATATAGCATTTCTGCAGAATAGCACTTCTCTTTCGATCTACTTATTTCAAAATGTAATTTTAGTTCGTTCCATTGATCAATTATTCTGACAACGGCAGTTTCTATGGACAACCATCGCGTATTGCATGCTTGAACAATTTTTAGTGGTTCATGATTTTCATTCATACATTTATAAAGATCCTTGTATGATTGTTGGCGTAGTGTGGATTTTGAAAACCAATTATAAGATTCGGAAATTAGAAAATCTAAATGTCTTGGAACTGTTTCAGCACAAGCTTGTGATGTGGCTAACTGAAGTGAATGGCACACACATCTAATTAAAATTAGATTGGGATTCTCTTGTTTTAAGATAGCATAGACACCTTTATTTATTCCAACCATTACACTTGCATTATCTGATCCGATACCAATTAAATTTTTTATGTCAAGGTTGTACTTTTGTAATGCAGATTTCATTGCATCAACTATAGCTTGAGCATTACACTCTCCCAGTTGTTCTAATGCAAAGAAAGTTGTAACAATATCATTTTTGTCTCTACTGTAATAAATTATTGCCATACCAAGAAATTTTAAAACTGATATATCAGTGGATTCATCGATAAGCAAACTGTATTTAGACGTTCCTATATCTTCCCTCAAGTTGTTTATAAAAAATGGGGCTAAAATGTTAATGATAATACTAGAACATTTTGTTCTATGCATTTTAATATTATCTCCAGTAAAGTTAGTATTGCACAATTCACTTAAATGGTCAATTGCAATAATTGCACTGTGTGCACTTACAAATAACGCCATACTAGCTTGTGCATGTTGCATTTTAAAATTATTGGGTTTAAATTGAAATGATCCAGTACGTTTTATGCATGTTGCACCTAGTGCAGATTTATGTTTATTACAATCGCTGTGAGTTACTAAGTCAGCCTTTCTTGCACGGATAGTACAACAACATACCTTACAATAAGCCTTTGTTGGATCATCCTTCACCTCTTGTAACCAGTCCATAAATAATTTATCTTTCTTCCATACTTGACGGAACTTTTGGATGTATTGCGGCTTTCCCATTGTTCACCTTTATACTAAATATTGTAGTGTCAAGCAAGTTAAGTAATGCCAAAGTGTGTATTATAATTAAAAAACAAAACCAAAAACACAATAGGGAAAGGGAAACTCAGTGATTTGTCGAGTACTAAACTGCAATTAAAGAAAGAATTTTATTTGGAAAATACAAAATACCAGTTTTGCAACAATTGTTCATATTTTTATATTCTTATATTTTGATTGTACCTGCTAATTGCTACAGTACTATTCTATAATAATGTAACATAGCTTAAGAATACTACATATTCTTAAGTCTTATCTTATCTAATACTAGTTTCTAACCCAAGTACTAAGATAGTAAGATATATTAAAAAAAATAAATAAAAATAAAAATAAAATAAATTGGTGTATACATATATATTGTCGGTGATCATCAATATTTCAAAAAAAAGCGGGAACATTTTTTTTATCAAATAAACCAGAAAAATGACCATCAACTAGAATCAATAACTTAACAACTAGATGCAGCAAGAAAAAACCAGATTTAGTCATAAAAAGACCAACTTGGCAACACTAGTCATTAAAAGATCACTTACTTTTTCTGAACAAATTTTTTTAGCTGAAAGAAAATTCATCTTTTCATCTGGACTAAGATCCGTCATAGTTAATGTGACCATATTTTTTTTTCTTCAAAGCGGGACACCTGTATATTTTAATAAGAAAACCACATCATTTTGCGAAAAAAAAACAATTTTTTTATTGAAAAAAAAAACAAACTATTTGTATAAAAAATGGCAACAGAAAAACGGAACTAATATATTAATAAGTATAATAATAATAAATAATGTAAAAACTAAAAATTAATAATAGAGTATATTATAGCATTTCATTTATCGCCGATTCCCGCAGTTGACGCGGTGGCAGCGACAATAATAATAAGGTAGTTATTTTTGTACCATTTTGATCTATGTACTATGGACTATGGGTTTTAGTGTTTTACGTATTACATTGTATATATATTACGTAGTTATACTATACGTCTATACAGTATAAATGTATAAATAATGTATGATTGTGATTTGTGATCAATAAACACTTACCACAAGTCGACTTTTCTTAAAGCGGGACATTTTTAGGTTCTTTGGGGACAGCGGGACACTAACCAAGCGGGACTGTCCCGCCCAAAACGGGACGTATGGTCACGTTAGTCATAGTGAGTAGGTGTTTATCCTTTGAGATTGTTTCAGTTAATTTTTGTAAATGAGATACAGATATCTCATAGTTTCCAATGGAAAGAATGACATTAGGCTTTAAAAGTCTAGTCCTGAGCTTGGTACAAATATGAACTGTATTTTGAACATAAGTTATTGTAGGTAGAGTATCTTTTTTATTTGCTTGAATTTCCATTGACTTTAATAATCTAGTATCTCCATCGGATGAATATCCCAGAATTTGTATACCAGCTTTTAATACCATATCATTTATTATATTCCATCTTGAGATTACATCAGTATAAGTAAATCTATTGTTTGTACCAAAAATACTCAGACAAAATGGAGGTATTTTTTCTTCAAGATTATTAAATATAATTTTTACACATTTAATTTAACTATTGTTTAATTTTATTTATAAGTTAACTATAGTAAATTATATAAATACCTACATATATGTATAGTGAATTATAAAATAATATATATATTTTTTTTTTATATAAATTTATAAGTAATATTATTTTATGGTGGTCCATTGGTTAGCACATTCTAAACATTCTAAATAATATACCGAAATTGGTGTAGTTTGTGCACCTGAAAAACATGAACCAACATTTTCATCTAAAATTAATATCGAAAAGTCTTCAACTGACTGTATACATTTTGATAAATGTATGGAAATATAAAACATCCTAAAACAATGGAAATTTGAATGTGTTTACCAAACTTGCATAGATATAGAATTGGAGATAGTGATATTTAACAATAAACAAAACTATGCTTAAAAATTGATTGGAATCAATTTTTTCAAAAAGTGTTATTAGTAACAAATAAAATCAATCGATTTAATAATGAACAAATGTTGTTTTGAAATTATAAATTATTCATTGAGAATTTGCAAAATCTATTATTGAGATAGGTACCTAATGATTTTAATGTACTTATATGATTTTAAATTTGTAACACTCACTTATACTCAATTTGTACAATTTTAATGAAATCAATTAGGAATTATTTCAAAAAAGAAAATCTTAGGCATATTATAATAGTTAATTACTATAGTACTATACTGAATTTATGACAAAATATAGTTTAATGTGAGTATTTTTTTAAAATTTAGATCAACTAATTGATAATGAAGTGTTGAAATATGTGAAAAGTAAACATAATACATTATTGATGGCAAACTTTTTACTTGGTGAACAAATTAAATTTGAAAAATATGTTAATGAGTATCAACAAAAAAAGTTAGAACAACATGATAGTTTTAGTAGATTCCAAACAATAGTATCGCATCGGGTAAAATCAGATTAATAATAAAAATATTTGTATTTGTGAACAATTTTAGAGAACGTTACAATACTATATGGTTGTATTAACTACTTTTATCCGGTAATATCTATAGTTTCAACTATATTTTATAGTTGAATAGAATACATTATTTCGATTACCTATTTATATAGTTCATTAATTTTACTAATTTATTTAGTAAAAATACAGTACATACAACTAAAATGTGTTGATTCCGGCAATAATATTTTTATCTAAACTTTTTAGTTGATATTTTTTTCTGTGTACTCAATGCGCTGTCACACTATTACCTCCATCATTGAACTTTTAGTAGATGTTCTTGCTAAATTATTTTAATAATTTAAAAATACAACTCAAATTATACATCATGGGTATGTACCAATAATTACAATAAATTGTAAGCACAGAAAAGCCTGTGAAATGGGAGAACTTCAAAGCTGTTGAAAATACTCTTAATAGGTTGACCATTATCATTGGTTATAGGTACAATTGATTGTAATAAATATCATTTTAAATAGCATCATAATTTTATAAAAAAATGTTTAAATTTTATTTGTGTTAGTTAAAAATTGGTTGACATCAAACAATTATTCATATTTATATAATTTAAAATTTTATAAGTTTGGATTGCCGAGATAAAATTATAAAAAAAATACCATAGAAATGACATAATTATGATTAAAAAATTTTAAAATTCAAAATATAATTATTATGGAGTTAAACCGTAAAAATTGGGTATATTTCTATGATGAACACGTCTAGCATCACAATATGGTTGTTTGCACGGTAGTTCTGTAAAATAAACGAATAATAATAATAGTTCAATTATTTACATAATAATAATAAAAAAAATGATTTTTAAACACATTGCAACACATACTATGTCACTTTAAATATCAAACAAAAAGACACGTCACGTAGATTTTATCATAACGATTAGCATGATAAAGCATTAATTAGCATTATTAATTTTATAAGAAATCAACGTTCGTCAATTATACCGGATAGAATTTCCGAAGAATGTTGACTTATTAAAATGTAGCTAAATAACTGTGTAAATTTGGTATTTTTTAATTAATATGATATTGCAATAAAATACTATGTGTGTACGATTTCGATTTCAGACAAATATTAAAGTCAAATTATAAGACATTCAAAAGCCTAATCTAGAATTGATAGTTTCTGTTCCTTATTTTAAATGTATTTTTTTAACGTGTATACTAACGACTAATCCCGTAAAATTTGATTAAAAAATTGTTCGTTTCGTCTACATTTATATATCAAGGTAATCTCAAGTTAACAGCAATTCTGTATGTTAATGAAAACAACTACTTACCAATAGCTGTGACTTCAGCCGTACCAATTGTGTTCTGGGCTTTACACGTGTATTTACCGTGTTGATTATTTTTGTTTAGAAAACTTAAGCTTGAAAAGCTGAACTGGTGGTCGGTAGTGTTTCCCTCGATTCTAAATGTTAAGAACAACCCACATTAAATGCCGAAATAACAAAATAAAAGTTTTTAAGTACTCAACGGTTTGGTATACCTATTGTAATTATCGTTGAGGAGTACAACTCCATTATATAGCCAATCAATTTTCGGAGCAGGATAAGCTTCTACGAGGCATTGGACATCCATGTCATGTTTTGAAGATTCTCTATGAGTATATATTATATTCGAAACTGTTATGACTGGGGAAAATGCTACACGAAAGTCGACAATATGCCGGACACCTTTGCCATCACTATTCACTGCATCACAGAAATATGATCCGCGGTCGTCTTTCGTAACATTTGGAAAGCTTAAGACATTACCTCTGAAAAAAAATGTTTTATTTATTTATGAACAGATAATTAATCCGTACATCCAATTATAGAGTTTTATTTTTTCTGTTGATACCTATAGAAATTTCCTCCTGTAGTTAAAATGCCATTAAATTGTCGGCTCCAAGTAACTTTTGGTTCAGGGAATCCGTCTGCATAGCATTCTAATTTCGACGGTTGACCTTCCCTCGCGATCATTGTGGCCGGAGACGAAATAAGTTTTAAAATGACCGGAGGCTGATTAACTTTTAACTCAATATCTGCAGATGTACTGCTGCCATCGTCGACATCACACATCACCACACAACGATATGATGCTACATCAGTGTTACTTATATTCTTAATCTGAAAAATAAATTATTTACGATTTCGTTAAAAAACTAATCATAGCAATAGAGTAAAAAAAAAAAAAAATTTTTTTTTAATAAAAATGTATGTAATTACACACCTTGTATGTATAACTACTGCTTCCGACTCCGAAGAAAACTCCTAATGAAAATCTTGGATGTCGAACAATAAGTTTTTTACCAATTGACAGTACAGAAGTCTGAGTTGGTTTTTCTTTATCAAATTTAATCCATGCAACGGGAGCCCCGCTAGCATTGAAAACCGAACATTTCATGTCTATAGCTCCACCAATATCTTTTACAGCTGTTTTTATACTTTGAGAATAGGCTAAAATCGAAAATAAAATATGACAATTTATAATTTGATTTTTAACATCAGAATTTATAATATAATTAAATGTAAGTACTGAAGTATTAATATTTATGATAAAATGATAGCTAAATCATCAATTGATTGATTTATCTTAAACTCAGTATGTCTCGCAGAAAAGAGATATTATCATTTTTTTAATACATAATCTATTCTTCAAATTGATGGTTTATGTATGTATTTATATTGAGAGCCACGGAATTCGTGTCTAAAATGTATATATTTGAATGTTAATCAGCATTATACAGAGGTGTTTGAGGAAGCGGCTACCACTAATGTCCAAAAATTTTTTTTTTATAAAATAATTTAACACTTAAAATTATTGAATACGATTAAATAAAAAGCTGTTTAAAATATAGAAAGTCAATTTTCATTTTTACTTATCATAAATAATTTTTATATTTATATTAATTTTTAACATATTGAACGTGATCAATTATTTTTTTTTTAATTTTTTTTTTTTTTATAGCTCGAACAATTATTTCGTTGATAACTATCATATTGATATAATTAAAACCTTATATTGATTATAAACGATAAAACATTAGTTTCTACGCCAGTGTGATGTACAACTGCGTATTAAGTTACTATTAATTAATTGAAGGTCTCTTAGATAGTATAGGCGCAAATTACTATACTCAAAACGGAGACGGAAAAATTCCGGGCGCTAATTACTATACTCTTCTTACTATATACCTTTTCATCGTGGGCACACATTACAATCGACCAACAAGAATGTTTATACCAACCTAATAAACGTTATGATTTTTATTTATTTTTTTTTATTTCAAAAACATTAAATCGGAATAAAACCAGGAATTTTGTTGAAAAATATTTTTCTAGTGGCACATTCCACGTTAAGTTTTCTTAATTACCTTCTGTTTTTAATAGTGCACATAATCATAAATAATACATTTGTAATTATTAAAAAATGCGGCGGTTTTACCACTTAAGAGCTACACAACTTAGAAAGAATGTATCAAATACACATACCTAAAATAACACTTTATGTATAATAATTTATTGTTATATTGTAACTTGTGAAATTCGTGATCATTATTTACCTACCTATTAGAAAATCAATAGTCTTATGAGTTTTAATCCTGCCCTTTCTGTTTTTTTATATATTCAATATACTAATCTATCAGTGGTGCCGGAGAAGAAGAGCGGCAGATGGGGCAATTCCAAGGGGGGGAGCAAAAGTATAATTTTGTCCCCCCAACCACATTCAAATTTAAATGTATACTTATTATAATAAATTACGTTTAATTTATACTTTTTTATAATTGGTATTGGCTTGTAAAATTCAACAAATGCATAATAATTGTGTGTCAGAGTCTCGCCACCATCTTTATGTTGTTTATCGTGCTGATTTTGTATGTCGAAAATTTACATAGAAGAACGAGTAAGACACCATTTGAAATCGTAGATGGCTCAATTCACTATTAATTATATTTAAATGTAAAAAAACATAAGCGTTTAAAAGTATTTAACATTAAATTGCTTTTTACCTTTTTACTATGATGTTGTGATCGCCGTCATGAGCTTGTTGTCTCTTTACTCTACGTATTCGTCGGAATTCGCGTTATGAATTTTGACGAATGCATGCCTAGGGATAAAAGCAAATTTAAATAAATCGTCAAATCTCCACAAATTTATTTTAAACAGAATTTAGGTTAGTTGTGCAAGACGATAAAGATTAATAACGCTTTTAGACGCTTATATATGTCTTATATTTACATTAATTTTTGGTATGATCACATAAAAATTTACTGGTTTTCAGCGTCCCTAGTATTTGGAGTCATGTTTGCACTTCCGTTGTCGTGGACCACAAAGATTTTGCTATAAGAACTGACTGCGGATTATGCTTATCCGCTACCAGGAAACATGGCCGTTGGGCTTGTGTGCGTGTTGGAAACTGTGTGTGAAAATTGCATCTACTTACTACTATATGCTTTCTCTATACTACGTACGTCTACATAAATATTTCATTGACAATGTATATAATATAGGTAAAAATATCCTCGAAAATAATACCCGGGTCTGAAATATGCGTCTATTCATTATATAAAATGGTTATGGAACATTTATTTTAAACCATCCATGACATAAAAAGTAAAAAATTAAATTACAAAAATGCAAAATACATCTACCTATCTATAATAGTATAGTCCATTATTTATTTATTTTTATACACCTGCTTAAATGAATATTTTGGATTCATATTAATGGTTGGATGTTTATGGTTTATCATGTCCCAGGATATTTTCCCAAATGCTATTTTGATGAATATCCATAATATTTAATAATAGTTTATAACACTGCTGTAGTACTTTGACGTCTGATCTCCGGTCTTAAGACGTCTAAAAACTTTGTTGAACTTTTAAATATATTATTTTTGAATTTATTATTATTATTAAAGTTTTTGAAAGTGTAATTTGTCGATTTAAGTGACCTTAATAAAAAAAATTATAAAGAATAACATTTTTGATGTATCAATTATACTCAAAATTCATAGTACACAATGGGTGTATACCGATACCGCGCATAAATATTTTATTTTTTTAAATAACTTTTACGATTACTTACAACAATGAACAAGCAATAATGAATTAATAAAATTTCTCCATTTAAAAAATGTTTTAAGGTTCCGGAGCGTTTTGAAAATACTTTACTTTGATAGAATTCAAAAATGTTACCATATTATTATAATATTACTTGAATAAATCAATATTAATGGTATTATTTTTATTTTTTTAGATTTGTACTGGTTCCATGTGTTTACGTTCATAACTGGATTATTGAATGTCATATTTATGATATTGCTACAGGGAAAAAATGTTTACAGATATATCATTAAAAATTTAGTTTGTAATGCAGCGGCGACCACCGTTTACTAGGTATATCGGCGTTTGAGAAAATTCTATACTCGTATGGAAGGGCGAGTTCCAGTGGCGGCTCGTGGTATGGTGCACAGGAGCACGTGAACCACCCAAAAAAATTATATAAAAAATTATTATACGCCATAATAACATAATATAATTGATGATTATACAAATGGTCTGTAATTAAAAAAAAATATTTATATTTATATTAATAAAAACAAGTTTTTGCAGCTTTTATGTTAAGAAATATATTTATAAACGATTAAATAATATCGCGGAGCACAAAATGTTTGTGCTCTGGGCGGCCGTATAAAAATTAGCTACATGCCTCGACACGCCGGTTAGTAATACATGGCAATTTGGAGCACATTTAATGTGTGCACTGATCCTATTTTATTGTTGCGCTATGGCGATATCGTGTCATTCGTCGAAACGATAACGCATCATTGTACAGTATCCATCAACTGCTGCCAGTGTGCAGCTGTCAAATCAACTAATTACTATAATATCCATTGACTTATTATTATTATTATTATTATTATTATTATTATAATATGTCTATGATAATATCAACGTTCATAATATAAAAACAGATTAAAATCATATTGTTATGATTAGCTATTATTTGCCATTAGTTTCGTCAAACAGCGTGTCGTGTACGGTTTGCGTTTAATAGTTTCTTTGTACGAATATTAATATTATTAATTTTATACTTTTAATAATTATTTTTCGTGGGTACCTGTAGTTTTAATTTTGTGTTTGTAACTACCAATCAAACAATCAAACATGGTTACTGTTGAATATTTATTAAATAACAGTTTTTCTCGAAAATCTGGTGATAATAATTGGGTACAAAAAGGTATAAACGATTTGGCTCATTTAATTTTGAAAATCAAAATGCATGAAAAATAAACTTCTCACATTAGTTCACATTTTAATGGGGTAAAATGCTTAAAAAAATTTAATTTAGATAAGATAAGTAGACGGTACGTTATTTTGGTATTATTCGTGGTATGTACCTATACCAAAATAAATTTTTTGTACACCACTTAACGTGAACCTCACGATCCGCCACTGGCGAGTTCGATAAAGTTCTTGTGGCTCGACGTTATGCGTAATAGGATATATATATATAATGTATCGGCGGCTGCCTAGCTAAAACCAACTAGCCTTTCCGCATCGTACAACGCGCATCTACACGTCAATATTTCGTATTTTGTTCTGTTATTTTTCTTTATACACGTTCATATTATTCTGCATAATATTAATTTCAATAAAGATATTTATATTATATTGTTGTGAGTGTTTATATCGAACCCAGAGTAATATTAATATTCCATTATATTAAATTGTTGTATTATATTCTGTATTTCTATACTGTCTATACAAAAAGTTACCCTTATCAGTTATCATGCTTAAAAAGTATAGTTAACGTACAGCACTATATATTATGTCTATATATTACATTACATTTATATTACATTTATAAATATTGAAATCTTTAATGTTAAAAAAATTAAAAATTAGAATAATTTTTAAGAGATGGATTTTATAATAAATTGTAATAACTAGGTACTAATAAATTAATAGAATATGGATAAAAAAAAAAAATTTAACGTTACAGTTCGGATACAAAAGATGAGCTGAGGACCGCGTGTTTGACATGCCTACTGTAGATTTTTGTACTTGTACATGATACGTAATCCATTGTTATTAATTATTGTCAAAATTCGAACTGTAAATATCACGAAAAAATAGACAGAATATAATATATATTATCTTAGTTTTATAATTCACTACACATAACACGCGAAAATATGTTTTCACTTATGCCTTTATATTATAATTTATAGTAGGTACGAATATTTCTTCAATTTTTATTATTATTATACAAATAAAATGAATAGAATGGAAAAAAAATCTATTAAATAAAAGTGTAGTACTCGACATAGATTACACATAACGTGTGCTATGCACTACTGTGATTATACTGCATCGTCAGCAATGATGATGTGTATTTTGTTATATTGTTAATGACATAGAGTATAGGTATAATGCATGATATAGATACAAAATAATTATTTTATAAATGAATATCACCTATAGTTTAAAAGTACTTATAAATAGAACGATTGCACTTTTTTTTCAGTAAACATTTCACCAGTATGAAAAATACGGGCGTCGCTGTTTTCCGCCAAAATCGACTTTTCCGTTTATCTCCAGTACAATTATATATATACATTTTATTTCCTTTTTCCGATTTCACGAATTTCAGTTCCTATATTTTGGTAATCCCTGATTGTAAGAAATAAAATATCATATTATATACCTACGTATATTATAGAAACTAAAATTTGTGGTGGTAGAAAAAAGAAATATAATATATGTATATTATCGTTGTATAAGCGATAAACGAAAAGGTTTGATTTTGGCGGAAAATAGATCACCTGAAAAATACGCATGGGTAAATAATTTGGATTTTTCAAGTTCTGTTAAAAATCAATAATATTTATGGAAATTATAATCGTCTTCTATCGTGTCCTGAAAGATTTTGTCTTAGTAATATCATTAAGTATATATATTATATATACACAATGGTAATATTAATAGTTTTATAAATAATTGCGAAATCTATAGTACTTTGTTTGAGCAAACGAGTTTTTTAAGGCTGTTCTCTAGAGAGAGCCACAACACTGCATTTAATCGTTAAAATATGTATTTTAGAGAACATCAAAATTTTATGCTGATAGAAAGTAGTAACCCTTATTTATGTGCTTGTAGTAAAGATAAATAGCAATAGTGTTATTGTATTATTTTTGTTATATTATATTTTTGTATTATATTTTGCTAGGGAGGGGACTCCGTGCACATACCCGGGAACCCATGATCAGAGGGGGGATCCTGTGTGTACACTTAATTGTTTTTCATAATTTCATAACCATCTAATTATTGTATAAATAAATAATATTATAATTTATAATATATCTATATAGTATTGTTATTACTTATTAGTAAATTAATTATTACTTGTAATTCAAAGCTAAATCGTAGTACATTACAAACACCGCTAAAAGCGTTAGTAGTCTTGAGGTTTTTGATAAGAGCATAATGTTATCGTTTTGCGACCAATCATATCTAAATTCGTGATTGGACCATAGATTACTATTTTACCGCTGACTACCACGATTAAAGATTATCTTTAAGCGTGTTGACTACCGAGCGTTGTGTATTATCGTAATCGTTTATACTTTATACTTTATAGTGCTTGTCAATCGACACTTCGACAGTGCGTTTTCTATTTACATTTTAACGTACGCTATTTTTACTTTTTCACTATTGGCATTTGTTGTGTTATTCAGGCTTAAAGTTTAGACGACTTACTAAACGCGATGGCTGGTAGATCGCGAGGACGTAACACAATTGGCAGGTTTCACAGCATCTATTCACGTGAGTATATCGTACAAGTCGACGTTTATATTTTGGGGCTTGGTGGGGGTGAAGGGCTTAAAAAACTACGACCTAATAAAACGTTGACCAACTTAATTTACGGTATTTACCACTAGCGTACTTACTGTTTTCATAAAAACACAATATTGAAATATTCAATTTGGCATTTTCCTTTGTTTCTGTTAAAAAATAATAGATTTTATATTTCAAATATCTCTATTATTTATATTTTACATATCCTTTCAATTTTAATGATTGCATTTACGTTTCTTATCGACTAGTATGATATTTTACTCGACCGACACTAATTTATCTGAATATATTAAACTTATAGGTATTCACTGGTATTATGTGATTCATATAGCTATTACTTTCTTAAAAATAGATTGTTTTAGGTACCCATTATATTAAAAAATAACCTAAAAAAATAGAAAATATACCAAGTTTTTCTAATCTCTATTAAGTATTTATTATATTATTACGGCCAATGATAGTGAATAATACATACAAATATAGTTAGTAAACCGATATACAGTAAGTATATTTAACCATAATACTTTCAATAATATAATAGTTACTTTTCAAAAATACTAAATTGGTGTATATTTCTATGGCAGAACTTTTCGAAATATGAAATAGAAATATCCAATCGTCAATATTTTATATTTTAAACTATAAATTAATTAAAATTCTTGCGCAGAAACATTAAAATTGTTTCTTTGACAAAAATACAGTACATTTGTTAGAGAAAAGTTTTTACTAGAATTTTTAATGTAAAATAGCAGTTATAATTAAAATAATTCATGTACGAAATCTGAAATGTTTTAATTCATAAAAAATAAAAACTAATAAGTAAACATTCAAATTCAAATCATTTGTATGCTATTCCTAAGAAAACGCATTAATCTAATCACGCTCTTACTCATCATTAGATTTCTAAATTTTAGGTAATGAACGGAATAATGAACATGATGATCGAACATCGAGAGCTAGCAATAGAGGAGGTGGTGGATACTCAGATCGTCATGGCTATAATAAAAAAGTGACATTTAAAGCAAACAATCGCGGTGGTAATCATTTCCGTAAAAGTTGGGATAGTAAAACTAACCTAGTTCGTGATCAATTGGATAGTGAATTTTCTAATCGAAATGGGCCATCTAGAAATAATCCTGGTCGGCGGTAAATATTTTATATTTGTTAGTTACAATTTCTAGAAATAATATACTTGTAAATGTGGAATTCAAAAGGTCATTTCCTGAAAGAAATAGTCGCGGTGGTCATGGTAATTTCAGAAACTTATCATGGTCTTTAAAAGAAAGTAGTACTGGATGGTACTCAGTATTTGTAAGTTTCAATTTTTAATTTATGAATTATACATATTTAAATTACAATTATTTTTAATTTTAAGGTACCAAATGTTGAAGATGGTGACGAAGTACTTAAAATAATCCAAACTTATATTGCACCATTTGAATTTTATCCATATAATGTATGCTATTTATATGCTATTTATATACTAATAAAATGTGTTAAAATTATCAATATTTATTTACAGAAACAATATTTTGATAATGCATTAAGATTTCTTGTTGATGATTACAAAGTTGCTAAAACATTGCATAACACCAGTTATAAGATAACACAAAGAGATGATCGAAAAGTAAGTTGAAATGATTAAGTTTTAGAGTTTTAAAAATGGATTTTAACAAAAATATTTGTATTTAGTTAATTATAAAGGTGTTATTATATTTACCTCCTCGTGGTCCTATATCATTCACACCAGTATCCAGTGAAGTAAGGGAGAAAATGATAGAAGCTTTGGCAACCCGTTACAATTCCAGTACTAAAAGTTTGGATTTGTCCAAATTTTATGCTTGTCCATGTATATATAAGATTACTTTATATTAATTTAATCACAGATTTACAGATTTAAAAGAAATAAGAAAAAATATTTATTTTTATTATAGTATTTACCAATAACCAACTGTTTGTACCATTAAATCGACCAGCAGTTCTTTTGGCAGCATTGAATATAGTTGCTCAACATACCAAACATGATTTGTACGGTTTGAGTCTTGAAAATAATCACATTTATTTAGGTGAAGGACTTATATGGATACGTAGATTGTTTCCTGAACTGAAAGTATTGGATTTGGCTGGGAACAAAGTAATGTGTTTTATATTTTTCCTTTTTTTTTTTTTTTATGAACAAATTACATGCTAAACTATTTTTATTACAGTTTTCTGATTTAAAAGAACTAAGATGTCTTTCTGGTTATACTATTGAAGTGCTGAACTTGTCAAGAAATCCTGTGTGTGATACCGAGGACATAGAGCATTACAAGCGGTACATATATATTTTTAATGTTTCAGTTTTAACACCATTTAATATATATTTATACTTTATTTGTTTTATAGGGATTTACAACAATTTTTTCCTATGCTAACTAAGTTGGTAAGTGTCTTCTGTATTATCTTATTCCATTTGTACGCTAAATGTTAGCAAAGAACTACATGACTAATGTTTTTACTATAGTACTAGTTTATTGTAAGGTAATGTGTTTAAAGTAAGTACATCTTACCTGGTTTGAATTTAAAATTAAAAGAGTTTCAGTATGGTTAATATAAACATAAGTTTTAATTCAGTTGTATTTTAAAAAAAACAAAAAAATACATTGACAATAATTGTGTAATGGTGGTTTAATTAAACATAAATCTTATATATATTTATAATATCATGTATTTTATGTATGTGTAATAGTAGTTGTATTAGAAAATAGGGAGATTTTTCAATGTTTTATTCATGCATCTAATTAAACAGAATACTTTGAACACCTGTTGGCATTTCAGCCTGTTTTTTGAATGAAAATTTTGGCTAAAAGAATAATAATATATTATATTATAACTGAATAGCATTTAAATATATATATATATATATGTTTGCCATTTAGAAAATATAAATCAAAATAACTTATGCTCTCAAGTTAAGTTGAAAGAAATATTTAGTTTTTGATGTATTATTTGACCAGCAAGAGTAAATGCAGTACTTGATAATAAGAAAAAAAATTGATGACCAATAATTTAAAAAATTTTAAATTCCCTTTATATTTATTAAGTTATTATGTTTAGAATGTAGGGTAATGCTATTTAATTGTTTTCAGGATAACTCGGAACTACCAACTCGGTACAGTGCAATAGGATCCAAGTTTAAAATGCCAATTAACTTGGGTAATTGTTACCCAATACCAGAAGGTCATAATTCTGAATTGCCAAATCCTGTCATGTCTTTAGTTGAATCTTTTCTCACTCAATATTATGAATTGTATGATAATCAAGTGTCCAGAAAAATGATCTCAGTAGCTTACCATGAAAATGCCACATTTACATTATCCAGTAGTTTTGTATTTAAAAAGTAGGTGTATCATATTATATGGGTATTAAGGATATCTATTTAACAACATTTTTTAATAATTTAATCATTCAAAATATATTTTATTTCAGTGTTAAAGGAAGTTTATCACAGTACTTATATGAAAGTAGAAATTTTTTAAAATCTGACAGAAACAAACAAGGAAAAAGTCGTTTTTTACACAAAGGCAAAGAAAACATAATGAACTTCCTTGACAAGTTACCCAAATCTAAGCATGATTTTGGCTCATTTATAGTTGATGTTCCATTGGCCACTGTGAGTATCTTACTCATTCTTGCGCAGTTGATTTTTAATAATTATATAACTAAATTAGTATTATAATGTTTTAATGTTTTTATGTATTTTATTTTCATAATTGTTTTTTCTAGGATGCAATGATTCAGATTGTACTCAATGGTGTGTTTGCTGAAGACTTCAAAGAAACCAAATCCAGACATGTATATCGATCATTCTGCAGAACATTCTGTATAGTGCCAGTCGGAAGTGGTTGGAGTATATATAGCGATATGCTCTTTGTAACATTAGTTACTGATGAGTTATTATTAGTAAGTGTATTTTTGTTTTGATTTTAATTTTAAGTTTATGTTATAATATAAATATTTTAAATTTTAGGAAACTTCGAAACGATTCCATGTTTTTAAACCAAAACCAGTGTCATCAAAAACAAATAATTCTAATAACAACAGTAACCAAACTGTTATGATGTTTATGGAGGATACTGATGAAATAGCTAGCATGGAATCGTCATTTTCAGGCATGGAATCGTCATTTTCATCATCATCCAGTCAACAGCTACCCACATCCAGCTACTCACCACCATCTTACCAACAATCCACATTTTCATCTAATCAGCCATCACCAATGACTGCTCCTATGAATCCACAGCAGTCATCTTATCAAGGGGGAATGCAGACATCCACTCCAAATATCCAACAAATGGCACCTGCTGCTACTGTAAATTTCCAGCCAAACCCACAACAGCAACCAGCTTCCTCATTTAATATGGTTAATACAATATCACCTTCAGCTCCTGCCTCCTTGCCTATAAATGAATTATCTACTGGAGTGCCTATAAATGTGATCAGTGATGTTAATGCAAATCCTGATGAGTTGACTATGGTTAAGAGGTTTTCAAATGAGTCTGGAATGAATAATGAGTGGGCTAAAAAGTAAGTCATTACATATGTTTAATCTAGTTAATATTAAAAGTAAAAGTATTGTAAATGTTTGACATGATTTGGGAAATATCTTCATCTGATATTTACAAATTGATAACAATGTAAAATCAGACTTACCTTGAAAATTGTTTTTCAAGCTGTTTAGACCTATAGTTAAGTTTCTTGTTTTTTATTTGGTATTTATTAATTTGTTTTGTACAGATGTTTAGAAGAAAATGGATGGGATTATGCTAAAGCTGCCGCTTGTTTTTCAGATCTTAAACCCAATATTCCACCTGTGGCTTTCATCAGTAATGAGCAAAATTAGACATAAATTAGTTATGTAATTTTTTTGGTTTATTTTTTCATATTGTCAACAATATTAATTAAAAAAATGTAAACTTGCTATTATGGAACAATCAAAACCATTTATTTCCATCATAATATTTTATTTAGTTTTTTTATTTAAATGGTTTTTTAAGAGTCTTGGTTTATAAAAACAATAGTTATGAAGAAAACAGTGTAATATGATTAAAAAAAAAGACTGTAAAAAATACAGAACGAAAATAATATTATTTAAAAAAATAAATTGAAAGTGGTGTTTTTGGACCACTTATATATTTTGTGCCATGTAGGCAATGAGACATTTGTTTGTACACGGACACATATTGAAGCGTATTATTAATTATTTGGATATATTGTTTTTCTTATGGATCGAGAACTTTATTAAAAAATCAAGAATGTAATATTTTTTTAATGGTTTTAATTGTTGTGCCATAAATGGCAAAAAAGTATTCAAGGAAAAAAACCAAATAATGATAAACTAAATAATTTTATTTTGTAACTCATACCTCCTATCAGGGGCGAACTGGGATTAAAAATGTCACCGGGATTTAGAATTAGAGTGGCCACATACATATACATATTGATTGAATATAAAAAAGTTTATTAAAATATTAAATAGAACTCATTTTTTACACTTCAGATTTTTAAAAAAATATAACATCAAACACATAAATTATTTGTCCAATTATTCCTTATTACTTATTAGCTAATTTATTATAAAAGCGTTTTAAAATTAAAACAAAAGTTTTTTTTATTAAATGTTCACTAGTCATAGCTAAGTTATTAATAATTTCATCATTATTAAGTTTAGTTAATATATATTTTTCACATGACATTAATATAAATGCTTCTAAGTTAGGTTGGCTTAATGAATTTCTTAATCGATTTAATATATACTTAAGAGTAGAAAAACTTCTTTCACAGGTTACTTGTAAAGAAGATAAACTTAAAATAAACTTATAAGCTAAGTACAACTTATCATATGCTCATAACAATCTCAAGTACATTTTTCCAGTAAGAACTGTTTCAAATTTAATTAATTTTTCCTGCAGTAAATCGTGTTGATGAATTAAATTCTAAAGAAGAAGACATTTCTTCTAGAGCCATTATAAAATCAATATATATACAGGAATTTGAATCACAATTGTACCAACCAAATATATTAGTTAACGCTCTATCTTTTGACCACTAACGAGTTTTTCCTATTGACGTGATATATTTTTTTTAATATTTTCTTAAAGTTTGCATTCTAATGAACGATTTTTAAAAAAAATATCGCACATGTGTTTAACACTCCAAATAAATTAATTGAAAAAGTTTTATTTTCAGTCACATCAGCCATTACAAGGTTTAAAATGTGTGCGTAACACCAAACATTCAACAAATCACCACCGACTTCTTTATTTAACCACGAACCAAATCCATTGTATTGGCTTTGCATATTTGCCGCTCCGTCAGTTGAAGTATCAATATATTTTGAAATATTAATTTTTAAATTTTTCAAATCTTCACAAACATAATTAGATATACATTTTCCTTTTGTCGATTTACAGTCAATTAACGAAATCAGACGTTCATTAATTTTATTTTCTATGACAACGAATAATGACAGAATATTGGTCATGTACATTTATATCTTGAGTAGTGTCGATTTGCAAAGAAAAAAATTCTGTTTCCGATATTCCCTGACTTATTTTATTTTTAATCAGTTTTGAGATAATTTGTATAATATTATTGACCATTGTTTTAGATAAAAATGTCTCCAAATTACCTCTTCCTTTACTAATTATACCAACACCTGCGTTTTCAATCCGAAATTTTCTGTGTTCTTCACTTTTTTCACACGATTCTTTTAGATGATTTTTTAATAATGGATCAAATTTATTTAAAAGAATTAAAAGTTCTAAAAAGTTACCGTGATTAATAGTCTCGTTAAACAAATTATTAACAGCTTCAGAGTTACCCGTTCCACGGTAAGAAAGACCTCTTCCCAATTAATTTTATAGTTTCAATAATACGTAACATAATTTCTTGCCTATTTCTCACTTCCATTTGTCTTTGAGATGTCATTTGTCCGTAAATTAAATGTTTAATATTTAATTGGTTTTTAAACAACATAAAATTTTCTGCACAATCGGAATGATTTTTACTTAATTCATGTTCGTCAACCGGGAAATTTCCCGGCGTCCCGGTGCGCTAGTCCGTCCCTGCCTCCTATCTTGTATCTATCTTATTTTATTCTTTTTAAACGAGTAAATGTTTTTAGATTTTAAAATAACATTGAAATTATTGTATTGTTAATGTTTGTGACACCATTGTTACTTGTTCCTTATATACATTTTTAATATACTGATATCAAGTTTAAATATGTTATTTAAAATACATTTGCTATGTAAATAATTTCTTTTTGTTTATTTTACTTGTAATTATCAATAATTATAAAATTATTTTTATTTAGCAAACTTTTTTAATTGCAAAATATTTTGTCATATATAAAGAAAAAATACATTGATACATAGTTATAAAATTTTGATACAAAGTATTACCATTGTCTTTTAAATAAAAATTAGTATAAGTGATGTATTTTTATAAAAATATAAATTATAATTATGTTTTATCTCATATTTTGTTTGCATTTATTTGAAGTTGTTTTATTGTGTTCTATATTGTAGGGTTTGGGTTGTGCTAGATACCTAGAGTATCTAGGTTCTAGAGTTGATACCTTATGTTTAGTATGGCACATTGATGGGTTTTTTTTATTCTTGAATTCAATGATAAATCATTGTTTAGGTAAAACCTAAGGATAGGGGAAACTGTAGCATTGGCAATGCTTTATTAATTTAAATCATAGATTAACTATCTTTCCCTTTCATAGCTAACAGTGGAATGATTAAAAGAGACTAAATAAGAACACTAGAATCACTATAATATTAAACACATATTTTATTATCACAATAAAATATAACGGTCTGGCCTCAGAACAATCTGCTCGAGAGACTCTATGACGCAGGACCAACTGCCACACCAAACATCTGTCTTAATATAGGGTGACCAATGACCATATTTAAAAAAATAAAAACTGGACAAAAATAATAATGATAATATTTTTAAATTAATATTTATTATATTTTTTTGTTGATTTTTAACTGTGAAAAAATATAATTTTTAAATTATTAAAAATTAAAATTTAGGCACTTAAAATTATTATTTTGAAAAACATAAAATAACATGGTTAAATTAAATTAATACTTTTTAAAATTTCCTTTAATTACGTATTATTGCTTAGTATAACTCATCGAACTCTAATTCCTCTCCCCCTGTCTATGTGAAATCAGCGTATGTTCAGTGGTAGACGTAAGATAAGAAGAGTTGAGCTCTTTCTCATGCGGTCATCGTACAACGAAAATTGTTGTGTACGTTTTATGTCCAATATAAAACTGACACGTTTACCAGAAATTTCGCTGCCCATCTTTCACGGAGATATTTTTAAATGGTTGAATTTCCGGGACCGTTTTATCTCCACGGTCGACCAACGCCTCAATATCACAAAAATAGATAAGTTTTATTACTTAACAGGTTGCTTGCGAGACAATGCGCTAGACACTATGGCCAGCATACCGGTATGCGGCAGTAATTATCAATTGGCGTGGGCTACATTAACCGCACGATTTGATAAACCGCAGTTAGTAACATCTACAATTATCGACCAATTATTAAACGTGGTCAAATTCGCAAATGAAACATTAATTGATTTAAATAAATTTTTATAGAACTTTGACGACGAGGGGGTTTCAGTACTTGAGTCAATGAAACTTCCAAATCTGGGTGACCTCATTTTTTTTATTTTCCAGCGATGCTTGCCGATATATTCAATCAAGCTTTTTGAATCTCAACTAGCGAATGGGTTCCCTACCGTTAGAGATATATTATCCTTCGTGAAGACTCGTATTAATGTACTGGAGTGCAGTGGCGCACAGAGGTATTTTGAGAGCACATGCAACTATCCAAAGTTACCCACCCACCCACCCATTTTTTTTATTTAAAAACAAAATGTTATTTTATTGAACGTAATGTAATATTTTAATAAATAACTGTGAAAATTGAATAATAATAAGTGATAGTTAATTTCACCAATAAAAAATTGCCATAGACGCATACAAAATAATTTGAAGTTCGTAGATCAAACAGTCAACAGACGAACAACACAAATTCACTAAAATATCTAGTGGAAAGTGTGGAATACCGAATACTGGAATTTATTAACCGATTATCGGTCATAATAATTAATAATTATCGTGAAGCCAATGGATAGGCCGGGTAGGGTGGTTGCTGGCTAGTTATATTGAGGGAACAGGGAAACACATTTCTAAAAATAAATACCTAATATACGCTATTATTGGTATCTTATCACCATGTAGCAATACCCGTATTGTTATTTTGATTTGTATACAAAAATATAATAATTCATAATATTAAATATACGAGCGTATCAGCTAAACAGCGTACAACATTAATATTCGAATATTGTATAATTCTTGATTCAGATGATTTTTCTATTACTTTATCATTTAATATGTTGTAACTTGTAACTATAAGTAACTTGTAACATCATATGAGTTGTCGTGTAGCATTGTTATACTTTACTCCTATACTTTATTTAGGTACCTATAACCATAGGGACTAGGGACTATACCTATCCACCCACCTACCCACCTACCCATCACGAAAGCACATGCAGTTGCACCCCTTGCTAACCTGTCTGGGCGCCACTGCTGGAGTGTATACCCAACGTATTGCGTGATTCCGTTCACAAATCACTATAACAGCCCGTCCTTCAAAAATCGAATGTCTCTCTGAAACTTATTTATCAAAAAGTCCGAATAAATTACTTTTATCGTTAAATGAAACACCTTAAATTTAAAAGCTGTTCATATAATATAACACTTTGCCTTTGAGGGACAACCGTCCAAGACAATTCGGAAAGTTCTGAAAAAGCTTTTGCTGTTTTTATTCAATGTTCAGTTTTAGGCTAGAGACGAAACTTATCCTTTGCAAACAAACTTGATGAGAAATTTAACTAAATAAAAAATAATTTTTAATTATCGTTTAATGATTGCCAGAAGAATAGTATAATATGCTTTTGGGATCTTTTGAGATTCTTGTGAAACGATTTAATGTTATAGAAAATAAAATGCTAGTTTTTTCTTAAAAAGCTGCTATTATCACAAAGAAGTGTTGTATTTTACGCAATATAATAATGGATTAAGAAGGGGTTCCAACCGAAATCCAAGATGAATTTCAATTTCAAAATACTCAAACGATTGCCCAAAACCAAATTATTACATCAAGACCAATTAAAAGGCATCTAGTGCAGCAAATGGATATTCGAGAGAAGTTCATGAATTATTTCAATTCAGACATTGATTCAGTTCCATGGTAAAATATTTACAATTTATAAGTTTTATTTCATTTTTTTTTTTTAATTTTATTTATAGATATATAGATATAGAAATATACTACGTAGTACATACTCATCGTGTAATAAAAATGATTCAATTGTAGATTTTATATTTTCAAATCTCACTGTATTTTGTTGGAATACGCTGTATACGTATGTAAGAAAAAGTTATATATGTTATTAAATTAATTACATCATAGTATTATAATTAATAAAAGAATTTTATTGTTACTGACGATCGACGACGAAATCATTTCAGGGACAAAATAAATACAAATACTAAAAATAAACAAAAATTAAAACTAATTTATGCCTATATTGTACCAATGTTTATTTTTACATTAAAGTAATTGCCAAATTTTCTTCAGGCATTGTTGGTGTCTTTTGTACTTGATTTTTTATCAAAGACAAACAAAATAAAACTATTGGCGATTTAAACGAAAAAACTTGCAAAATTTAATCTCATCAGTAGCAAGATATCCTTTGATTAATTTTTCGAAAAATTCTTCTGATTTTCTTGTTAAAAATAAATTTGATATTAGTTTTTTTCTTTTATTTCTTATAGACATTAACAATTGATCATCTTCTTATCTTCTTCTTCCTCTTTTAACAATTTCAACATTATTTTATTATTGTTTAACATTATTTGACAATGCACTTTTTTCATAATTTTAAATTATAAAATTACATAAAAAAGAAAAACATGTTCGAACAGGACGACAGTTTACCTATGAATGATATTGAATGTATTTTGTAGGAGTCGCGGCGACTGCACACTACAGAAAAAACGGTCAAGTCTCGAGCAACTGGACGCCGCGTTCGGTAGCATTTAGATGTCGCATTTGAACATGTTTTGTACAATATAAAAATGTACAATTTTAGGGCGTTTTTAAATAAAATTGTTTATATTGATGTAAGATTTTTTTTTTTTTTTGTTTTAGTTTTTATTAAATAATAAAATAAAATATTGTAAATAAATAATAATTGTTTGACTTAACATTTTATGGTAAATAAGTTAACAAAATATGAATACCTATTTTTTTAAGTTTTAATCTAAGTATAATAGGTATTGCGTACACACAAGTACTATGTATTTCTTTATTTGTAAGAAATCTAGCAAAAATAAAAAAAAACCTTGCACGTCATGTATAAATGTATACAATATAAAAAATTTGTTATCCAAACAGCAGCTCTAAAATTATTTCCTCATTCCAAAATAACAATAAGCTATCGGTTTCTAAATCAATAAACAATTTAATTTTACAGTTATTTCATGAGAAATTGCCTATAAGGCAAATAATACAATATGATTAATTAATGGCCATTAATTGCTAAAGATAAATTTGATTAAACTTAAAGGATAAAATTAGCCAATTTTATGTAAATATGTATATTACATGTCACTAACAATATTGGATATAATTTATGACATGAATGATTGTCATCGATGCTTGAATTGGAAAAAATTAGGAAAATACAAAAGTGTAATATATATAATATATTATATATATATATTTATTTAAAAAAAAGGAGGATTATGCTTCCCACAACTCCATAAATTCAACTATTTAAGCACTGATGATTACAACAAACTTATTGATACAACCTAATTATATAAAATGCTACTTCTAACTATTAATTTAAAATATGCTTATAATGTGTTTTGTTGTTTTCTTGTGAGATGTAAACTGTAGATTAATAACATTTGTATATAAACTCATTGATCAACTATAATTACCAATTGCCAGTTGCTTTATATTACAAGTGGATAAAATATACTTAATATCTAAGAATTTTTTACATTATTAGTATTCAAACTTTTTTTTTAAGTTTAACAATTTAAATTTGATGTATTCCTAATTAAAATTAAAATAATAATTAAGGTAATACAAAATAATGTTAATGTATAACTTAATTAATAATTACTATGTGTCCCATTAATGCTTCAACAAGTTTGGTTACATTAATTTTTTTTTTTTTAATGCGTATAAATATGGTCATTATATTTTTATAACATCAAACAAATTCTTAAATTACAGCAAAACAAAAATAATCATATTGTATTCATTTTGTTTCAATTAATTTTTTTAAGACTAAAATATTATAAAATAATCTTATAACCTTACAAACTTTTAAAAGGAAATAAGAAATGACATTAAACAGTTTTCAAATTTCATAAATAATTTAGAATAAACCATATTCATTATTGATGTTGATTAAACAATTAAAAACAAAAATACGAGTAGGTATATTAAGAAAATTGTAAATAAATTATACAATTTTTGTAAAATCCGACATTCATTTATGTAATTTATTGAAAAAAAAAAATTATATCTTTTTAGATTTTACCAATCTCACCTTTGCACTAGGGTAAATTATTTTATATTTTTTGTTATTATTATTTTTATACATTATATGATTAGGAGCAATAGGATATTTAAAGTAAATCATAAATTATATAATTTAAAAAGAAATTAAAATTGATATAATAAAAATCACTCAATATCGAAATCAATCTGATACATTTGAATTGTACTAACAAACTAATTAAATTTTCGAATAATAAACGGTTCTGTTAAAATATTTTCTAATGTTAAATAGTCTTTCAAAGTCAATAAATTAGCAATACCATCTATAGTTGAAACTGAACATTTCAAATGGTTAATGCACATCTAACTATCACAAAATAAAATAAAAATTATACCTGAAAATTGTGACGAATTTGAGCAATGCTTAGTAGTGAGCATTATTAATATTTTGAGAAGTATGAATTCAATTGATTATTGATTATAACCATTATTTAAGATGTTATGAAGAATTTTTATAGCTGACATAAAAATTAAATGATGAAACTGTTAATCATTATAACAATTTAATTATTTTGTATTGTTTTATTTTTTATTATTATATTACAAATTTTAATTTAACACATAATACTTACAATATAGTTTCTATGATAAAATCTCGTTGAATTTTTTTTTTGAAGCATAAGAAAAACTTATAAATTTCAATTTTGATTAGACGAATAGTTTGATACCTACTTTGATTCATATATCGTATTATCGCAATTCTATACTTATATTAATAACAGCCTATCAAGTGCATTACATTAAACGAGCTATAAATACATTTTGAAAATAATGTAGAAACTCAAGACCAGGCACGGCGCCAAGGGGGGCAAGGTGGGGCTCTAGCCCCCCCAGAAAACAATTCAGCCTTTTCGCCAGCCCCCCTACTAAAAAATATGTACGATATAATGTAGTCATAAAACATTATTTTTAAAAGAGCTACATCAGAGAATTTATGAAATATACTTTTTAAAAATTAGTAATATTATGCAAATACTTTCGTATTTTCGAAGATATGTGTTTTAAGTTTCTGCTGTTATAAAAATCGATTTAATAATATTAATATTTTATACACAAGAATCGAAGAATATTATTAATTTAATTTAATGTTTGTTGTATACTGTATACAAGTAAAAATATTTTTAATTTACTTATTATTTTTAATATGTTTAATAAATACACTTATATTGTGTAAGAAGTTACTTAATAAATTATAAAAAGAAAGGATTTCCTTAAGTATCTTAATTTTAATATATATCCATGAACTATTTTAACCTCCAAAATTCAACAAAAAATACAAAGTAGATTATTTAATACATAATATACTATGCAAATATCAATTTAAAATTTTATTGAACTAAAAAATTGAAATTTACTAGTTAAATAATATTATTAGGTAGGTAATCACAAATTTTTATTTAAAAAAATATTATTCCTACTGGTATTGATGCAATTTTATACATTTTTGTTAACTATTTCAACGTTTTAAAATTTTCAATCATTTACTGTTTGGTGCATAAACAGATATTGTGTAAAATATCAATATTTAGTTTATTTAATATATTTTTCACTACTAAATAAATTGAATTTAGTATAGATTATAATAATTTAATTAATGAAGTTTTAACAAATAACATCTTCAGTCTTTTTATGGTGGATTAACCTACTAGTATTATCTAATAAGGGAAAAATCGACTATAATTTTAATAAAATATGTTTTGAAATTTGTAAAATAAGAAAAAAATCTTAGCCCATTGTAAAAAAAATATTTGCCCCGCTTTGCTCCCCCCACTAAAAAAAATTCTAGTGCCGTGCTTGCTCAAGACAAATTATCTAAGTAATATTTTTAGCTCACTTAAATAATTATTAATTAATTTAAAAATGATTGAAAATTGTGTAAAACTTATAGTAACCTACCTAATAAATTTGTTTTCTCATATCGCTCATAAATATTTTTCTTCATCAAACTTTTGCGTATATTCCTGATCTTTTTCTGTACTTAACCCAATTAGTTTTTCCATCACTACAGATTTTTTTAATTAATTCAACCTGAATTAAATATTAATATATCAATATATTTAAACGTCATAACCATTTATTTCCAAGTTCGTTGACTTTTAATTTCCTTCTCTATATGTATTAATAAATTATTTTTGTTATGGTTAATAGTAATAAAATGTTTCTCTATTAAGAGGTATTTATTTATTCTCCAATTTTTATAAAACGTATTACTCGCAGTATTTATTATTTATTTCTGTATTTTATATTTTTAACTTTTATTTGTATTCAATTGATATGCATAAATCTGGGATGGTGGCTAGAGGAGACAACTGCCACACCAGATATTTTGTTGTGAGAGCAATAGTTGCGTTTTGTTCCACTTTAAAAGTTATAATTCAATTTCTGTTTTACCATAGAAAAATAAAACAGTATAATCAAGCCTAGGCATAAACGATTTAAAAGTTAAAGTTTTTTTTTTTTTTGTATTTATTTGACTTCTAAAATCTGTATAAGTTTAGTATAATAAGCATAATAGATGGTTAGGAAGAGAAAACAAAATATAACAGAGGAATTTGAGTTGAGAAGCCGCCCACAGACGACACTCCGGTTTTTTTTTAAGTAGGAGAGTTATTTAATGAGTAGGCCACGACACCATTTCCTCTTTAATCTTTTAGGAGAGTTTTCAGATATTGGATTGGGAAAATTTTTCGTAAGAATGTTTGGATGTTCGTGAAGTGATTTATGGTAGCGTTTATAGAATTTAGAGGCGGTTTCTAATACTGTTACAAGTTTTAAGTCAGTTTATATTACTATCTTTAGAAGGGAAGACTGTAAAGAACTTTGTATTGCACTCGATCGTCAAGATATTCTGATTGAAATACACTGTAGAAAAAAGTCTTTGATTTAAAACAGTCAAGGTATTTCGAATATTTAGTTGGCATATTTTTGGATTGACCCTTAATAGTGACGTTAATACTGTCCATAGTACTATTCGTTCTAAGATACGTAAATGAAACAAATTACAAAGGTTAATCGATCAGTCCGCATTTTAGAAAAATGTGAATTTTTCGTGAAAACAGTGACTTAATATTTAAATCCATAGACCTTATACCATTATAGGTCTATGCTTACATCTATTGTCTGATGTACAGTAATGAAATTATATTGAAAATTTTTATGCATGCAGAATTATTCAACAGAAAACATTAAGTATTTTTGTTTAAAAACAAGAAGCTTGTTTACCATCGTTTGACCGAAAACGCCCAAATATGGCGAAAAACACGCACACTTTTCATGGGCTCCTGGTATTCGCTCATACGATTCATGACGTACCTCCACCTGGAAGTGGAACGCTATCGGTCCATCCTGAACATTTTGTAGAAGCGCACTATTCAAATTGCGATACGTATGTGAATGGCCAACGCTACAGTTGAAAAATTTATATAATCAAAATTATAATTTATTCCTAAATTTTTTTAGAAATAAAATACTCTTAATAATTATTAATAATATAATATCTTCTGTGCATTTGAGTAAAATATACGTTAAATTACTTAAATCGGTGTGTCATATAAATAAATATAAATACATTAATATACAATTTATCAATATACGTAGCGGTATGATTATAGTTTTCTGGTTGTAAAAACGAATATCTCATCAAACGTTTATTATTCATCTAATTATTAATTAGTATTTCAATAAAGCCGTTTTGATGACTTAAATAAATATCTTGCAATATTTTATTTTCCGTGTATTTCTGAAGATGACATCGAACTATTGAACATAAACATTAAACACATACTTCATTTTGATCTTTATTTACGCAGTTATATGAATAATAAACGTTTGATGAGATAAACATCGATTTTTACATCGAAAAACTGTCACCATTCTACTAAGTGTTTTGATACATTGTGTATTAGTTTATTTATATGGCACACAGATTTCAGTAATTTAACGTATATTCTACAGTAATAATACACAGAAGATGTAAAACTATTGATAAATATTAAGAGTACTACCTTTATTTCTAAACGTTATAATTACCCAAATTCAATACATTTTTTTAACCGTAGCATTGACCATTCGCACACGTATCGAAATTTGAATAGCACGGTTCAACAAAATGCTCGACATGGCCCGATAGCGTGTACACTTGCAGATGGTGGCGAATCATAAATAGTGTGAGTGGATACCAGGGGTTCATGAAAAGTGCGTGTCTTTTTCTCGCGGGTGTGGCGTCGCAACTACCGTCGAGTATGTTTGCTTCTGGATGTAAAAAAATGGATATTTATCTCATCAAACGTTTATTATTCATCTAACTTCATAAATAAGAACCATCTGCAAGTGGACCGCTATCGGGTCATGTCGAACATTTTGTTGAACCGTGCTATTCAAATTTCGATACGTGTGTGAATGGTCAATGTTACGGTTAAAAAAATGTATTGAATATGGGTAATTATAACGTTTAGGAATATAGTAGTACTCTTAATATTTATCAATAGTTTTACATCTTCTGTGTATTATTACTGTAGAATATACGTTAAATTACTGAAATCTGTGTGCCATATAAATAAACTAATACACAATGTATCAAAACACTTAGTAGAATGGTGACAGTTTTTCGATGTAAAAATCGATGTTTATCTCATCAAACGTTTGTTATTCATATAACTACGTAAATAAAGACCAAAATTAAGTATATATTTAATAGTTCAATGTCATCTTCAGAAATACACGGAAAATAAAATATTGCAAGACATTTATTTAAGCCATCAAAACGGCTTTATTGATACATTAATTAATAGCTAGATGAATAATAAACGTTTGATGAGATAAATATCTATTTTTACAACCAGAAAACTATAATCATACTAATGCGTATATTGATAAATTGTACGAGTATATAAATGTATTTATATTTATTTATATGACACACCGATGATTTAAGTAATTTGACGTATATTTTACTCAAATGCACAGAAGATATTATACTGTTAATAATTATTAAGAGTACTTTATTTCTAAAAAATATAGGAATAAATTATAATTATGATTATATAAACTATTATTTATATACATTTTTTAAATGTAGCGTTGGCTACCGATATTTTTCTCGAATCAAAATTCCAGAATGAACTTTTTCTCGGACGGTTTTTTATCCGAAAACCCGGAATCTTTTTTTCCTGAATGACTTTTACCGGGCGGTTATTATTTTAAAATTAAAAATGTTGTTATATTAGGAGCTATATAGTGACTAGGTATGTATTTTCTATGCATATATTTAAAATACAGCTATTGTTATACATTCTAATCCCGACCTTTACTCCGATCTCGGTTAGATTCAAAAAGAACGAGCTAATGTTTTGATAATGATCGCAGAACTGAGTCTCCGATAAAAGTAAGATTTGTCTTTGCCAAAAAGAAAATGGCGGTCTTTCAAATGCGAATTATGTCCATTATTACTGATTTTAATACATACCAGCTGTTATAATTTCTGAGGGCAATCGCGTATAATAATGTTTTGTAATTCATAAATATTATTAATTCTTTTATTTTTTAAATGTATTTTTTTGTGTATTATAATTTATCGATTTCAAAATCGATTCAGGTCAAAAATGGTTTTGGGCCTACGTACTTTCGGTAAAAATTTCATTCGAGAAAAAGTTCATTCGATGATTTCGATTCGGGAGAAAAGGTTTCAGGTTTTCGGGTTTTCGGATAAAATACCATCCGGAAAAAAGTTCATTCGGAAAAATCGGCGGGTACCCATTCGTATGAATGGTATCGCAATTTGAATAGCCCGCTTCAACAAAATGTTCGATAGAGTTCCATTTCCAGGTGAAAGAGAATCATAAATAGCGTGAGCGGATACCAGGGGTTCATGATAAGTGCGCGTGTTTTACGTCATAATCGGGCGTTGCCGGTCAAACGATGATATATTTTCTTTCACGTTTGTATGAAAAAGTCGCTTTGACTTTCGAATCCCTATTCCTTCATGTAGGTACCGATTTCCATTGGTATTTCTATTTCAAATATTAATTATTTATAATTTTGTTTTATTCATTTTGTTGTTTTTAATTTGAATTATTTGTTGATTTTTATGACATACTTAAATTATAATTTTTAGTGTTAACTTGAGTATAGTATATAATATATTATGCATAAACTAATTTAATAAGAGACTGAATTCTGTAAATTCTGTTAATTGCTATATACCTATACTAGAATCAGAATTAATATAATTTTAAATATTATGTTTATCGTTTTAAATAATAAGAAATATAATGTTTTGAGAGTGCGAAGCTAATATATTGTGTACAAAACTTGACTGTTTACATATCTATAATACGTCTATTATAGTAAACGATAGGTAAGTTTTCCTAAACACGAATACAGTAGAAGCTAACCTGTTTCACAGTATGATATATTAGAACATTTTATTGAAATTTGGTTCTCACTTATAGCTCAATTAATACTAAAATCTCTGGGGGAGTGAAATATAAAAATGTTCATAAAAAAAACCTTCTGTGGATTTAAATTGGGTTCATTGATTATTATTAATATAAATAATAATAAATAACAAGACGGTTATGTTTACTTTAGTTTCATTTTAAATTCTGAATGTCGCTATGAATGTATTGAATTTAAAATATTCATTTAGGTGTTAGGTTACTAAGTACGATAGATTGAGTTTTTAATTTCTTTATTTTCAATTCTGTAGTGATTGCTATCTAAAAGTTTCTGTTAAGTATCTATTACGGTTCTTTCTTGAAGTGGTTCTGCAGTTGATCTTCTTCATCAATTTTGTGAGTTATGATTTATCTATTCGCATTTTATGAAAATGATAACGTGATTTAAACAGGTATAAACGATCTCAACTTTGCAACCACATTCTTAGTCACACAAAAAACGTAGAAATGTATAGACAACTACTATAATAGATCAGATTTGGTACAGAAACTTATTTCAAAAAATACTCATAGTACCAGAGTATAACATAGAAATGGGTAAAAAACGACAGTTAAAAAAAAATTGAAGAAATTATATCGAAGTACTCATATAACAGGATCTGTGTATTTATGTTGTAGTATAAAAGAGATGTTTTAGGTATATCAATAAAGTATACAACAGACATGGTAGAAACATAAAATAAACAAGACAAAAAAATAAATAAATAAATAAAATAAAATAAAATAAGGAATTACTTACTAATAAAAAATATATAATGATTTTGAAAGTTGTAAATTGTAAGGACCAGATGATATCCTAATACCCCTGTGAAGTGAGTAAAAAACCTGTTATAGTACAAGAAATTTAGCATTCATTATTTTATAACAGCTACTTCTTAACTAAAGTATTACAAAAATAATAGAATCATAGAACTTGGGAAATCATCATCTAAAATTACTACTAAATTACCGTTTACAGTTCGATTTATACACAGTGTTTCACAGTGAACTGACTATTGCAATAATTTTTTTTTTTTAATTTTATATGTAAAATTAAGAAATAAAAAACTTTCTGTTTGACATTTAAAAATATCAATTCAAAATAATCATTTTGTTTATGATTTTTAAAACATATTCACAAAAAAAAAAAAAAAATAAAAAAAAAAAATGAAAAATGTTTATTTTCTACGGTTTTTTAAAGTTTGCAAAATTTTATATTATTTCAAATCGATTTTCTGGATAATCGATAATTGATGATCACTGAAACACTGATAAACAAGAAATAGATTTGAATTTAAGCAAATTTAAAAAAATGTTTGAAAATTATTGACTCAACTTCAGTAAAAGTTTTGACACTAAAATTTTTCTAAAACTCGAAGTTGAAAGATGTGAACACATTTTGTTACTGTACTCTATGTCCATTTAATTCACATCTCTATTAAGGACACTGTTTTGAAAATTATTATATTTTAAAATAATTTAAGTTTTTTTTTTTTTGGTACTCGTTCAATATGCTATCTACTTTAAATATTTTATCTACTGTAATGTTATTATAGTTTAGTATGATATCTACCATATGTCCGTATGCTGTATATTATACATACTTTATCATTTTGCAATTAAGATTTAAGATTAAGCTTTTATTTAAAACCCAAATCATATTATATTTATATTTTATACCTTAGTAAGTTAGGTAGGTTAATAGGTATATCTTTATTTTATACCGGTTTAATGTGTGTTTGTGAGTCGTGTCGATTATATACGTGGTTTTACTGCGATTTATTTATTATTAAATATTATTTAATAATTATCATTGTGAGTTTGTCAACTATGAGTTATTTATATCGACACATAATTCAAAATGACAGTAGATAACATACTAAACCATCAAACGTGAGGTAGATAGCATATTGGACGAGTATCTTTTTTTTTAATTTTAGGAAGTTTTCAATCATTTTTACAAAATATTTTCAAAGATTATAATTTATTAATTTTGTGTTATAGTTATGATAAAATATAATATTGTTATTATGATATTATGTACTTTATTGTATTTTATTATACATTGTTTAATTTATGTATTGCTATGTTGCTATGTTATACTAGGAAATAAATATTATTTTCATATAATATAGATTGTGTTTTTATACAGTACAAGTCATTTAATACACAAAAAAACTACCATAAAATTGGTTAAAACTAATATTAAAAATGTGCTATAATTTTATGAATAGAATTGTACCTTAGGATCAATATAGTGCCATAATGTAACTGCTAAAATCATGAGTGATGTTAAAAGTGTTAAACACTTACATATGAATAATATTTGGATCATAGCCATAAGAAACTTAAAAAACAAAAAGTACTGATGAATCATAAAAAATTTTATTAAAAATAATGTACATGTTTGAAGTAGGTATACAAATATATGTTTAGATGAAAAAGAGGAACTACAATTTGTCATTATTTTTGTAAAAATAAAGCACTAAATAAGACATGAAAAAAAAGACAATCGATTAAGAGATCTATAAACATAAGATTAATAGTAATTACTTATCAATTTAGTATTAAGTTGTATACAAAATTGTATTAACATAAAACTGTCTCATACAGACATGTGATGTTTGGGATTGAAATACATTACTAAAACTAAGTTTATCTAATAGAGGATAATAGTACATTTGTATTGTTTGTTCATAAAATATTTAAAGAAATAAATTTAATTTTTAAAATAATTAAGGCACATCCAAATTTAGATTTGATAGATAGCCAAAAAGGTAAGTGAAATAAAAAAAAAAAATTACATATTTAATTAATGAGTAAACATTGATAAATGTTAATCATAGAAAAGTTAAAATTTTACAAAAAAAAAAAAAAAAAATAATAATAATAATAATAATAATAAAAAAAAATTATGTTATTATTATAAAACATTTGAGATTAATGTAAAATGTATAAAATTCATATATTGGTTTGTGTTAATTTTAAACAAATGAAAAAATATAAAAATATAAAATAAATTAAACAGTAAATTATAAAAATAAATTATACATACTCGTATATAATAAAGCAAATATCACTGGTACATGTTTTTAAAATATATAATTATTTTACTTTTAGTAAAATTTAATTAGAATATCATTCATGAATTAATATAAAATTTAATGTTTAGCAAATCACTTAAATTTAAGATTAAAATTAATTCTGTTAAAACATATGAGTAATTTTAGTTAAAAGTTATTTACAAACATGATGAGAATGTTAATTTACATATATCTTACATAATATATACAAAAATAATTGATGCATTATTGCAAGTTGTATTTTAATGGCAGTATAATATTAAAAACAAAGAAAAAAAAATTATCTTTAAGAAACACTAATATAAGTTGTAGTTGTAAAAATTATAATATGATGTGAATATCTTGTAAAAATAATACTTTAAATGACATAATATTTTGATAAAATATTGGCTAGTAAGACTGTGATAAGAATATTTTAATTTATACTCAAATGAAAAGTTATCAAATACACATTATATATTTTAAATGAACAAAATAGTATTATGTAAAATTTAACATAAAAATATTCCACACAGTTAAACCACCAGTTGACTAGTATAGATTTTTTGTGATTTTGATTTAACCCATAAAGGTAAAAGTATAAATATTAATTTTAAAATCAACTATATTATTATTTAATGTACTTAGACATTTAATACTTATCAATCCAATAAAATTCAAAGTTTATAATAAAATTTTTTTTTAAATGAAAAACAGAAAAAAATGTTTAATCTCGGAATAAAATTTGACCATAATATCAATTGAAAGTTTTTACGCAATATTTTCAATAAAAAAAAAAAAAAAAAAAAAATTGTACATACATTTTAACTAAGATTTGTAAAATGTCATTAAAAAAAAAAAAAAAAAATAAAAACTCTTGGTAAACAATATTATGATAAAATTAAGTTTTTTTGATTTTGAAATTTTTTTAAATATATTTAAAGACTTAAGTATTATAAATCACAATTTTTATGCAATGTATGAGAGCATATTATTTTATTGAATAATAAATACTTTGTACTTTTGTTAAGAATAAAATAATAATCATAATAATGTTTGGTAATTTATAGTTGAATGTATAGAAAATAATAACAATGTATTGCTGATAAAATTAACCTAAACGACAGTCGCTACAGTCATAACTGTTATAACAAGTAAGTCATGATAATTCAAATATTAATTTTACGTTACATGTTCTATCAACATACTTATTGTGATAAAATATAAAATGACCATTACAAAATAGATGATACAAATTGTATCTATGATGAAAAAACCAAATGTTTAAATAAAAAATGTTCATTTGTTTAGAATGTTATGCTAAATATACAGAATATAAGGGTATGAGGGCGGGGAGATGTTTAAAACTTAGTTGTATTTAACAATTTCACATATGTAATAAATTATCATTTTTATTGCCAACCTTAGTTTTTAGTAATATATGAAATACCAATTCATTTCATTTACAATATATAAATCCCATACAATTGCCAGACCTAACTTGTAATATTATATTATATAAACTATATAAATCATAAATGGGAACATATTAAGTTATTGCTAATTTACCGAGAAATCACTTTTTAAAATATCACAAAATAAACAGGAATGACAAATTCAAACAAATCATTTTTTTTTCAGTATAAACAAGTGTCTAAATAAATAAAAATATACACATAACTATAAATGTAATCTGGCGGTTTAAAATAGTCACTCTGAATATCAGATATCAGTCTTTATGATATACTGCATTTAATATTTAAAATTATATCTAAATAATCTGAGTGTTTTAAAATGTTAATTATTTTATAATTAACAGAATTACATAAAAATCTGTTCCTAACACTGAAATTCAGATGCAGTAATTGCGCTTAGATCTTTCATTAGACCTTCTAAGTTTGCCATCTCTTGATTGAGTTCTTCTGTGCTATAAGAAGTCTGTAAATAAATAATTTTTTTTTAGTACACTTTGTATAGATGAATTTAAAAATAACAAATAATGATAACTAAATATTAAATAATATATCTGACATGATAAAATCTTTAGGTAGTAGATATATGTGTAGTAAACAATAAAATATAGTTAATTATGTAGCTTAGGTCTAAAAGGGCCAATCTCACTTTTTTACAAAAATGAGTTTAAAGAACTAATGTATAAAATTTAATACGCTTTTTCTTGTGCTAAAAGGGTATAACTCAAATACCAATTATCACTGAGATACAAGGGCTTATGTTACAAAAATAATTATTTATATTTCTAAAACGGCTAATGTTTACATTGGCTCTTTTACAATTAAAAATTGTGTTTAATCATTTACATTGGTCCCACACTGTATTATAATATTAATTGTTTTAAATAATTAAATTGTTATACCTCAATAATTATTAATTGGTAATTCTGTTTCTACGCTATCAGTTACTGATTCCAAATTAAAACAACAGTAAAATGGATTTTAACACTGTTAATTGTTGTTATATTATAATGCACGGATAAATAATTATTGTATTTTGTTAATAAAATGAGTAAAAGCTAAAGAGCCAGACGTCTTGTATCACTGTGTAATATAACTACTAATATTGTTAATTGTAAGTATAGACAATTATTATTCATATTAATTTGCATTTTATTTTATCGTTTTTTAGAGTTGTCTTCTGATTATTTTTCTAACTCTGATAGTGAATTAGTATTTGATCAATGAAGTGAAGAGTATACTCCGTACAATCATAAAATTCAAACTGATAATGAGAGCAGTGATGAGAATAGCAATGACTTTGTACATGATTCAAACGACAATACTGCAAGTTTAATTAATGATATTATCATAAGTATTAACCAACAACAAGATTCAATATCTTCTTGAAGTGGTGGCAGAAAAAAGTTGTAGATGAATTGCGTACCAGAAAACGAACAAAAAATATTGATGCCTGGGCTAACACTATACGTAAAAAACTTAAAACTGAAGGCAAAGAATATTGTACTTTAAAAGGTAAAAAAGTTTCTGCAAAATTAATGAAAGTACCACGTAAATGCAAACGTAATTGTTATCAAAAAATAAATGATGATGAAAGGCTTATTATTTTTAACAATTGTTACACATTAAATATAAATAGTCAAAATTAGTTCTTAACAGGTTCTATTGAAGAATATCCTAAAAAGACTCAGCTATAAAAAATGATAACAGACATAGTAGAAGGCAATTATCAAAACAATATTTTCTTAAAAAATAGAGATATGCCAAATAATGTTTATGAGTACATAAGACATAAGTCTCAAGAAAATTAAGGTTATTATGCCTAAAAAACGTTCAATGGGTGGGGTAATGTATGTTCAATTGATGGTAGAGAATGTCATTTGAACTACCCAAGGTTATCTGATTCTGGAATAAATATTAAAAAATATTACATGTGATTATATAAAAATGTTTTCAGTTCAGATAAGTCATTATTTAAGAAACTACACAAATAAAAATAATTTTTTAAATCCGGATCTCTCAATAAGTGCTATATATAGACTTTACAAGAATTATTGTTTAGAAAAAAATCTTTTTATTAGTAGTAAGTTCGTACAAGATAGAAAAATATTTGTTGAAAAATTTAATTAAGGATTTAAAAAGCCTAATAATGACACATGACAGCAGTGTGATAAGTATAAAAATTTATTAAAATGCTCAACCAATGATTTAGAAAAAGATCAAATTGCCGAAGAAAAAAATGATCATTTAAAATTATTGATCTCGCATACAAGAAGAAGCATAAAGATAAAGCTATAAGTGTAATAAATAATACTGTTCTGTTTCGTTTGATCTACAAAATTTTTTGCAACACCATTTTTAACTGGTGAGCGATTTTTTTTATAAATGTCCATTGTGGACTTCAATTTAACATTTTATGAGATCCACGGAAAAAATAAATCTGCCTATTTTTATCTAAGCTGAAGCTGCCTGCAGAAGACAAGAAATTGCTTCTTGTGTATACAAATACTTACTTTATAAATTAGAACATAGTCATGATATTCAGGAGGTAGTATTTTATAACGATTGCTGCCCAGGACAATATCGTAATATTTTTATAGTTATTATTTTTTTGTACATAGTAGCTTATTTCAAAGAAATGGGAAGAAAACTAATAGTTCACCATAGTTTTTAATTCCTGGACATACCCCATAGAAGCAACACAATACATGCAGCAATTGAAAAAAAAAACATACATCTGTTGATATTGAGTTACCAAGAGATTGGGTTATACTCATTAGTTCAGTACAAAGAAACCCTCCCATTAAGGTAGTTAAAATGAAGCAAGAACATTTTATTAACTTCAAAAATTAATTTATCAATATTTATGTTCATAAAAAAGTTAACATTAATAGCAAACCTGTGTGTTAGAACAAACTAAGATGGATAGAATACACAACTGACAGTTTTGGTAAAGTAATATATAAGCATTACTTTTCTAACAATGAAAAAGAAAATTTCAAAATATTAGATTTGATTAAGGAAACTAGACATTCTTTGAATTGATTGGTTTAAAAACTTTGAACTCCAAATCCTTGCTTCCAAGTAAAGAAAAACTAAAAGATTTGAATTCATTATTTTCATACATCAATGTAACTAGTCAACCATTTCACAATGCATTAATGCAAAATGTAAAACCTACTTCAAGAAATAATAACGAAGAAGATTTGTCTGATTAAAATAGGTATGTACCTGAAATAATTACAAATGTATAATATTTTTTAAAGTATCTTAAGTTTATAGATTAATAAAAAGAAGGGATTTTTATTTTTTTTTTTTAATATTTATTGTTATATTTAATGTGATATTTAGTCAAAATGTTCCTGTGACCCAAGCCACAGAATTATTTTTATGGCTACAAAATTAATAACAGAAAATATTTTAGTATTTTACATTAATTATGATTATAATAAATACTTTTTGTTATGTTAAACAGTAAAATTAAGCTATTGTAGTAACTTAACGTAATAATTCTACTTAAAGTTTTAAAGATTTTTTTTATTTTACTGTTTAAAAGCAATAAAGTTGAGCAATTTTTATTACTTGTATTTTACTAAGCGATTCAACTTCTGTGATAGTATCTCTTTGATTCACTCCTGTTAATGGTGACTTCCATGTTTTAGGACCACTAGACATTGATGTACTGGATGGTGAATTGTTAATAGCTGAGTAAATATTTTTTTTATATGGGCTGGATGATCCTTGAGGTCTAACTGTTACTAAAATGTATATTGAATATATTAATAAATTATAATTATTATGATTCAAATTATTTTTGAATACCTATGTGTTTTTGTTGAGGAGTAGATGGTGCTGACTGTGGTGGAGGTGCAGGAACACTAAAACTTTTCAAGGGATGACCTTGTTGTCTTTTTTCACTAGAGTTCACTAATCCTCTAAAAAAAATAATGATGAATAAAAATTAATTTTTACATTTTAGTGGGCAAGGCAAGGTCACAAAAATAAAAAAAAAAGGATTATTTTAATTTTATTTATTTTTTCATTTTTCTTAATTGGACTGCATTTTTACAATTTAATAAATATCAAAAAATGTCTACTTCATCTAAAGATGATACAATTATGGATTTAATAATTAATGGCAATAATATTAATATTTTCAGTATTTTAAGTTAATGTGTGCATGTTTTATGTGGCTTAACAGTAATTTATATTTAATTATGTATGGTTTAAGGAAAAAACTTGAAGATCATACTTATATAGTATGAAACAAACTATTACAGTTTTAATCCTAATTAATTAAATAAAGCATGGTTTTCACAATATTTGATATAATAACTATACCAGTTAGTTCACTATCAATAGTTCGAAAAAAAAAAAATTATTAATTAATGACAATAGTTTTCAAATATACAATATAAATTTATATCTTTTTTGTTCCTAATAGATTTAAGTAATAAAGTAAAGACATACGTGTGTTGTTGTTGTTGTAGGTTTGCAGCTGATGATACTGGTATGGATTCAAATTTATCTGGAACTGTAGTGGCTTGAACAATATAATTATTTTCAGGAACTCCTGATAAAAAATAATAAGAATAATTATAATAAATAACATAATAATAAAATGATTTGTGTTTTACCGGCTGTTAAATCTACAGTTACGTGAGCTCTAGTAGTGGTTGCATATTGAGATTTAGGATGAGGTGAACGAGATTCCTGACTAGGTAATGTTGCCATAGCTAAAAACATTATAATAATTAAATTTTAATTATTTTTCACCATAATGATGAACTTAATTTATTGATAAAATAAAATAATTTAACAACTATAACTTACTATCATTATAAATAGAATCAAATGAATCAACAGGTAAAACAACAGGTTTAAAGCGTTTATTTAACGTGGAAACTTTTTCATCCGACAATAAAGGTTGAATAATTGTATTACCTTAATGTATATTAAATAAAAATGAATAAAACTTTAACATGCAAAATAATACATAAATAAAGTAATAAAAATCAACAGAAAATTAAGTCGACTAAATTATAATTTAAAATGAAAATATATTTTATTTTCATTCCATCTTTAAGTTCAAAACATGTTTGAATCATTTCTCAATTTTAAAATTATTTTTAAAGCCAAAATTATTTGTTTCAACTTATTTCAAATATAATACAATGTAATAGACAAAAATAATTTTTCATTTTAATCATACATAATATATATTATATTATTATACATACCAACATAAGACGAAACATAATTATTTTTTTCTAAAGAATTGGTAGTCTGCGGTACATGATGTATGGTAACACGAGTATCAGGTCCATCATAAGTGTTTGAACTTCCTTGACCGCATCCAGAACTAGTATCTAATGAACCTTGTGATGATTTTTCCATTGATTTCAATTCCATTTGATCGTGGTGTATCCATAAATCTGGTGGTTTAATGCTTGGAGACTGAGCTACTCCCTTAGCATTATAACCAGTTGATCCTTTAATATACCTTTAGTGAAAATTAAATGTCAAATATTAATGATTAATAATTAACATAAATTTTTTTTAGAAGAAAATAGTAATTAAGACAATGATATATTTTTAATTAGAATCAAAAATTTAAATCAACATTGGCATATTTTTGCTTCATTCCTTTTTTTTTTTTTATGTAGTTGCATTGAAACATTTTATTATTACAATTAATTTTAATTGTTATATGAGCCCATAGTAGTGGATTAAATGATTGTGGACAAAAAAAAGTTCATATCTAATATTAATGTTTTCTGTGTCATGCTAGTACTTCTGTGGGAATAATTACACTTTTATTGGAGGGAATTTAAAATGATTTGCATTAATTATAGTTCTATTAATACTGAAATATTACTATCTAATATCCATTATAAATATTAGCAAATTTTTTCCATAATAAACATAGCTGATTAAAAAAAAAAAAAAAAACATTCCTAAAATATTAATTTAATTGATTTAAATATAGAAACTTAATAAACTAAGTTTTTATTAGTGCAACAAAACTGTAATATTCTATGATAGTATTATTTTTTTTCTTAACTAAGAAAATACAAAGTAAAATGTTTGATTAATATGAATTGATACAAGAAACTTCATAATTTAATTAAAAACTAAATTGTATTACATTAGTTTAATTAAAAATAAATTCTAAACCTAATAACTACATTGCATAATACTGGAAAAAAACTTAAAACGTGAAAACTAAGCCATTCTTAAATAATCAGTATGAGAATGTATTAAAACTTAAAACAAATTGAGTAACATGATTATCAGCTTTAAACACACGTAAATCATTGATTGTGTTTAATCATTAAACATTTTCAATCAAGTTTTATGAAATACACAGATTAAAATATATTTTTTGATAAAAATAAAAATGAATAAACCCAAAAAATAATATTTATTTAAAATGAGATTGTAAAGAACATGATAGTTATTAGGTTCTAATTGATTTTCATGAGCAAAAAATAAAAAATATATATCCAAGTCAATACTTAAACAGTGTGGCTAAATGAATAGAATAAACTTTTAATAGATTTAATTATATTTTCAACATGTCAACAATATGTACTTAGTAATTAAAAAATCATTTCAAAATTTCAAAATTTGATTTTGGTTAAATGTTAAATTTAATTTTAATATTAAATTACGAATTCAAGAAAAATAAAAATGTATTTATATTTTAACTAAAAATAGATGCATTCTAAAATAGATAAGGAAATAAAGTTTTGTTAATAATTTATGAATTTAGGATATTTGATCAAATATTGATGCACAATTATTATATCTACAACCATAACATTGTGGTATCATTAGTTTAATTATAAAAATAATTTTTTAATTTCTTCTTAACAATTTATTATTTAGTAAAGTGCTATGTAATGACTAAAGAATAAATAATTTAAATGTTGTCTAATGTTTATGAACAAATATAACAAAACAAAAACAAAAATATGTATAATATCAAAAAATATACTTTTAATAATAAGCTTATTTTATCATGTTTCTATTAATTTAAGATATTTGATTTGTATGTGTAAAAATGATATTTTAATTTTATTATAATTATTTTTAAAATTATCTTAACCATTATCATATAATGTTTTAGATTTAAAATGTTTCATTTTAATATTAAATGTATGTAATAATTGTTTTTGTTATTTTGCATAAAATATAAAGTTAAAAATCTATTTTAGACTGGCAGTTTGGACTTATCTTTAAAAATAAATTACCTTTTAATATTGTTTATTATAATCAATAAAATTATACATTTCATGACTATATATTAATCTTACTTAAAAATTTGACATAAAAACATCTTGTATCATACAAAATTATTATGTGTGAGAGTAAAGCAAAATGGCAGATCTAACTAAAATACATTGAATTTTTTTTATTAATTTAAAAAACTATTTAAATGATCTGTTAGATGTATCATATACCAGCGTTTCTCAAATTGTGGGTCGTCAGTCAATTTTTGGTGGGTCAAGAACAATTCTTTAAATTATACAAATTCCAAGAAATATATGTTAAATTAATATTAAATATATTGTTATTAATAAAAGTACATTTGTAAAGATATATAGATCATAAACCTATACAATAAGAAAAATAATAATTTAAAACTTAATAAACAAATTTTGTTAAAAAAATTGAAATATGTTGTATTATATTATTATTTTAAATCAAATTTTTTTTTATTTAACTACTTTTTGAAAAATGAAACCATGTGGGTCACTAAAGATTTTCAGGGGGAAATTTGGGTCACGGTACTAAAAAAATTAAGAGCCACTGTCATAGACCATAGTTGATAAAATAATACAAATAGTGAAATTTATTTTGGTTTTTTGCATTAATTTTCTGAATACAATTTTAATAGGAATTAAAAAGCAGTACTATTCGTATTAATTGTATGATTGCATAAGCCACCATTATTCTCAATGCCTCAATTGATATTATAAATAATAAAATGTAATATGATAGTGTTGTAATTAACTTGTTGCACCCATCACAAGCTATGCTTTAGGGGCGGCATCATTGATTGTTTTATTTTAGTTTCATTACATTTATGAAAAATATTATTTTTGACAATAAACTGAATTTGGTTTCACTTTGCTTTAAATAAAAAGATACTAATTTCATTCGATTTCTTGGATGTTAAAATTATTATTTAAATTTAAATTTTTGATTCAAAACTTATTATATTGTTCATATTAACTTATTCTAAAATTAGTAGTGTAGTTTATTTGAAGTAGAATTATATATTTATAAATATTTTAAGAACTAATTAAAATTAAAAATTAAAAAAATTACCCTTTTTTACTTCTGTTTCTTAATGGCTTATTTTGTTTACAACACAATAAAGCAATTCCAATACCAATACAAGATATAAGTAATAAACAACATGCAATCAGTATATATAAAATGGTTGTGTTGTTAATACCACTTTTTCCATCTATATAAATGAAATTAAAACAAAAAAAATTATACATATATAATTAGATATGTAATAAAAGAGAAAAATAATTTATTTTAAAAATGATAATACCTTTTAGTGATGTTCCATCATTGTAAGGAGTACCACCTAAAAATATTTCAAAAATAAATAATAACAAGTTAAATTGATACTGAATACAAAACATTAAAAATTAATATAATACCTGGCAATGTTTTGATATTAATAGTAGGACTAAATGGACCATAACCAATAGAATTTTTAGCTTGAATTTTAAAAAAATAATTAGTATTTGGTGTCAGTCCTTTAACTGAGTAAGACATAAGATCCCCTTCAACTGCTTCAGTTATCCACTCATTATCTGAACTGGTATCATCAGTTGTATATAAAATCAAATATGCTAAAACAAAATATAATTTAAAATGGTAATTGAATTTTTTTGTTTTAAATAACTTACCAATAATTTGTCCATTTGAAAACTTTGGTGGTTGCCAATTTAATGTTATAGATTGAGGTTTATCATCATTTTTAACAGCAGTTAAATCTCTTGGTGGTGATGCTGGTTTGGCTTCTTGAGTACTATTCATCACCAATAAACTCCAAGCACTTTCAAATTGTCCCTAAAGTCATACCAAATTATTTTATTTTAAGTTAATGTGAAAATACTATATTTCAGACCACGAGAGAATACTCGTTTTGTGTATGTGGCTAATCTCTGTTACTACTCTTACTACCGATAAATCATTTCTACCAGCCAAATACTACACAGCCATTGACAATAGGAACAGAGAAGATGTAATTATGTTTTGAAAGTAATTACACAGTATATATTACAGGTGAGAGTGTAGCTTATGAGAAGAATTTTGATAGGTAAACTTACGATACTCTCTCGTGGGCCAGATAAATCAATATTTGAAAATTAAAAATTTACCTTGATCGATTTTACTGTAAACTCATATTGAGTATTAGGCTTTAAATCATTAATAATACAAGAAAGTTCAGTAGTGTTGACATATTTGTAACGTGAATTGTTAGGCGAATAGGACGATTTGTATCGTACAAGGTAAAGATGTACATCATCAACATTCGACTGTAAATAAAATGTTTTATAAATATAAAATTAACTGATTTATTTTATAATATAGGCAAATATATTTGTGTATTACATCAAACTCTAGAAGAGAATTATCTGTCCACGATACTTCTATGGCATTTGGAGAAATAACATTAGTTTTTAAACCAATTGGTGGTATTACTGGGTTTGATGATTCCTCTAATGTGTTTATAATAGATTGCTCTCTTATGGTTGCCATTTGGTATACTATTGGCCCAAGACCCATATCATTAACAGCAGCAAGACTCAGTACATAATCAGCATTTTGTTCTAAAAATGATTATAGAAATAAATAAATAAAATACAAAATACAAAATGTATTATCTAATATTTACCTAGATTTTTAATTTCATATTGTCGTATTTTTGGATTTATTTTTTCCTTATACACATCAGGAACACCTTTACCCCATCCTAGTGTATATTCTCTGACAATTATACTTTTATCTTTTGGTGGAGACCAGGTTATCAATAGTGAATTAGAAAAAGCTCGAACTATTCGATAAAATTATAAATTCAATTAAATAAAAATATATAATTATGCATTTAATAAACTAAAATAAATATGATTATAAAATTAAAACTGACCTTTGAAATTAGTAGGTGCATCAGGGACAGTATCTTCTCTAAGATTTTTATCAAATGTTAATATTGTAAACCACTCTGAAGGTGGGCTAGATCCAACAGTATTTAGAGTCCATAAACGGACTTGATAAGTCTAAAATAATTAATAAAATATAATAATAATTTTACTTTTTTTTTAAATAAAATAAATTCAATATATATGAACTTTGAATACAAGCATACATAAATGTATACTATTCAATATTTAAAATGTAGAATAAAATGTGATGATTAGATGATATACAAATGTTTTAATTTTAATTATGCCAAATAAAATTGTTTTAAATTAATACACGACGTTCAATGATATTACAAACACATAATTTTAATTTGATTTTTGAAGTTATAATCATTATGAATCTAACAATGATTATTAAAACTTTTTTTTGGGAAGCTTCATTAATTAACAACTGTAAGTTTCATTTCTAGAATGAGAATATTAATTCTTAAAACTACATATTTTGTTCGCACATATGGTATTAAAAGAGAAAAATACTAAAAGGTCATAAGTAATTAAAAAACATTTTACTTACTGAACTTTTATCTAAATTGGAAATTTGATATTCTAAATTATCACCAGCAGTTGTGATGGTATCACCAGATGATTTTCTATCAGGTTTTTTGTATCGAATTTTATAACCTGTTATAACTCCATTTTGACTAGATTTTGGCGGATGTTCCCACCTAATATTAATCTCCTAAATTTAAAAATAATAAACATTTATAATCAATTATATTATTATAAAATATTTTATCACATACAGTAGCAGAAATTGCTTCAACAACAATATTTTGTGGTGGTTGAGATGGAGCTGAAGGTTTTGTTAAAACAACCACTTCTAAAGACTTCATCCCGGGACCATTTTGATTATAAGCTACTACCCAAATTTTATACTTAGTATATGGACTTAAATCACTTATTTCACGATCGGTATGTTTCGTTATAAAAAATTGTTCTTCAGAAGTTGAATCCTGGTAAAAGTAAAATATTTATATAAATATAAATGTATGCTTGTTATTTAACACATTGTTTATTTGTTTTTTACCTTCATGTAAAATAATTTATACTCTTTCAAATTCTCACTGCCATGTTCTGGTCTAGACCAAGAAACATATATTGATGTAGGTGAAACTGCTTTAGCAGTTACATTATAAGGTTGTCCAGGTAAATTAATTTCTGCCTTGGTCATTACTTTCAAACGTGGTGAACTATCACCTATACCATATTCATTTACTGCCATTACTCTAAAGAGATAATGCTTATCGGGTAATAATCCGCTTATAGTTATATCAGTTTGTGATGTGTTTGTCATACGTTCTCTGAAAAATTCACATTACACCAGATAAAATAAATAACAAAAACATGATATACAAATATTAACCTGTCAGATCCTTCTTCTTGATAAAATATTGTATAAGTTAATATCTCGCCATTAGTTTTTAGTGGATTAATCCAAGTTAAAGTGGCTAATCTAGATGACACAAAACTTGCTTCTAATGCTCTTGGGGAAGATGGTAGGTTGTTTTTTAAGTCTTTGGGTTTTTCAGCTGCAGAGAATGAGTTGACGAAATCAGTACTAATATTTGTAGAACTGTTTGAACTAGGTAAATTTTCTGTTTACAAAAGCAAAAACAAAACAAAACGCAGACAAAAATAAATAAATTACTACAAAACAAAACAAAACAAAACAAAGCAAAAATAATAAATAATTAAAACTAAAAAATAAATTATTTAATAGTTTATATATCATAATTATTCAAGAAAGATTAATTTTTTTTTTTTTTTTTTTAGGTTTTTGATTTCAAATAATACTAAACATTGGTATGTAAATATTTTAATTTATATAAATAATCTAGAAAATTTGCTCAAGCATTTATATTGATATTTAACTAGTAAAATTATTAAATATTAGCTGTCAACTTAAAAATAAATAACACATATACAAATAGAAATATAATAAAAATTTTAATATATAACTTACAATTATTTTCAAGTGACGAAATAAAATATTTTAACGTTATTAGAGTATATACTCTATTATATACCATTTACATTTTGTTTTATTCAATAATAAATAGTATATTTTTATTTATTTATTTAATATATTCTTTATATAAATATATATATGGTTAAATGAAGCATTGTAAGTATATTATAATACATTCAGCATAATATTAATTAATATGATAAACAAATAAATCACAAACTAAGAATATGAACACTTATTAAAAAAGAAACTATAGTTACAAGTCTAATATTTGACTGATAAATTAAAATTTTATTGATATATAAAGCCTAAAGGTTTATTGACTTTCAAGCAAAGCATTTCTAATGTATAAACAAATAGATAACCTATTAAATTACCTGCATGAAAAACATTTAAAAATGCAGATGATTGAATATTCCCAGCAGGGTTTGATGCCAAACATTGGAACATCCCAGAATCCATAGTCATCAATCCAGATATTTTTAAATTGGTCCTATAAAACATATGTATCAACAATTTACTTAATGATGTTATTTTTAGTGTCATATAAATATTCATTATTTTTACTACAATTTTACCACAAAACATGCATGTAAACAGAATTTTAGTTAAGCTTTTCATTGTAATATTTTCTATTGATAGTCATTACAATTTCAGTTGAAATAAATAACAGTGCAATTATAGACAGTTTAACTAAGGTTATTTTACCATTGTATTTTATTATATAATATATAATTATTTACCCGCTAACAAACTGTAGGTATTCATCTTGTTTAATTCTGTCACCATTTTTGAGCCAAATAACTCGTGGTGGTGGTTTACCAGCTACTTCACACTCCAATATTATATCTTCTTTTTCAAGAACCATTGTATCTTTAGGTTTACGAATAAATTGTGGTTTAACTATAATTATAAAATTTGTAGTTAATAATTAATAATTCAAAAAAGATTCTAGATACATAGTTAATTGAAACTAAACAGTATACAATATTTTTTTTCAAGTTATACATGATACATTATATGTATAAGTATTAAGCTTATAAAGTAAATAATTCTAAAGTACACAATAAAATAATATATAACAAATAGATTTTAAAGTGTAGATATTATAATGTACAATGTAAAAGAAAAATAACATAATTCAATGATATTATGTAAATACTAAATTCATTACTATATTTTTCAATGATCACAAGCTTTAAACACACACACAGTGAAACCAATGAGAACAATCTTGCATTTATACAAGGATGACATTGTGGCAATATATTTTATTGCATTGAAGTTAGAACAATATTTGAATATCTGAATATAAATATGTAAAATACTAAACTGATTGTAAATAATAGCAAGTATAAATATATGTTAATATTTTATAAATAATGAACTATAATTTCTATCATGCACATTATATTTGTTTTTCATTGATTTAATTTAAGCTTCGCAACTAAGGTCATTAGCTGTGGATAGAAACAATAGGTTTTTTGTTAAGGTTTGTTTGTAAAGTTTGGTTAGTACTGTTGGAACACTGTATGTATGTACGCCATGGATTCGTCACTAAGAACTCAGGTGGTCACCCATCTGAGAGCTAGCGACGCTGACCGATGTTAGACCTCAGAACACATTGGGGACTAAGGCCAACCACTGTGCCACACCAGGCCATGCTCATTAAATTGTAGACTTAACCAAGAGTATAATTACAGACTTCATGTTATAAATCAAGTTTAAATGCTGTAAGCCAGTGATTCCTAAACTTTAACAGCCACGGAACCTTTTTCTCTCGGGGCCTCTTAGAAATATTTAATATTAAGTTTTAGTTACCTATGTTCTATGAACCATGTTACACATGATATAAATATATAGGAACAAGAATAATAAGATATTTATTAGTAAATGAAACAATTGTATTAATAGAACTAGAGGAAATATTAATTATTGTTAAGTTTATTGAAAAAATAGTGGTTTCACATATGCAGAGCCTTAAGCCTTAAGTACTTCACAAAGCACAGTGTGAGAATTACTGCTGTAGACTTCACATTTATTTTCGATAGATCCAATATATCAGTTAAAAAGTTGCTTCATATAATGTAAGATAAATAAATATGATTTTATTTTGTTTTATTAGCATTAGCATATTTTTAAATAGTTTCAAGGTTAATTATTACTTATAATTTAAAATTTGTTTTTATATATCTTTGAAGTATTATATTGACATAGTATTTGGAAATATGAAAAATTATTGCTATTTTTTATTTATATATAATTAAAAATATTCTTCATTTAATGAATTTTTGGAACACATTTTTAAATGCAAAAATTTAATATATTATTTATAAATACATAATCATACAAGACTATTAGAGGTATTTTAATTTAGAATTATTTAGTTTTAAGTATTAATATTAAGGTAACATTAAAATTATTGATTTTATGTTATTATATAATTTAGATTATAAATGAGACATTATTAAAGATTTTGTTACTCACTATGGACTTCCAATGTAGCAGAAGCATCAGTAGAATCTTCGTGATTTTCTGCTCGGCAAACATAATTTCCATCATCATTTTTATTCACTTGTGTTATTTGTAAGCCACCAGTACCGATTATACTAAACCGAGAGTCCAGATATCTATAATAATTTTAAAAATGTTGTTTTTTTTAAATATTTATACTCCATCTTAAGTTAATTATAATGAATTCATTATTATTAAAATACAAAGAATAACGCTTCAAACATTTAGTTTTTCTTAAACTTCAAAACTTTTATTAATTCATTTAAAAATAGGTACCATACATTAATATTTAGATTGTTTGTTTTTTATTTATCATAACAAAAATATAATTTCAAATAACAACCTTAATGTTCATATAAAATAATATGATAAATAACTTTCAGAACAACTCTTAGAACATGATATTTTATATTTAAAATATCTTGATCATACATAAAAAGCTATTTTAAAATCTTATTGATTAAAAAATTTAATATACTATTATCAAAACAGTATTCACAACTTTCAAATATTTTTTGATAAAAACAAATATTGACATTTTTTAGTTAATTGTAATAAATAAATATCTACAAAAATTTTTAGATTGTATGTTTTTAAACATTTTACAATTAGTCAATCAGAACAATTATCCACTAAGAAATTATTACTAAGTAGGTAGAATTGATTTAAAGAACTTCTTAGAGGGGTTTTACAAACTTATAGGTACTCAAAGTGAATTTAAGGTTCACTTGGTAAACTTTAAAGCTTTTGTAACACAAGTTAAGGTTTAAATCTTTTTGATTTTACACACATAAATTCTACAAATATCTGTACTGATTTAAAGTATATAGATAAACAATTATAAAATTCAAATAATAAAGAACTCCATGATATATATGATATAAAAAAAATCTATTGATATACTTATACTTACGCCATATCAATTAAAGTACCGCCTTTTAGCCAAGAAATTTGTGGTCGTGGATTTCCAACAGCTGCACAATCTAAAGTTACAATTGATCCTTCTAAAGCTATTGTTGATTGAGGTTTAGCAACAAATTCTGGAGCTTTCAATCTTTTGATTACATCTATAACAATTATAAATACAGTTAAATTTTTAGTTGTATCAGACTCCAAGAGAAGTAAAGAATGCGTTGATTCTATAATGATGGATATTTTTTTTATCGATTGTTATACATTTTATAGTGAGTCTTCAAACGTATAAGATGTTTGTGTAGAAAATTTAATGTAGTTGGTACTTCTTGATGGTAAAAGTAAAAATTAAAATTTATGAGTTATTTTTAAAATAATTGTATGGTAATCCTGATTATCAAAGTTTAAAGCGTTTGTCAGAAACACATGCCATAATAAATAATGAATGATTTATAGTTGAATTCAAATTTAACACATTCATTAAAGTTTCTATTCAACGATGAGGTAAACTCGACACATACTATTAACAGAGTGGGTATCTTCTAGATTACTTTTTTTTATTTATAAATATATATTTAATAAAAAATAACCTTCATTTTCAACAATTGTTAATACTCCAGGGTCACTTAATCGATGCCTATCTAATCCAGTCACGTTACATCGATAAGCACCATTATCTTCTTTTTGAACATAATCAATTTCTAATGCCCCTATATAATACAAAAATAGAATTTAGTTATAAAGTGATATTAAATATTAATCATAATAAATAGATGTAATAAATGAATGATCTTACCTGATGGGAATATTGTCATACGAGTTCTATCAATTACTAATGGCGAATGGTCTTTGAACCAAGTTATTTTTGGTAAAGGCTGTGAATTAATAACACAGGAGAAGTATGCTGTTTGTCCAGGAAGAAGTTTTAAATCTGTAGGTTGCTTTTCAAATGGTGATAGACCTATTTAATTATTATTCATAATTAATTAATAAATAAATATAAAAACTCCATTAAATAAAACGTACGTGCAAGAGTTATAGTTGCTATACGGCTAACAGCAGAACCAATATTATCAACAAATGCTACACATTGATATGCTTCTAAGCCTTCAGAAATATCTTTTTCATCATTATTGAAAACATTTTTAATAAGCAGAGACCCATTTTTCAATATAGATCTAAAACAGTATAATATTATAATTAGATATAAGAACTAATAACTTTTTCTTGAATTAATAAATTTTTTTTTAATGTAATTTATATCCTAACAAATTGTATATTAATTTATAATTATTTACTCAATAACTTAACCAGACATTTAATTGATTTTTTTTTTGTTAGAAGAGGAAGCTATCATTATTCAAACATTTTATATGACTATAGATATGCAAAAAATTAAACAATTGAGGTGAGGTGAGGTTATTAACGTGCTTAAATGTTTAATAACACTAAAACATAGTTAATTAAAAAATTAAAAATTATTAACATGACAACAATTTAAACTAAGTATCACATTAAATGTATTTCTTAGGTGTTACAACTATCCTAAAATTATCTGATTCTAGAAACTAAAAAAAATAAGCATTCTTATAAATAACAAAAAAAAAAAGTTAATTATTGAATTATTTAAAAAATATTACCTTTGATATTTGTTTATTTTTAATTTAATATAAATCCTTATGACAGGTCAATTTAATATTTTTCTTATATTATAATCTTTAATCTTATTTAATATTTTATCCATATTAGGTAATAAGATAAAAATAATTTTAAAAAACAAAAATATTAAAAATAGTTTAAGAACCTACCTTTAAGTTTATAGAGTACTTTAAAGGAAGATTTTTAGTCATGATAAAATTATTTAAATAGTCATAAAATCAGAGTTTTAAGATTACAAACAAATAAAAATAATTAATATTGAATATTCAACTAATGAAAAAAAAAAAATTATAAAAGTTTAATGGTTTTGTAAACTATTAAATAATATTTTAGTCTTAAAGAATTTACCTTTTCGTATCTCCAATAAAGTCAAAGTATTGTCCATCAGGAATCCTCCATCTAATTTGAGGCAATGTAGCAACACTATCAAAATTTGCTTCACAATCTAATCGTATGGTTTTACCAGCAGTTGTTATAATATCGCTTGGTTCGGTTATAAACCGTACACTACCTATTGTTAACAAATTACATATGAAAAAATTAATAATATTTTAAGGAGATAACACTAAACTATTCATACTAAAATTATTTAATAATAGGTATTTCAATTTAAAAGTGCTTATTAAATATTTAAATTAATATTTGTTACTAGATCCCAGATTTTGAAATAAAACAATTTTTCCAATCATACCACTTGAATACTAGTCATATAAGAAATTGAAATAAAATATAAATTTATATTTTTTAGTTGTTATAACTTAATGATTTTTATCTATTGTAAAAACATTTATATTATAATAACAGTACTTTTGAAAAAATGTAATTTAAAATATGATCTCACTAATATGATATTTATTTTAAAACCTACATGAATAGATTGCTCAATCTATTTTAATTTTTTGATAACACTTATGATTGTAGTTATCTTCCTAGAAATTGACTGTTAAAATTTAAAAATCAATGTACAAAGATTATTATGCACTTGTACAATATCTGATTTATCACACATTTGGTGGTTCAATAGGTTATCTACAAAAAATATAGTTATCTGCCAATGTTTATTCACTATATTAATATACTTATACTTAATTATTTTGATTAATTCCAAAGATAAAAGAAAATTTAACAGTGGAAGATGATGTTAGACATTGCAAACTCGACAAAGATAAGAAATAATAATTAAAATTATGGACAAAAAAATTCAAGGACTAAAAATTTTGATAGCATATAGTATGAGTGCTGATCATTAAATAATCAGTATTTTTTGATACACATTTGTATTACAACTCAGATAACTCTTTTCGCGTAGGATATTCTGTTTATTTCCGATTTAACTTATTATTGTTATTATCTATTTATTATATTAAAGATTAAAATTAAATAATATTATTGGTATTCAAGTCTTGACCTTTTGTATTATTATAGCACGTATAGTATCACAGAAAGATGGTAAAATAAGTAAATAGTATTCTTTGTGTAAGATTCATTGCAACTAATAGGTACACACTGGGTGCCAAGTACTAAAAGTATAATCAGCATCATAACTTCCTTTACAAAACGAAAATTCATGTGAGGCATTAGAATTAATAGCTACTTGGCATTAAAGAAGAGAAGAAATTACATGTTATGAGGAGTAAGAACAGATAACGTTGTATCATAACGTATATAAAAGATAATATAAGAATCGTCGATCGTGTTCAGAAACAATCGATGTACGACAGTTGTGTTTGTTTTGTACTTACTTCGTACAGATGCGACCAGCAGCAGAAGTCTCAGCGCTAAGCAGTAACCGGACAGCAAGAGTTTCCGGCAAATGCCGCCGCTCGGGCGCATTTTGTGGAAACAAGACTGGAGACAGCGGTCACGGTGCTGCTGCTATCGGATATGTTTTTTCGTGCGTCGAAGTCACGGATTCCGCGACATGATGGCCGACTACGCGAGTGGATGTGTTCGATTAATCCGTCGCCCGTCTCACCGATCGTGTCAACTACTCGTAAACGATGTCGTCGTCGGGTGCGATTCGTCTCTACGGTCGTACGGCTATAAAAATGGTACTCGTTTTCCTTAAGGTCCAGGTCTTCGTCTCAGTGTCGCGAGTTTGTGCGCTTCCGATCGAATTTGATAATAATAATAGTAATAACAAACAATGATGAATATTTCGCGCTGATGGTAGTCGCCGCGATCGGTAGTAAACACGAGACTCGGGTCGTGATTGGCCGATATCGCCAGTGGTGCACCCTACGGCGGTGAGATAACGGTGGTGGCGCCGCCGTCGCCGCCGTCGCCGCCGACGCCACCTGGTCGGACGACCGTCCAGCCTTGCCAGACATACCATTATTATGGTATTCAACTGGTGAATGAAAATTTGTTATGTCGTACGTGTGTAAGCGGATACAACACATGCGAGTACGACGTCTTTTTAATAATAATTGAGTTCTTTAGTCTTTACTCACGATGACATACATTTTTAATTTGTAATTTTAAAGTTTATAATTGTAAACATATTTTAGTATTTATTTCATTAATTTTCCTTTACAATTACTGTTTAAAGTTACACATTTTTTTTTAACATCACTCATTGACAAAGAAATAAATACTATTGATTTCACACACTACTATTATAAATAGTAGATATATATATATATATATATATATATGTTATAATTTAATAACCATTCGTCAGAGGGACACGAAACTATGAAGGACGCCCGTGTATTGTTTTTTTTTTTGTTAAATAATTATTCAACATTGTAAATATGCGTGATTTTGAACACGATTCATTTAGATATTAGAGGTCTACATTGTAAAATAAAAAACCGATTGCCAAATTAATACCGTTTTGCAGTAGGTGTCGTGCGTGGGTCGCTATTATGGTTTATGGATGTGTTAAATTTGAATTCGATGGTATATAATTGTATAGAATATAGATACCTACGAAAAACGATTCTGAGTGGAGATGGTTAGTCGGTATTTTCTCACTAAGTATATTCCATGATGTTATGTTTTTTGATATAATTATTAAGGCCATTTATTTTACTTTTAGTGTTTATAGTAAGTTATTGAAAAACATTTTTCTAAAAATATTATTTAAAAGAAATCAAAAATATCATTGCGTAGGTTGTGTGTACAGTAAAATTTGTAATAATACAATATACATTAGAGTTGGTTTAAATTATTAAAAAAAAAAAATTCAAATTATTATTTATTTTTAAATAAGTAATTTCAATTTGGACCTAAATGTTTATAAAAATAATTTTCCTCATATATTTATTAGATTTCATGTTTTCAGTGCGACTAATTATTCTCATCTTGTATTACATTTTCAAAATTTAATTATAAAAAGAAAATTGTTTATGAATTTTTATTTATTAATCTATATTATACTTGAAATAAATTCAAAAAAAATCTTTTCATGATTCACGTGAAAAATTAGAACTTGAGCCTAATTAATATTTTCGACAATATCTGCAGTTCACTGGCATTTAGTAGGCAATCATTGATTACAATGCGATAAATGAAACTAAAATAGCAGACTATTTAAGTGATTATAACTTATCGACTCCAGAAAGTAGATTTATTTATTATAAATATTTGGCCTATAACGTATACTTATATAGGTATCTTGTTAATGAATTATAGTGTTTTATTCTATACAAGTGTTATATTTATATTTATTAGATGATCGACTTAATGAAATACATTCACTATTAAGGTTTCATTGAATGTTTTACGATAAATCGATTATAGCACCACATATTGGTAAACATAATTAAATGATAATAAAATTATTCTTTCTCTAATACTTATCTGTAGAGACAGTTTTAGGAGTAATATTTACTATTGAACAAACTGTGGTATTTTTTTTTTTTTTTTTATATGTTTAGTCTGTTTAGATACTAAATTATAGAACAAGATAAATAATTTTTATATCACATAATTTTATCATAGATGTTCAATAAAAATTAAAAATATAGCTATAACAACTATTTTTATTTGTATATTACCTATTAAAATTGATAATTAGAGTGCGTGCGGATGTTGTAGCTCATTAAAATGTTTAAACATTAAAAATAACACTTCGAATAAAGCAAAAAGGCAGTAAAAATTTTAAAAGCACTAATAATTATTTTTTAAAACATTTTATTAGGTACTAATTTTGTGTTAATTAATTTAGTTTTCATTCAATTTAATAAACCATTTTAAAAGATAGGTAATTGATATGATCATTACATATTTTAGTTAAAAGGACGCCACATTCGCATATGTTGTTTTTGTCTTACCAATAAACAATATGGCAAATTTACGTTCAGCAGAACTTCTCACGTATGTTGTTAGCTTAAATATCTCAGTGATTTTAAAGTCAAGTTAAAAACATTATCAGTGGACAGTGATTAAGCGTTAGATTTTTTCAAAGTGTTGATTGTTTAGCTAGTCATGTGCATTTTCAATTTATAATAAATACTTATTGTATGAACAGGGAACATATTATAATTAATAATACGCGCGCCTCGGTCACCAAAATATTTAGTACGCTCTACACACCGATCGACCTGTGTATATTATGTGTATATATGTACTTGTATATATAGCAGTATAGCACTTAATAGGAAGTGGACAGGGTCGCCGAGCAAATTCCGTGAGTGTTAGTGTGTGGGTGGTATGTATGTGCGTATACTTAAAATGAAGGAAGAAAAATTGATAATTTAAATGTAAAAAAAGGGTACCTAACTCTATGTTAAACATCAATTTGAAAATGCAATAAAATGTTTAGCAAAAGTATAATATTTAAAACAATTTGGCTCTTCTGGCTCCTGACCCAACAATATAAAATTGTATAATCATATAATAAATAACAATAATAATAATTAAAACAAAAACTCCCAATTTTTGGCCAACGGCTTCTTAGCTACATAATAATAAAAAAATACGCCAAGGGTAACAAATAAATCCTTAGGACAATAATATATGTATATATATATAAAAATAGATACGTGTTAAAATTTGATGATTCGCGCACACACGATATACAAAATAAATATGACAGAATGTGGCGATTCGCGCTCGAAAAAATAATATTTTGCGTTGACTTTTACCGATGAACTGATAGAATTTTTAGGCGACAGTGTTAAATTTCGCGCATCAGTGAGCCAGCAGCGGTCGATAGCACGTTGTTATAATCTTAAAATTATATAATTCACAACCGATAATTAAAAGACCACAAAAAAAAAAAAAAAAAGACTTTGGATTCAATTAACAGGCAATTAATTAACATAACTAATGGCGGTACTAATATTTGTATAGGTCGAGTCGTTGAGGCGTTTGATTCCAAGAGAAATAGCGGCTTGAAGTTACAAGATCACAAGGCACGGCGACGTGGTCTATGTTATTTATTAATATTATTTGTTATATTCAACAAAAATAAAAAATTAAGACAATAATTATCATAAGTCTGTGGGTTTTCATAAATGTTTGTGTACGTTTGATTGTGTTACTAAATTTAAATGTACATAATTAATTTTTATAATAAAATTATTTTTCATAAACTGTATTATAAAATTAGTATAGGTACTTAATAAGATGATATTTTTCGATATTACATATTAATATATGTATTTATCTTATCATAAACTAAAAATAATAACCTATATATTTTGACAACAAATTTATAAAATTGAATGGAAAATCTTGAATATCTTTTAGAACGTAGATATTTCTTCAATGTTTGGTCTTGGTATTGGAGCTATCAACTTGGGAATTTCAATTTCTCCTGAAATCATTGTAATATTATGTTCGTTTGTTTTTTTTTTTTTTTTTTTGTTTAGCCAAATCTAGTGTTTCTTGCATAATTTGTTTTCACAAACCTGTATCAGTATGGTCATCTACATTTTTTATTTAGTATTTTTTAAACGGTTTTAAATATACCATTTTATCAACTACTAATTGTTTAATTATATTATGATTATGGTCTATTATAGCCACGATATACCTCTAAATTTCAGATATATTCGCGTTGGCATATATTTATATTTTAATTTTATATTATAAGATTTCAAGCAGCCAATATGTATAAAATGTTTTGCTGGCAAATCTTTTGTACAATTTTCTGAAGTTATAACTTTTTTTTAAATATAAAAATAAAATAAACAAATGTAACAAAAGTAATTTGTGTGTATGTGTGTGTGTGTGTGTGTGTGTCGATCGGTGGCGGCGGTCAGTGCTGTGCCTAGCATTATTAGTATCTAGTGTCAAAAATTATTTTTAGTGCCCTCATCTTCTCTACTATGTATGTTTATACCTATAACGAGATAACATAAGAATAGAGGAGAGAAATTCGTTAGATTTACCATTTTATACACATTTCTAAGAATAAAAAATATTGATAGATAGGCTTATCATACTAAACCGGTATCATTTATTTACGAATCAAATTTGTTTGATTGCATAAAAAATAACTTATCTTCAAAAAATGCTAATAAAAAATAATTTTGTACCTATTTCTACAATGAGTGATGTGAACATTACCATAGATGGGTTCAAAATAAAATCATACAACTTGTTCCAGTCGAAATTCTGTTATTAAATTATTAATTATATATAATAATAATAATAATACAGTACACACATATTTATAGTTTATTATTGTTATTGACGATCATTGACGTCGTTATTTTGGGATAAAAATAAAAGCCAATTATATCCATACATGAATAGGTATTTTTACATAAATGCCTACAATACATTTCAAAACGTTATTTCATCGCCAGTCAAAGTAATGAATCGACACCGCCGATCAGGATGATATTATTGTATTGAGACCGTTAAAAAATTTAAATTAATATGGTCAATTTTCATCTATCAGTAATATTACTTAGATTATAAAAAGATTTTGGCGCCTTGGTAGTCTTGGCGCTCGGTGCATACGCACCTCTCGCACCCCCCTAGGAACGGTACTGGCGGCGGTAACTGTAAATTTAGGCCTATTTATGTATAATTGCGCTATTAATTAACAGTGGTGCTAACACTCATACTCGTACCTAATGATATTATAATATCACAATAAAATATTTTTAATATATTTACTTACTATTATAAATGCTCATATAAAAAAATAAAAAAATTTGGAAATGTGAAAATTTATTTAGAAGTGGAATGTGAGATACCAAAGCACTTTACAAAGTGTTTCATTAAATTTAGATTTTATTAATATCTATTATGGAAATCAAAGTACTTATATTCTGTTTCTTTTCTTAGTTCTTGCGCTTTTAAGTGCTTTTCTCCTATAAATTGCTGAATTTGATATTTTTTATTTAAAATCATTTTTGCATTGAATATTTAGCAAATTAAGTTACCACAAGAAAATCTAGCTTCTTCAAATTTTTATCCAATTCATTCTCAACCATTTTACACTGAAAAAATTATATTTTATCGTTATAACAAATAGGTCTGTTAGAGAATATATCATATATTTTATACATTAATTACTACCAGAAAATTGTAATTCATAACATTATGTTATCAGTAAAGTTCTTTCTGTTAATTAGATAAATATTTGTTGTATTTAAAAATTATTAAGTAAATAAGTACAATAGAATAATCGATTGAACAAAAATTTTATTAAATTATATTTATTAGATGAAATCTATTTTCATAATGGTTATTTGGGCATTTTTTTTTTTTTTTTTTTATTAATAAAAATTACCCTCGGTGATATAGGCCATTGGGAAACAGTTATACTCGGATATTTTAATGTATACCAGCAACCGAAAGATAGATTTATAGTGGATATAGATTATTAGTGATTTCAACAAAATTGCGAGGTAATAACAACTTATGATAAGTTTTCCTGTAAATATTTCAAGAATTATGAGTATGCGAGGAGGTTGGTGGATGCTGATTAACTCGATTAAGCATTAACATTGGTGACGCTGTTTGCAATTATTACACTTTTAAGGTTTTGAAATCTTCTTATGACATATTATTAAATTGTTCAAAAACTAATAGTTTAAAATATAATATAATGGTAGGCGACGAAACAGTCAGTTTTTTAAAAGCATGAAATCTAGAGTAGTACATAGATATAAGTTTTTCGTAGTACATAGATATAAGTTTTTCGTAGTACATATCTTTTAATATTTGATACCTATGTTAAATAAATGTCTTCTATACACTACGATAATAGTGCAATATATTTTATTAGTTGCGGCTAGCTAAAGAAGACTAAGTGTTTCTTGAAACAAATCATTAAATACCAAAATATAATAATTTATTAAAAATAAGAATTTATAGAAATATTTTTTATCTTAATTGATAGGTAAACAAAGTTTATTTTCCGACATAATTAGATTAGTACGAACCATGTCAGCAGACGAATCGTATTGACAACAATAATCATGATTATTTTTGTTGTCATTACTGTAGTTTTAATAATATAATTAATAAGATATTTACTTAAATATCAAAACGTAGTTAGTAAATAGTAGGAACCTAATATGGTAATTAGAATGTTTGAGATCCGATTGGCGAATCAAATAATTTAATTACTATAACCATGAAAATGTATTATTCACTAACTATAATATAAAAATGTAATTTGTTTACATACAAAAAAAAACTTATTAGAATAAACGTTGTTGTAAACTGTAGTTATTAAATTAATACATACTTATTAGTTATTACTTATTACTATATTAATTAGTAATTCTAACATTAAAATAATTTGTTTATATATTTCGATACAACTTATATTATCAGTTGTTATAAAAATATAAAAAGTTAGAATTAAAATACATATTTACAAGTACACCTTTATTATTTTCATTTTCCATATGGAACGTGTTTGAGTTACTAAAGCTGATATTGGTAAAACAAATAATATTTTGGAAGGGTGGAATACCAAATTTACAACACTAGTCTATATTAATTATTCAAATATATAATATTTTATTGAAGCTCGAAAGACGAGCAACTCAAGTAAATTAATAAAAATGTTGAGTTATAAAAAAAGAGCTTTCCATAATAACTTGGGCAATAATGGATAGATTAAAAAGTTATGTGAAAGTTTTTCAAATAAAGATATTTTGAATTTTGAATTTTCGAAAGCTATCTAAAAATACAAAAATAAAAATATTAGTAAAGTTATTTTTATTTTTGTTATTTTTTATTTTTAATATTTATAATAGTGAATTTTTAATTGGAAATAGTGTTATTATGATGAATTAATGAATTAGGTATATTTAATATTTATATACTAATTTAACAATTTGTATAATTATATTTAATAAAAAATCTTATAAACAGTGAATTTTTAATTTGTAATGAATATTATTGTTTAATATTTTTACTTTTAATTTATTGTCCACACAGGAAATGTCTTGTTTAAGGGGAGCCTCCTAGATTCACTAATGCATTTTTTTTTCATTGCAAAAATCTTAATGTTTCGTAAAACGTAGACTACTAATTCCTAGCTGAATAATAAGTAGTAATTAATATTTAGTATTCTGTGATAATACGAGTAGATATATTTTTGCTATGTAATTTCTTATCAGTCCTTTCTATTTTTTCGCATCGCATGATTGAAATGATGGCTATAAAGATATAAATAAATATAGTACTTACTATTTTTTTTTATGTAATACTTTACATTAACTTAATATTATATTAATGACCATGTTTTAATACATAAAATTTATTATTTTGTGTATTTTAGTTTGTATACAATTTTTTATACTTCTAACTTCTAAGTTCTAACTTTACTTTTATTGTAACCTAAGATATTATTTACCACCAACTACAAGTTAGACATCATGGAAATTTCAGAAGCTATCTTATACCTACTCTCTATCACAAGTTTTCGTATTAAAGTAATTTTAACTTGTTTGAAAAAAAATTGATCAACTTTCTTAGCTTTATCAAAATGATCAATTATTACCATTATTACATATTATTACGTTAGTTCACTGCTTACTTTACATTTTGTGTATCGCAATTATTACTTTTTGAATTATTATATTCAAACATTATACATTGCTATAGCTTATTATTGTAAGTATGAATAAAATAGGAGATATTTTAAATAATATCTTAGGTATTATAAAGTCATTTTTTAATTAGGTAAATACAATCAAACAAGTACACAGAATTATACCAAGCAGAAGTTTATTGAGTTCTTTTTTTCATTTAAAAATTATTTTTCATTACAAAATCTTTCTTATAATATATTTGGGCCTAGTCAAAGGCAACATAGGTACACTATTTCAGTAAGTATTTAAGTGAAATCATACAAATATTTATGCAAGAAAAAAATAATTACAAAAAATTGTCATTGTTTATAAATATGTATATAATAGTATAATAACATATACCTATCTACACGGTTTCTTTATTGTATAGGTATTACACGTAATTTTGTACAATATATTATATTATATCGATTATATAAATCTACTATACAGTATACTTAAATAAATTAACAAATGGTTCATGGTACAACAAAATTGTTAATAGTTGATAAAATAAATAGTTTAGTGATTTACGTATATTGTGATCGTATAAATGAAAATTTTGATTTTTAATTAAACTCGTCTCTTGAACGAGTAAATGCGTGGATTAAATGATTTATTTTAATTACTGATCTTAATCATATATTAAACAATAAATATCAAGCTCAATTATTAATATTGCCAAAAGATAAGTTTAAGCAAATAAGATTATAGTTCAGTGCTTTTTTTCTTTGAATGAATAACCAATTCTACATACATACAGATTGGAATTTATTTAAAAAAACGACGATCAATGATTTTCCATTTTTATTACTCGTACTTTAAAATTACGTTAAAATAAGTTTATGTTAAATGTTTAAATAAATTCGTAAAATTATCTTAGTGTTCAAATACAGAAAAATATTATGCATAGATATAACGAAAGAAAAGAATATTTCCACGAGAGTTTAATTGTTTATTTTCTTATTCTATTTAATAAAGCAATTTATTTGACATTTGTTTTTTTTAATAGGTATCTCAAACAATAACTTAAACATATGTATAAAATTAAGTGAAAAGGCTTAAGTCTTAAAAACGTTGTTTAATTTAATTTTTGCTCTTAAATCTTTTTACAATTTTAACCTAGCTGAACAGATATATGATGTAGGTACATATTTTTGTTAAGTTACACATTATTACGCGGAGGATGAAGATTACAAATTTTAGTGTGATGTGTAGGTAGAATATAAAGAATATAATTTTGATTTTTAATAATAATAACGATAATAAATTTAATTTAAATGCATTGTATTTGATTTTTGATAAACGCTAAATAAAGCAAGTCAATTTAAAAATCTAAATATTTTCATATGAAAGTGTATTAGGTATAATACCTATAATTTTTTAATACCTAGTTATAGATATAAAATGTATAATTGATTTATTATCGTTATTGTTAGGTACATAAGTTATAATACAGTTTTCAGTGTCGATAATAATAATTCTAAATATAAATAAGTGTAGCTGTAATAGGTACATGATATAATTCAATAAATATAAATAGCTTAAAGTATGTTTTTTATTGATGAGTTTTAAAATTAAATACTTAAACTTAAAATACACTTAATATTGTTAATCTAATTATTAAATCGATGTTTTCAATTATTTCTATGATGGTGGATAAATAATTATATTAAAAATAAAATAGTATCTACCATATAGGCATTAATAAATCAATCCTTGCCAAGAGAAACTATTTATTTTAATTTGGTTTATTGTTGTAAATGAAAATTAATAATGGAATCGTATTCATTTTTAAAATAATAAGTAATATAAGTTGAATTATTTTGGTATAATATAATAATAAAAAGGTGTGAAAAAATATGTTGTGTGATGAAGGTGATTGACAACATCTAAGATTATCACATGCAAAACTTTTATCAAGTTTATTTTATGGCACCCTGTTTGCTTATAATTTGTGCTTTATAAACGATGTATTAATATGTCAAGAATTAATTGAAAATACAACAAAAGATATTATTTAAAAGTGCCAATATCACATTAATCTTGCATACTTAATTTTTGAAAACTATAGTGAAATGAATGAAAAAATGATATTGTCTACATATTATTATTACAATAGTAACTATACATAATATTATATTATTTTTTCTAAATTTCATTGAGTCAGTTAAATATATTTAGTATCAAAATAATGTTGTATTTTGAATTGTACAATGTAAAATATTTTTAACAAATTACTTAAAATAAACAATTAACTAAAACAACAATGTTTAGGGAAAAAATATTATACAACTAGTAATAATAATAAAATAAAATAAAATACACACCTAAGTTGTTACATATAAGTGTTAAAATTTGATGATATGCTCAAAAAATTTTGGATATGTTTGAAAATGATAATTTAAAAATTTAACATCAAAATTAAAAATAATAAATAAATAAATGCACATATAAATAAATATGATTTAATGAAAATTAGAGCTTTGAAGCACGGAAATATGAATAATTCTACAAGTGTTAATAGTTACTCTAAATATAATTTACTATATAGGTAGATAGATAGGTTTCATATGGGATAATATTATATTATTATGCCAATAAATATATTTTGATCGACCGAGATAATTTAAAAAATTAGCTACCTATAATAGTTGATATTGCATTGAATATTATATTTTTCAAAATAAATGTTTTGATTACTGTTGTAATTAATGTGAACTATTTTAATACAAATTAGATGCAACATAAGTAGATAAGCCGACTAATATTTAAAAATAGTAATCATATTATTTGTTATAGTCACATATTCACGTAAAAAGAACAAAATTAATATTTTCAACTATCATGTGCAGTAATAACCATATATTCAAATTGCAACTAATTTTTTTAAAGTTAATACAATTTTTTTTAACGACTAAGTATTTTTTTACTCGTAAGTATTTAAAGTAGGTATCTATAATTACGTACTGGAAACTTGATAAATATTTTCTACCACAATTCTCGGAATAATATTATTGTTGCGTATTGTATAAATTATTACAAATGTTAATAGATTACAAATGTTTTGTTTAATTTCTTAACTAATAATTAATAAGTAATAATTAGGTCCAATAATCACTAAATAATTAGGAATCGTGTAGTATAAAAAATAATACGTAGTATTATATTATGCAGAGATATTTAGGCCAATTTTATTTACTGTCTATAAAACATTATATACAAAATCCAATCGTACATCGTTTTAATCTGTACATGATCTGTTATGCTTACGTTTTTAAGCTAGCTAGGTAGGCGTACTGCAGTTTTTTTACCGAGTATGAAAGGTTGGCAGTTAAATAGTGCGAGCGGCTTTCTTATTCCATTAGTAGCCTTTTATAACAGCCCTGCCGCGAGCATATTAGGCAACGAAAGGCACTGGTAGATCACGATTTTTAAGTATTTTTTTAAACGTTTTTTTATTTGTTATTTATCTGATACGCATAGTTTAAAATACAACAATCTCAGTCCAGGCGCATGTATTTATAACGGCGAATGCTTGATAACTCGTTTAGAGTCGAAAATTTTGCGAACTTGGTTTTACAATCTTAGCAAATGAAAATAATATATTTATATCGTTTTTGTAATTCTTAACGAAATCGTAAAAAAAATACGTACAGTTGTGTTTTAAAACAAAAGTTAATTTAACGCGATTGTCATTTGTTAGATGTTTCTGGAACTGTATTCCGTTTTTATGTTTTATGTAAGTTTTTATAATATTTCGACTATTTGGGGCTAAGTTGATTAGTAATAAGTAGGTACATCACAAGCGTTGGCCTTTCGATGATTATGTTAATCTTAGCCTCTGGCTCGATCGCGTTGACGTAATTTTTTCAACCCTCATTCGATAAATTTCCTTTATCCATAATCTTTCCCCTCCTTTTAAAATTAATGAAATATTTTAAATTTTCAAGTTATACATAAAACAATATTATAGGCAACAGTATACTGATACGTTAACAGAAATTTGATTTTTACGCAACGTGTATGTATAAGTATGTTTAGGTATAGTATTTTAAGTTAACGTCGGTAAAACAGTTAAAGGACTTTTCAAAACACAATCGTAAAAATAATAATTATGTATTGTTGTGAGACATGTATAATACTAACAGTCTGCAATATCGATTTTTTTTTTGGTCGTTTAACTTATTTGGTTGTATATTGTTGCAATAAAAGTAATGTGTTGACAAAAAAGAATAAAAAAATGTATTCATCAATTTTTTAAGAAAAAAAAAAATTAGTAAATAATACACGTTTTGTAGTTGGCAGTTAATACCTTTTAAACGGTAAACTAATGTGTTATGATCGGTGTTAGACAAAAGTTCTTGGTAGTTGTGACTTATGATGGTGTTTTTAATGGAGCTGAAAAAACACTATAATCGTCAATAATGGTCATTATTATTACGTATTTTAATATTTTACTCGGAACACGATTACGTTCACAATTGTATAGAATCACGTAAGTATCTACGAGTAAGTCTTGGCGGCGGTCATAATATACAGTATTGGGGGCTTTAGTATTTTGTTGAGTGTCCAATGTATTTGAGCAACTATTATAAAATTGTATTATTAGCTTTATTTCGTGAACGGAAATATTAACTAATATTTATAGATTTATCAAATGTGATTATGTTATTATAAACTTTATAAATGAATCATTAAAAATTTCTGTCATACATGATATACCATGGATCAAATATTAAAATCATAATATATATAAGACTTTCTCTGAACACAAACAAATACTCAAAAAAATTTTCTGAGAACACTAATTTTTTCATGCAAATTAATAATAAACACGTTTTATACCTAAAAAAATAAAGATAAATTTAATAACATGTGATGGTACTTTAAAATAAATAATATACGAGGAAAATAGTAAGTAATATACTATGTTTATACGTGAATTGCAACTTCCAGATCTCTTTTAATCCGTGCCCTGTCATTATCAATTCACACAAATGTTTTATCTCGGTTTACCACACGTTTGGCATTCGTCTATGCGGCACGTAGTCAAAAATTCATCACAATACTACGTAGGTATATCACAATAATTTACAGAAGTTACAATATCGGTTACCTACGTGTTTTTGCCGTTTGGTCATTAAGATTAAATCAAATCGATTGATTACCATGACCTAATAATAATATTTATTCTTGCTTTACAAAAATACTTATGCAACTAAAAATACCAAATTCAATATTAATAGTTACATTAAATAAAGTTTATTTTTCTTTCGGGTTTGATGGAATATATGGGCTTAGAAAAATAACAATCAGCCGAATGTCATACTTCTCTTATTTTTTTGACATTCCAAATAGTGTGCGAGTTTGGTAAATCAGCTTTAATGAAAACTAAAAAATAATAATAACAATAATGATAATAATAAAAGTACCTCTGATTAATAAACATAAGACCGGGTGTCCTTCACTCCTACCCTTCCAGCTATGATAGGGAACATGGCTGACTAGTATTTTGAGAAAACATATCGATTAACAAAATAAAAAAATAACATTTTATAAAGTAATAATAGTAATAATAATAATAATAATAATAATAATAATAATAATAATAATAATGTACATATAACTTATAAACAATAGGTACTTTTAATTACGAAATGTATCTACAGAAATTGAGGCGCAAACAGTAAAAAGATAATAAGGAAAGACGAAATCATTATGTCCGGAAAAGTTATACTAATCAAAAACCGTGATATTGAGAAAAACCCAAGATCACGGCAAAAACAAATTGTACGTGACACGACATAGCATAGGTATATACAATATAAAAAAAAAAAAACGGTTTCTAACGAAAATCCTTTGACTGCGATGGCTTTAGTGTGTCAGACTATGATGTCCTTTAAGTGGAGTATATTTGTGTTATTATATTTTTTCTTGTCCACTTTCAGCGATGGTTCATTCTTCTTCGTTTGAGTGTGCCACACTAATATCTTTAAATAAAAAATGAAACACGTCAAATAAAAGTGTTGATAAAAATCCATAAGTATGATTTAAAAATATGTCTCCCATTTTATGATTTTGTCAAAATTAACTCAATAATTTTTTGTACAAAAACTGTCAACTATAAATTATACACTGCAGAATAGATAAAGCATAAAACATTTATTTTTAGACTATTCGAACTAGCGTAGTATTTACAAAATATACAATATCAAGGTTTGGATCTATTACGAATATTATATTCGATCGTAATATTAGTAGTTTAGATAACCAATATATTCTCTTTTATTTGGTAATGATCTATATACCCATAAATCAAACACTCATTGTGTATAGATGATAAATTTTTCGTTTATTTAAAACTATTTGCGAACTGACATAATATGTATAATGCATATGATTAATATAGCGCAATTTATTTATAAATGTATAATATATCTACATATATCTACAATCTACATATACCCCTATACTGAATCTACTATGAAATGGCTTCGGTTAGGTTAATTTGTAATCTGTATTTTGGTACACGGTTCTTGGTGAGTTGAAGATAAAAAAAATAAAAACCACTAAATTCCCATTGCCAAAAATACTGCAACAAACTTAACGAGAAAAGTTCTAGATAATTTATCTTTAAGCTTACGAAAGGTTAATCGGAAGTATCTATCACTTTGTTATGAAAAAAAACCTATGTAAAATATTATGTCTAAGTTCACATGGCTTACGTAAAAAAATTAAAACTTTGCTGCTTCGCAGTGGAGATTGTTTTAGCGCAAATTAAACCTTAAGAGGATATCGCATTTATATAAGTTGTCTAGCTATTTTACAAGTTACACATGGGTGACATAGAAAATATACGTTCAGTCGTTTAAGTTTTGTGTTATCAGCACTTAGCTTTAATATTTAAGTAAATTATCAAAGTTAAAGGTTTAAAGGAAAGAACAATATTTATGCGATCTCTCATTGGCTTTTTATAATGTTTAAATTTTTTAGTGTCATGAATATTTTTAAATTTTAATATTTTACATACTCATTATTTGATTGAAAATTAAAGTATAGTAAGAATCATAACAAATAATGTTCTTATATTTAAGTTTATTAATAGGTAAATTAATTATAATATTTTAGTTGAAAACACCAGACCGAATCTACTGAATGTATATGATTTGAAAGGTTATGTGTTTATGAAACACAGAAATTATATGTGGGTGTATTGTTCTCTTAAGTAAAGCTATAAACTAGGTATGTGTTGTATGTGTAGGTATTATATAAATATAATCTTTTGTGACAACAACAAAATAATATAGTGGTCGTGGTTAAGTAAAGGTTTGAACTTTGAACCATGATTTAACCATTTATTTTGTGTACTGGATAATTACTATTTAATTTGTGTATATAATACGAATTGTTTTGTGAAAAATATTATGACATTTTTATGTTTAAACGTTGTAGAACACAAACTATAACTTTTATTTGAATATAAATGTCATAAAAATAGATATATATTATATTGCATACGCAATAGTTTAAAATGTTTTTCAAACCACTATCCTAGAAAATATGTTTATTTGTTTAAATCAATAGGTATCTAAAATAGTTCTTAAATGATTAAATGTTATCAAAAATTATTGTATTGTTGAACATTGAAATTATTATCATTACGTAAATGTGAGTTCAAACGATTTAATTTATTAAAATACGCCGTTTTAATATGTTTCTAAATTAGTTTTCATGCATTGGCTTATTGAAGCCATTGATTTGTGATAAAAGTATTGAAAAAAATAACCATTTAATAATTAATTAATGCATATCACTTACTTTTGTGCAATTATCTGCTTTTAATTCAATTTGATGAGGTTCAAAAGGAGCTAAGGTCCTTAAAAACCCATCTTCTTCGAATCCTGGCTTGTAAGGCATTTGAGCATCGGGCCTCTAAAAAAACAAAATACGTTAAGTATAAGTATTACAATCTATCTATAGCAGAGCCCAACTTAGGAATTTTGGGGCCCGGGTCAAATTTTCTAATGGGGCCCCAAAATTAATTATTATCATTATTATTATTATCAACTTAAATTATAAATGCAGTCTTTATGTTATATATAGATTTGTTATATTCAATTTATTTTATATAGGATTAAAAATCAATTATACCATAATAAAGCTACAAAAAATTATTTAATGGCAATTAATATAAATAAAACGATGCAATTAAAAATATAAATATAAAAATAAAGAAGTTTTAGTACAGTTTTTAATTCAAACAAATGTTTACTTATATACATCATATACATTGTATACAAAGTCAAAGTGGCAATGCATTTTTCAACATAGTCAATGTAAATAATAAAAAAATTAAAATAAAAAATAAATAATAATTAAAGAAATAATTTGTTAAATAATTTAAGACAATGGTTTTTTTCTAGATTTTAATTCACCAAATTTCTGAATTAGATTTGAAAAATCAAGTGTATTAGTTATATCCCTTTCAGAAGACAGACGAACGAGTGAATTTAATTTTTCTTGATGAAGGGACGTTCTTCTGGCATTTTCAATTAGTTCTAATTTTGAATTTGTTCTTTCTGCTTCACAATTAGAAACTGGCAAAGTTAAATAAAGTCGCAGAGAAATGTACACATTTGGAAATACTTCTTTTAAATTATTTTCATGTACATATAAGTAAATATTTTGAGGAGAAATTATTGGTAAATTTAACTGCATTACATAACTAGAAAAGTGCACAATCTCTTGTCTTATATTTATTGTATCAATATCATCTTTAAATGTGCTAATGAATATGTCGGCAGAAGTCTCTGATAATAATTGTGAACCGAATTTTGTAATAAACCCAAAAATACTACAAAGATTATCATATGCGTTTAATCTTTTATCAAGTTCAGTAACTAAACAATCAATAATAACATAAAAAGTATCAACCTCAAACTTCCTTATTTCGCATAAGTTTGAATTTCCTTCTGTTGTACCATCCGAGAATTTTTTTTTCCTAACAATTTTTTCTCCACAGGGCAAAATATTAGTTGATAATTCCTTTGCTTTGTTTTCAAAATATATAAACTTCTCTCTTAATGAACTAACATAAGTTTTTAATCCTTTTAATAAATTTACAGCTGTAAATAAATCTATTCCCGGTTTTTGAAGGTATTTACTAACACTGTTAAATTGCGATAAAATTTCATTCCACATAACTGCCATAAAAGCTGTTTTAAACTTTATCATTTTATTTTTTATTGATTTAGCAGCATGACGATTTTCTTGTTTTTCGTTAACATTTTCAAAAATATCCGTTAATGTACCTACATATAATTTGGTCATAATTTAAGATAATAGCTTTACACGACTCCGCGTGACACTCCCACCTAGTATTACTTAAAGTTTTCAAAACAATTATTTTATTTTTTTCTTCCGATTGTAAACCAGTCAAAAGCAAATTCCATCGATGTGTTGAGGCCAAAAAAAAATGCATATAGTTTTTGAACAACACCAAAAAAATTTATTGCTTCTAAACAGCATTTCACTGTATGTGTCCCTACTAAATTTAGGGAATGAGCAAAACAAGGTGCAAATAAAGCAACACTGCATTTTTTTTTTATTTGAGCCTGTAAACCCTCATATATACCAGTCATATTATTAGCATTGTCGTACGATTGACCTCTACAATGTTGCAAATTAATATTATTATTTTCCAAAAAAATGTATTACTTCTTCGGCCATCGAAATTCCAGTATGACTTAATATATGTATGTATGTTAAAAATCGCTCAACAACTAACCCTTTATAACAATATCTAACAACAACAGCAAATTGATCTTTATGTGCTCTATCTGGAGTAGAATCTAATATTAGACCGAAATATTTAGTTTCTTGTAACTGCTTAATAATTTCTAATAAAACTTCATTTCCCATTAGGTCAATTATTTCGTTACAAATTCGCATCGAAATATAAGATATATTCCCTGATCCTTTATTAGCGCGTTCATTTATGTGTTGTTTTAAAAAGGGATCAAATTCGGAAATGACTTCGAGAATTCCGAGAAAATTTCCATTACTCGCAGAACCCAACCGCGAGTCATTACCCTCAAATGCTAACCCACGAACAGCCAAAAATTTAACAACAGCTACTACACGGCGCAACACTTCAACCCAATACTTTTTTTCACTCAAAATTTGTTCCGCCATAGTTTTGTCTATACGATTTTTAGTGTTTACACGATCTAACCAAATTAACATTGATTTACGATGAATTGCACTATTTTCGTGTTCTTTAACTTTTTCGTGAGATTTCTTCCAGTTGTTAAAACCAGGATTAATAAAACTTGAATTATTTGACTTATTAAATAGTTTACAAACAAAACAATAAACGTTGCCAGTGTGTTCAGAAAACATGAGCCATTTACGTAAGTGTATTTCACCATTGGGTAATTTTAATTCGAATAATGATATATTTAATGAGCGATTAAAATTTTTAAATTCTTTTTCGGATGATTGAAATTTTTTGGGATCCATATTCTGAAAAAATTCTGGTCCTTTTAAGCAGCATAATTCTATAAAATTGTTGTTTAACACTAATGGCCACATTCCCGGATCTTGATATAATTCAATATCAAGTTCAATAGTATGAATATTCGAATTAAAATTCATTGCAATCACTGCATTTTCTGCTGTAGAATCATTGTCAACATTATTTTCAGAAAAATTATTAGTATCAGATTTTGAGTTTTCTATTGTAGAACAACTGTTAATATTATTTTCAGAAAAATTTAAACTATCAGATTTTGAAGTCACTATTGTATTAGGCATTACACTATTACTATCATTATTCATGTTTTCAACATGAATATAACTATTATTTAGAACCAAATCATTTTTATTATTTTTATTAGTTTCTACTCTATTTGCACTGTTGATAGTTTCAAAAAAATTAGTTAATTTAGGTAACTTGCTTACTGCATCTTCGGCCTCCTTCTTTAATTTTCGTTTTGCATAACCACTGAGATAAATCCTTTTTTTATCAGACATTTTTAAATTGCAATAGTTTTTGGCACACACTAGTAACAAACTAAACTCACGAACTCGACTAAAAACTAATTTAATAATTTAATATCACGACAGTCGACTGAATACCTACTAGTGTACCGTGTACCGATTGTACTAATAATGCGAAACTGACCATCAAAATGTACCTATGTTAAGATAAATTGTAATCATAACAATATAAAGTGCTTTTGACCAACTTTATCTTAAAACTTAATAGCTTATTTTATCGATTAGAGAATAATCATAAATTCCATTACGATACGCGACTAACGAAACTACGTAACCACTAACCAGTAATATCATACAATTATTTCAAAATGCCACTTTAATAATTAAATATTAACAGGAGCCCGGGGCCCCAAATAATATCGGGGCCCGGGGCTGCAGCCCCCCTAGCCCCCCCCTAAGTTGGGCTCTGATCTATAGACAATAAATATAATATTGTAATAATATTGTTACGGACCATGTAATATTTAGTATATTTTAAAATATATATATTATACGGTGTGGTGGCACATGTCCCAATTATTTAATAAGACAAGACAATATGACTAATACTAAGTTAGGACGAACGGTGTGTACGTTGAATTCAACGAATTAAATAATTTTTAATTTAACAATTTAGGTAAGATCACACGTCGCTCACTTCTTAGAAAAGTCGAAACTCTGAGAGTGCAAAGTCGACAAGAATAATAATTAAATGCGAGAGTCCTCGTGTCATCGGAAGTCGTCACCACCCCAATCGATTCGTTGTCAATCAACCATTTATAAGGGAGACCTGGCCAAGGGATTGGCAGACGGTTAGGGATATCCAAGATGCTCAGAGGCTGGTCGCAACACTACTTACTGTCTTGTTTATCAGTATTTCTGAGGTAGGTCGTAACACCGCTCACCAACATATTGTACTTGCAATAGTGTATTTTTATATGTAAGTTTAAATTAAATTAATGTTTAATTTATATTTAATGTACCAAGTATTTTAATTTCTGCATTGGTGTATGAATCGACGTTGTCATCGGGATGCAACAATATTATAACTTATAATGATACACTTTAAAAGTTACCTACTGTTTAAATTATGTAAAATATGCTTAATGTTTATATTAGTGTTGAATAGCATAGTCAATATGATATCCAACAACCGGAACGGATAGAACTCATAGAAGAAGTGCTGAGGATCAATTCAAATGTTATAAAATTTTAATTTAAAGGATATGCATTTTTATGACTATTTGTATTCCAATAACTTATCAAGTACAAAAAATTAAAATCATTTGTAAATAAGTTAATTAAAAAAAGATCGATCCAATAAGAATCCGGGTTTATAGATCCCTGATATTACAGTGAGTTTTGTTTTTCATAGCTCTGAGGTTAAAACATATAATACAACTAACTATCCTCGTGCACTTCATTGCTCATTTAAAATACATTATCCATGTTAAAATTGATTACCTAATGCTAACATTTAGCGTAACGCGCGTGGATAGTAATATTTTTAGTTTTCTGATGTCGTCTAAAGATGATATTTCTGGTATATCAACTTTATATAGCTATGTTCCTCCTAGCGTTGCTTCTTTTTTATCATTTAAAAGTAAAATTTTTTAAAAATTATTTATCCTTTTTTTTTTCTGTTAAATGACTTAAATTTGATTTTCTTTTCATTCTGGACAAAAAACCGACAACTCATAAAGTTTCAGAAACTAAAAATAACGAAAACGTTTTGTACTGTTATACTACTTTAATTATTTATTAAAATACTAATAATTGGTAACACAGATGAAAAAATCTCTTTATGTGCAAATTTGTTGATTATTTCAAAAAAATAATAACTCGATTTTTAATTAACTTTTAGAATTAGAAATAGACTTAAAACCTACTCCACGATGTACTCTTTCATTAAAAATAAAATCAAGATAATCAGATGAGTAGTTTTAAAGGAAATACGTGACAAATATTTCTATTTTTACATTAAAATATATAGATACAAATATGGAACATTTACAAGTGTATAGAAAATCAAAATATTTCTAATTACCTCATTCGTTTTTATTAATTATGAATATAATATCTTATCTATTTTCATATTTGAGTTCTGTCATAAATAATTTGTTGAGTAATTCGGGGAAGAGCTAATACATTAGAAGGTTTTCTCGGAAGATCTAAAAGTTCACGAACAACCAAAGGATTATAACATTGCGCTAAGAAAGTGAGAAAATATTATCTAAAATATTTAAAGGCACGAACTAAAGTATAAAATAACTTTTTTGAATTCTTACATATTTCAAATATTTTATACTTGTTTTTAAATTAAATTTAAGTACTAAAATTTACAAACTATAAGCTTTTTAAGTGGCAATTAAATAAAAATTATTCAAATACTCTTAGTGTATTATAATATGTATGTATTAAACTAATACTAATTACAAGTTACAGTGTTTATTTTAAATAAAAACTATTGAGAACCCACTCGAGTAGTAGGTATTATAGGTACTTAATATGTTATATGGCATATGCGAGTATATGACATTCAATTTAATGTAGTATCTTTTATATTAATATACATATTATATAGTTTAAATATTAGGTTTGCGTAAAATAGATATTATAAATATGGCATAGATACTTATTAATACGTGAAATTGGACACGGTTTTAAGTTTGTTATTTAGGTATGAGAAAAAAAAATATAGTGTCATACTGTCATTTTATATTTAAACTAGAGTATGTGACGTATACGTTGAAATGCGTAAGATATTTTTATTTTAATCAATGCATTTTAAGAAATCAGAAAATAATACAGAAGTGAGCGAAAATTATCAACTTTCAAAGTGGTTATTATTTATACCTATGTAAAACCAGGTGTGATGATTAAGGAAAGTTAATGATGAATGATCAATAAATATTCGATAATTATGATTTTTTTACGCATTTGTTCGAGAATATGTAAGCCGTATATACGAAACTGAACATAATTTAGAAACGGTGTATTATGAATGTAAAATAATTGCTTTAAAAAAAGGAACGTATATATTATAATAAGTTAATTAAGTCACCTAAAACATTTTACGAAGGTACCTTCCAAGTATTATATTATGGTCTATGTGGTAAATAGTAGATACGTCTTTATTTATTTTTATAATTTATTAAGATAGTTTACATTTAAAGAAATTGTGATGAAAAATAGTTGTTTTAAGTAATAGAGATTATGCATTAAGCTTTATTAAATATTTCTAGGAACAGCCAACTGAAACAAAGGTATGTGTACTAAGCGCTTTCGAAGTATTTTACTTATTACTATTTACTACTTACCAATTTATAAGTAAATACATTTTCTATTGTCTTTAATTTTTAGAAACAACACAAGATAAAAATACCAAAAATATCTAAGGAGATTACTGGTAACGAAATAAACCCAGGGTTTTAAAGTATTTTATTTCTAAAAATCTTATATAAATGGTAACATATTTTCACACATTAAAAACAACTTTGAAATTTAAAATGGTAATCGTTAAAAAGGACCATAGAAAATGAAAATAAATATTTTTAAAAATTAATTTAGATAAAAATATTGAAATAAGCAGAGTTATTTCATTTACACTCTTTGTTATGCTTTAATTTTGTTTTAATAAAATATGACAAGCAGGACGTTGGTATAACGTAGAGTGAAATAAGTTTTTATTTCTGAAAATCTCCTATGTACCTTTTTTTACCTTTTGGAAGGTTACCTTTTTCAGACTTTTTCATATTTTCTTTCATTCTTTATCTTTATTTATTTTATACTTTTATTTGAGTGAAAATGTTAGTCTGGTTTCCATTGTAATTATACGTATGTTAGTATTACAAATTGTTTTATCTAGTGTCCCTTATGTTAATTTTTATAAGTGAACTTTTTTAAAATTAAATTTAGGTAATAAAAAGATAGGTTAAAAAATACACGAGTAAAAATTATTTTATTTGGAAATGTTCCACAAAAAAATACAACTAATTATCCTGGAATACTATAACTTATAAAGACTATATAGTATTTTGAAAATTAACATTAATACATTATTCCTTTAAAATGTTTACATATATAGGATTGAAATGTTGACTTACTTCTAGTAGGAATTTGACGCTAACTGCGAACCCAGCCATATCGACTGGAAACTTTCTGCCTGCGATCCAGCCATCGTAAAACCCAATTAATTCTCCATTCTTCACAATTGGTGTACTTATACCAGTCTTTGTGCATAATCCTACTGGCCACATGGATACTTTTTGCGTATTACGCATCTGTGTGCACATAATACATTATTATGAAGTAAAAATGTACTAAAATCAATGTAACAAACAATACGCTGATAAAAATAAAATAATTGATTATTTGCTTTAATACGTGTTTATAAAAATTAGAAAAAAATTACTTAAAATTTTAATTGGGGTACATAAAAAAAAAAAAAAAAAATGAATAGGTTATACGAGAATTTAAAGAAAAATAAATAGTTAAAAATTTGACTGGAAAATATATCTGAAGAAATATTATTGGATAAATAATAAGAAAACATTTGGAAAAGATATTTATTTGACTGTTGATTGCATTGTTTGTATACAAAATTAAAAATAAAAAGCATTTATAAATACGATTATGAAGTATAAAACGGATTTTTTTTTCAAACAATGAATTATTATTTTAAGAAAATTTTCCATATCTATTTTTCGGTGGCGATACTGTCGATATAATTCAAAAATTTTATTTTCATTACCTTGTTGTGTATTTTATTTTTGGGGGTAATGTATTAATGTATTATTATATTAACATATTAAATTTAATTTTCAATTTTTATTTATGATTCGAAATAAATCACAAATTGGTTGAAATTATTGACTTTGCAAGAATTAATGCTAATACACATTAGGATAAGTATAAGATGTTTTTTCTACAGACACTCGTGCATTTCTTAGTCAAAATTTAGATCATATTTCTTATTCATCTCAGATTTAAACATTCATCTCGCTCGATTAATTTAGAACGTAATTTATAATAGTACTTATTGTAACTTGTATATATTTTTAATAGGAATAATTTAGGAGTAAAGATTTTCTAGGTACCAATACGATTTTCTAATATGCTGATAGAAATATAACATTATACTATCCAATAATAATAAAAAAAATAACATAAGTATCTAATTATAGTCTAAAAATATTATAACTCAACTTAAATTCTAATAAAAAATTGACCTTATATTTTTTAATTGTCGTTAAGATAGCATGTGAGGCGTGGTTATTTAATTTTATTAATAAACAAAAATTATTATTTTTATAAAAATAAAGACTAAATTTATTTTATATTATAGTATAAGCACAGATGATAAGGATTGTTGTTTTTTTTTTCAAAGGAAATGTGATAAAAGGATAACGTGACCCAACTATGTTATATTTTACCACAGATATGTGTCAGAAACTCTGTTTTCTTATATAATAGATATAAAATATCATTGAGTGTAAATTATGTAATTTATATGAATAATAATTTGTAATTGTATGTCAGTAATTATAGTAGAAGAGAATGGGACCCATGTTTTTTTCAAGCAATATTATAAAGAACTTGAGATATTCTAAAAAAATGGGGCTATTCGTTCTTATGAGTACCTTACTTATTAAATAAAAATATCTCAATGTGTGTCAGTATTATTATACTATTAATATACACTCATAATAAAAATAATTTTAATGATTAAGGAACTATTTCTCTCAATTAGTTTAATGATTTATTGATATTTATATTTTAAATACTATTGCTAAAAAATAAATAAATATACACTATTACTATAAATTAATTACCATTGAGGTACATGCTAAAATAATTAAACTGTACGTTGAGTCATTAATTTGGTTAAAATATAATATATATAGACGAGTATTGTTGTACCTTATACCTTTGAAATTGATATGTTTCTAACTAAACCATTTCGTACTAAACAACAAACAACCGTCGAGCGACGAAAATAAAGATGTAATAGATAACATTGGTTATTATAAAATATACTAATACTGATTAAACCATAAACATGGACAACGTGAAGTAAATAAATAAATAAATAAATAAAAATATTAACCTCATTGAACAATCTGACGTCATAAGTGTTATCATCGTCGGCGAAATACACTACACCTTCGACGGCGTTCTGTCTGATCCATTTTAGACCTCGATTTCGATTTGCCACACCTTTGGGCTTGGCACCACGGATTTTCTTAAATCTTTCCGGCATTGGTGCTGAAAAATGTTTAACGCATTGTAATTTTTAGAACGTGTTGGCCATATTTTAACAGCATATAATTTTAAAGATAAGTTTTTGAAAATATGCTATTATACATGGTGATAAGTCCACAGGAATAAATCTAGTGAGAATTTTACTGTTGGAAATTAATCTCTTTCTAATCATCAATATGTTATGTAATTATATAAAAATTATAATAACATATTTCATTTACCAATCGTCAGGCTGTGGACGTACACAGACTCTATTCGCTTAAGTAATTAAATACGTAAGCTTGGTACTTATAGTCCGTCTACGTATTTTTAAGAAAAAAAAAATCAATGTTTCGAAAAGCGTTATTTTACACAAGTTATATTCCTCGTTATAAACCTTAGACTCGTCCAACGCGGTGTATATAACTTTATCAGCTTATATACATTGAGTAGTACTTCGCCCCGTCGGTCCCCAGTGACCTTAACAATACACCCAGATAGAGCCAAACCTCGATCGATGGATTTACCACCCTACGTGGTCATATAATATATTTATATGACGATACATATATTATTGTGATTTTCATGAAACTTGTATCATGTTGCACATAAGAACAATAAAGTGTATAGTGAAATCTTTTTATAAGCGTATTTAATGTAAGTCAATTAATGCAACACTAATGAGAAGAAAGGTTCCAAATCTTTATTTTTTTACACATTTATAAGAAAAAATTAAGTTAAAAAATGACTAATACAGAAAATTTTTTATGCTTATATTTATTTTTAGTATTTATCAAAACAAATTTTTTTTGTAAGATTGGGATTATTTTTTTAAACATTTTTTCAAAAACTTGTAAATAGAGTTTTTTTATTTTAATATTTCAATTGTTTAATATTTATATAATAAGCTTCAATTGGAGAGGTGGGTTTAAAGGTTTTTCTTCCCAAATATTTCATAACTTAATTTCGTCAGTATAATTAACTATATGTTATACGTGTTACGTGATATTTATAGCCCCCTCTTCTCAGATTTTTGGCCATATTTACGTCTATGATTTAAATATACTTATAATTAACTCATCATAATATGTATACAATTCTTGGGTAAAAACAATAAAGTATGAATAGGAATAAAATAATATTAATGGGGATTAATTTATAGTGCAACAGTGCATATCCGTATATTGTATAAACCAAGCAGAAGAACGAAGAACTTTTTGTAAAATATTCATTTCATTAAAGAGTTAGGTACTATAATTTAAAAATAGAAATTATAAAGTTTACGTACTCATTTTAACTAAGTATAGGTTGGGCCAAGTTTTATTTATTTAAAATTTTTCGCTTTAATATGCAATAAATTTCAAATTTTGTAAAAATATGCAATAATCACTAAATATGTAGAAATGTGCCAAAAAAAAATTATTTACCTTTAGATTCGTGAAAATAATTGACAAAAATCCAAAAAAGTGAAAAAGGAAAAAATATACGATTGCATAGAAATCTGCGCTCTAATTATAATAATTAATTAATATTATAAGATATCATGCATGAGTAAATATAAATGCTAGAGCAGTGTTTCTCAAATGGTGTTCCGTAACACACAAGTGTGCCTCGAACTGGCTGTATGTGTACCACGACTGTGGTATATGCGTATAGTGTTATTAATTATTAATTTTTAATTAAATAATATATTAATAAAAAATAATAATAATTAAAATAAAAATGCCTTTTTTTTTTTTGTTTGCCATATTTATTATTTTATTACTATAGTGTTCCGTCAAACTATATAATTTTAAGAAATGCTCCGTGAACATAAAAAGGTTGAGATCCACTGTGTTAGAGTCTAGGAGTCTAGGACCTAGATGTTACATATTATATTCATTATTCATGAATACAAAAATAAAAAATGAATATATTTTCTATATCTTCCTAAAAATAGTTTATGTATAGATATTTTTTGTCGAACACATATACATTATACACATAAATATACAATACTAAGTACATATACATTTGAATTTCATCGTATCAGTTGTTACTTGTTTACATACTACGATATTCTACCACGTTTGGAAAATATTTACCCCACGAGCCGTGATATACAGGTAAATTTTTATTTTCAACCTTTTTTTATGATAATACGTAAATCTTTTTTCTCTTAAAGTCTATATAGTTTATTCAATGAAGAAATTATAATATTATTCCAAAAAGGTGTATAGAGAGTTAAAAAAGGTACCCAAATTTTTATGAACAGTAAATATATGGAAAACGAAAACATGATGAACGCTGTGTTAATAATGATAACTGAAACTTTTCATTTTTAAAAATGTTTTGAGAGTATAATAATAATAATATTATAGTAAGTATGATATTATTATTTTCATTAATATATGTCACTTCATATTTATACTACATAGTTTTATTTAATAAAAATTGTAAGCCGAGACTTTTCTAATAGGTGAAAATACCTAAGTGAATTGTTCATTTACTTTGTGCATATAATAGTATATTATGTAGACATTACTTATTCATATTTACCATAGTTAGGTATTTATTAAAAGAGAGAGAGGAAAAAGCACGTCATATTTTTAAAAGAACTACCATTTTATTTCAGAAATAGAATTTTGCAGAAACTTAATGTTTGTCGAGCTTAACTTCAATGTAAAACGTCAAAAACTAATTGTGTCACAGCGTAACGTCACGTTCGTACAATTAAAAACTTTCAAATCTATTAAGTTATAATTACACATTTTTTTAACAATGTAGAAAATGTACTTATGTCGCTCTGAAAATGTGGTTTTTTTATAGTTAACTTTAATAAAAACGTATTCTTTACACAATAATTATTTTTAATCAAAAAAAAAAAAAAAACCAAAAGAGCTGTAAAAGTTGAAAAATCTAACCAAAACATTTATATTTAGGTAGCATAAGTGTAAAATTGAAAATAAATCATTTCTAGACTTCTTTTACATTTCGAGAGAATCTGCTAAAACGGTTTTGACAGTCACTCTTTAACGAGTTTGTAAAAAAATGTATATTAACATTTCTAAAATGTACATTTTATTTTTCATAAATAATCAACCCAAAAATTTTTGATATCTGCTTTGAAGAACTGAAATATAAAAAATACCTCTCAACAGAAAATAATTAAACTTAAATGGTTAATTAAATTACCTATATTTTAGTTGAAAAAACAAATCATAATGTATTTTTGGTTCAGGGACGACGAAAACAAATTTTAGTATTATATTCATATGTATGTAATAAATGTAGGCATCCATTTTCAATAAAATTATTATCATTATATGTTTTAAATGTATATTATCAGTGTATTTACGGAGTGTGCCTTTTAGGTGCCCATTAAATTTGAAACAGGCTAATTGTATTTATGGCTTATTTTTTTTTTACCTTTGTACGTAAATATTTCCAGCTTGACTAATTTTTAATTAAATATTTATGTGTTATGACTGATTACTATATTGGCGAATTAATAACAGATTTGTTTCAATATTATCGTTACATTAAACATTACTTAGATAAACTGTGATGGATATGGTTTCATCTCTAAAAATATTATACTCAATTAAAACGTAGGTACCTACATTATGTATAAAAAAAAAAAAATATAACACATAAAATACATACTGATGGACTGACCAATTTTCTCGATAATAATCTATAACTAGATCGCTGGTTATGTCATTCTCGTTTTCATTCGATAGCAGCAAGTTGGCAGTCAACAATTTCATAAAGTTTAAATTGCGCAACAAAATTATTGAAATAAAATTACTAAATATATATGATTGCTGGAATTATCGATAGTAGCTATCCTGAATAGTTGATGTACCGATTTAATGGGGGTGATTATTAAGTGGTTTTAAGCGTAAATAAAAATAATTGCATCATCCTTTTACAGTTTTGTACATTAAAAACATGATTAATGTTATGCGTTTTGAACACTGAATTAGACGAATGGAGGAAACCTCTAGCACTTAAACGATATAAGTACCCTACAAGTTGTTTCAAATATATATATATTAATCCGAAAATGTAATTTGTATTGACAATAAACCAACACATTTAACGTTACAAATTTTGTCGTACAAAGTGTTTATTGAAGTCGTATATATTATGTTGTAACGATTTCTGGAAAATTGATGGGTTTTAACATGTTCCGAGATTACGTGGTTATATTATTTTTTACTGTTAATCTGTCATTGTCACACATCAAATCGTCACGATAAAAATACTCGAAAACAAGTAGGTGTATATAAACAACGCGTGTATAATATTATATTTCTATAGGTCGAGGTCATCCGATTTATTTTCGAAAAATAATTTTGTGTTTGTATCCTATCGAGTCGTATTCGTAATTTTTAATACAATAGGTATACCATTATAAATTTAAATTAATTTTTCAATATTTATTGGTTATTTCGTTACTATTATTTTATGTTTTTGAAATTCTCATTATTATTATATTAAAATATGCTCACTATCGATTTATTAAAACGGTGCTTTTTGTTATTAAACTTAAATTAAATTTGACTCGTAAAATATAAAACATAAATAATATGACATATTTAACATAAAAGTCAAAAATATTTGGTGTTACAATGTTTTGAAAAATATTTACAACAATAACATTATACCTAATTTATTCTCAGACAGTAATGATAGTATTTTATAACAATATTATTATAATTACATTTTTTAAATGTATTATTACCGGGTGATATACGATTGCGAATGAAAAGATTGCGAACAGACCTTTTCCCGTAACACGATTGCGAATGATTATAATTTATAAAATCCACAAGGATCTAATTTTATATTTACAAAAAATTGGAAATTCCTAACTAAGAAAAAATAAAAAAATATAGAATTTTTTTTAAAAACTATTATTTTTTATTATTTTTTAATTTTCAGTTTATACATTAAGTAACAGCATTATTGATATTAATACTCCGAAATTATTTTAATTAATCAACATTTTAAACATTTTATATTATTTTAGTTTGTAACGTAGCTATAATGTAATATTGTGTTATTAATATCGAATAGTTTTTATTTAAAAAAAAAATTGATTGAATTCCCGAACAAAATTACACATATTCAGAAATTATGAAATTGGTAACGTAGCCTATAAAAACGTTCGCAATCGTTGGTTTCTTGGCTAAACGAACTAAGTTTTTTATAAGCGATATTCGTTTCAATCGTGTTATAAAAAAAGTAAAAATGTTTGCAATTATGTTGCACAATACACTCATTATTACCAATTTGCTGTTATTTATCAATACACATTTTGAAGTTTGATTGTTTTCGTACGTATGTATCTTTGGATTACTGTTAAACGTATGATATCATAGATTAAAAGTTTAGACCAAATTTGTAGTTTATCGATTAAAAGTATGTTTTAAATTTATGAAATGAAATATTACCAGTATAATATTATGATTTAAAAATTAATTTTTAATTTGTGCGTATATTTCAAAATCGATCGATGTCAGGTACGCAATACCTTTGAGTTTATTAAATAATTCGCTAATTCAGTGGTTATTATGTACATTATATACTCATATTTATGATTGAAAATCGCCATGTAAGTAATTTTGGTAAATACTTATGTAACGTTAAACGGACCAGCTCGCACTTTATGATTTCGTAATATTATTATTGTAATAGTGGCGGAATTCTCTATTGACCATATAATTTTACATTATAATTTAACTCGTCGGTTAATCTGGTAAACGATAATATTTACAGATATTAAACATATACGTTTTTCACTTAAAAAAAACATTTGCATATATTATGAAAATCATTGAATAAATAGTAAAATTAAAACAAAATAAATAAATACCTACACAAAAATATTTCAAAAATTCAAATCAGTTATATATATATGATACATAATATTACATACATAACACTATATAGTTGTGACGCATACCGACGTTACAATAATGATTTTTCGAGTTGGTCGCTTCTGTTACGTTTCATTTATTATAATTGTTGTAAACATATCTTTTTTATTATAATTATTCAACGACTAACGGTTTGTGTTAATCTGAATGACATAAAGATATACACGTAGTTTTAATTTTGTCGGTTAGACATGAGCGTAGGCGTTTCCAGCTTAGATAATTGTAAAACTGCCGGCAATATAATATTTTGTGCAGATAAATGTGACGGACGTGGGTTACATGTACTTACATCAAACGAATGCTGTTCGTATTGCGCATAGTTGAATAATAACAGCTATATAATAATATATTAATTATTTTCCCGCTTTAACAATTTCCAGTGTGTGACAGTAAGTAGGACTACACGTGTATAAATCGATTCGATGGTATTTCTAATAATTATTATCATCGTTTACTCGTGTTTGCACATTTGTTTTATATCACCGTCAACGAATGTTTTAGAGGTTGTTTACAAATTTAAATACCGTTTTCATGGAGTATACTTTAAGAAAATAAGAATAAGTTACTTTTTCATTATTATCTATTATTATTGATAGACGAATCGGGGGGGGGGGGGATTCATAAACGTTTTTCTTAGAAGTTAAACTAACTATTTATAATATGGTCATTAAAAGATATCGATAAAACATATGCACATTAAAAGCGTTTGAAGTTCAAATGTTGACAAAATTAGTCAAAATCGTAACAATTTTTAAGTTTTCAATTTCAATTTTTTAGTGCTCAAAATTTGATATAAAATTTCTCATAAGTTAGTCGTGTAGCTACTTATAATTCTCAAAACTACACATGTAGCATTTATTTTTTAAGATAGGTACATTTCAAGTTAAAATTTTTACGAAATTGAATACTTAAATATTTTTAGAAAAAAGTAACGATTTTAATGATTTTATCGTAATCGTTTTTAAAAATGTTATTCGTAGAAAATTGAAACATTTAAAATATTTTTAATTAATCCTAAGGCATTAAATTATTTACAACGTTCTGCGGTATCTATGTCAGTTTTAACTTAAAAATATGTTAATGCAAAATTATTTTCTCTCTTTAACCCATCTTGAGCACATGTTTAAAGTACACGTAGTTTGTCTCAGTCTTAAAACATTAAAACACATCAAATTTGAGCTTAATAGAATCAATTTTATGTTGTCAACTCAAGTATTAGTGTGAATTGATCTATGATTAAATTTAAAAGTAAGTACGTTATCTGTATTTTTTTGAAAAAAAATTGATGTTATAAAAGTACAGGTAATGTTTTTTTTTTATCTAAGTTTAGTTGATTTAATCTAAAATAAAAGTTAACACTCAAAATTGGTTCTACTAAACACAAATTTGCGTCGTTGTACGTTTTAAAAATGGTGACAATACACACGGGAATTAAGTTTATTTTGTAGTGTTATGGCATCAACTACACCAGCCCGGGACATGTCTAGACGTTGTACTGTTTCACTACCTGGCATTAGTCATTGCAGGAAAAACGTACATTATAAATAATATGAAATAATATAATATAAAGTGATTTATTATTTTAGCAACATATTACGTACTATTAGAAAAAAATATTACTATTTACTGATAACAATATAAAAAATGTCCATAGAGATATAAGTTGACTGACCTTTGGCTAGCTTTGCTCAGAATTATTTTTCTTATATACTCGTAATGATTTATTTTTGCATTAAAATTGAATCACTCGTAATAAATATATGCAATTATCAATTCACTTATTCAATAATGAAGTAAACTAAAAACTTAGCATACAGCAAAGTAACTTTACCGTTTTTTATGTTTGTAATTTATGTCTAATTTTACAATTTAAATACATTTAAATAATTTTAATATTAAATGATTTTAACTAAATTTTAAAATTACAAATTTGACAGAATATTTTCATTTTTTAAACATTATAAAATAAATAGTTATTATAAATAAACGTTTTCATACAAAATTAGTTACATGCTGTAGTAATGTTGTATTTTATTATTTAATGTAACCATTTAAATAATTTTTAAACTAAATGTATTAAAACGAAATAGATTAATTTGTTTTTGTAAACAAGGAAAAAAATGTTATCGAGAGCATTTTTTTAAAAATATTTTCAGATCATTATTTATAGTTTTTGTATCATAAAATTCCAATCTCTTAATATTATCTATATGGTATAATGTATAAGTTATAATCACTATTATGGGTTTTATTCATTTGTATAATCAGAACTCTGATTTTATGTTTTCATAATTGGTTACATTTATTTGAGTTTAACATTAAAAAGTTTATCGATTATTTTTAAAATAAACATTTTATTACTCACTTACTGTAAACGCATAGTATCTAATGCACAGTACGCTGTACCCGAGTAATATGAACACGGAAGTATAACTAGCTGGGACAATTTTAATATTATTATTACTTATATTATTTAATAACATATTACATGTTAATATATTATTATGCTTTTTAAATGTATTTACAACACGAATTCTTGTGCTCACTTCAAGAGGTTGGTACTTACTCCTTACTCGCTTCAAATGTTATGTTAAGTCGCTATTGAAGAATAACGTATAAACACGGTATGATAAAAATCAGCATTATTGCTATCAAGGACAAAAAACATTGTAATGCGTGTAAATGCTTTTGTTCGTTTAAAAAGCATTAAACGTAATCTATGAGATAAACCGTCATGTTATACAGAGTGTGCCTACCAGTATATACGTATTTATCATGGATTTGGATATACCTTAGGCCATGGTAATTGCTAATTATATTATCATTACATATATGTTTATTTTGTTTATATTTCCGTATTGGGATATATATTTGTGTTTATCGTCTAAATTTCGAGAGAAATCGTGAACTCGCGAACCACCAATTGACACATTCAATGTATTTAAAAGTGGAGCGTTGTACACTCATGATATGCAATTTTTCTATTGACTCACGTTTTCGCAGTAAGTCACATCAACTACCTACTTACTTTACAAATAAATAATCTATTAAAGAATACAGTAATCTCTTCGACAGTTTAATGTTGTATAATATTCTCAGTTTATATATTTTGAATGGCCATATTTTACCACTCCAAATAGGTAATTGACTCCACAGATTAATATATATATATATATATATTTAAAAAATATAAATAATTAATGTAGTAAATAAGTACTTATTATATCTTATTATTTATACATGGTACATGTAAAACTATATAAGATTCGGTTTAATTAAGGATTATTTTAGAATTTTATTGTAATTATTATCAAGTAACTATTTATTTAATATATTGTAATTTATTAATATTTAGTTTAATATTTTTCAATTTAATTATGATTAATTTGGATATTTAAATTGGGAATATATTATGCAATTAATATTTTAAAATTTAAATTAGAAAAAAAATGTTATGGGATTATGCGAAATTAGAAAGAAAGTACACATATAATTTTTAATACGATTTTGATAAAAAAAATATGAGTAAGATTTCTTTTTTCTATTTTACAAGACACTCGAAAACACGTAATTATGATAATTTATTAATCACTTTTTCAAAATTAATTTTGAGATGTAAATAAATTATAAAATGCTTTATCCATTTTACGTGTATACAAAATTATGAGGGTAGGTATTAGCCATCAGGGACGTATATCGAGTGCTTATAAAGTTATATGATGATAATTATTCCAGTCATATTAATTAGTCATATTGATAAATAAATATAGAATTGTTAAAATTAAAAATGTGTATTGATAATTTAATCTCTTTGTTATAATTGGAACTCCCCCAATTCAAGAGAATAAAATAATCACAACTGCTTCATAGTATATATAATATATAATATATAACGAATGATTAATATAAATGTACATTTTCATTTTATTTGTAGTATTTTTTATACGATATAATTTGTTATTTTTTTTTTTTTTTTACATTGAAACCTTATGCGTTTATCATTCACAACCATAAGTTATTACATAAATATAGTAGAAAATGCTTTTTCCATTCACTTGAATATTATTAATATAAATTAAAATGAAGCCAATTATACACACATATATATATATATATTCGATTTGGTGAATATATATACAGAGTTGAGTTATTAGATAAATTGCTTTTAAAACTTTAAAAGTTAGTCGAGTTAAGTTATTTTGTTGAAAAAAAGAAGTCGTGAAATTGCTTCTTTGTTACTAATGTACAAAAAATAAAACGTTTGTTTCATATCTAAATTGTTCTGAAATAATGTTTTATATGTTTTGAATATTAGTGTTTCCTTTAACATTTTTGTTAAAAGAATGAAATCTAGCAAAACACAAGAATCAATAATTTAGAGCAAATTATAACTCTATTTGATGTGTAATTTATTTTTTTTAGTTATATTTAACTAACTATATAATTATGGAAACCCCTGGATTGCAGTCCTAATCTTTTATAAATTCGATTTTGTCTGTGGTTTTACTAATTATGTACTATATAGTATAACGATTAATCAAATATGCAATTGTACCCTTTAAATTTTGCATTGATAAATTCTTATTTTTGATATTTTTAAGTATATATTAATTATAAACTTATAAACCATATTTTCAATCACTTAAAATTGTTATGGAATTCGAGGATTGTCCCGATGTAATACACAGCTAATTCTTGTTTTTCGAACGAGAACCTATCTCTTCGTTGCTGTAAATAGTTAATCATTTTGGAAACGTTGATGTTGTTTATTTAAACCATTGAAATTCAGTTACATTTAGTCGAGCGTCAAATTATTACTTAGTCCGTCAGATCACCGACTAAAAATATTGTTAACGGATAGATATTGTTTTAAGTCGTCACGGGTTCCACAGTCCCAGGCTCGGACCTACGGTTATTCACAAAAAAGCACGATTAAAAGATGAAATCGTCGGCCGAGCAATAATTATCATTGGCAGTAGCAAACGAGAAACACGTGGACGGAAACGAACGAGCAGCGCAATCAGTGGCGTACTGATAGGGCGGGGAGGGGTTAGGAGTTAACCCCCCATAGTAAAACATGTATAATGATTTTTTTTATGGAATATTATAATTGACAAAGGTTTTTTATCCACATATATGTTTATCCCCCCCATAAACGAATTCTGCGTACGCCCCTGAACGCAATATTATTATTATTTATTACTGTTGTGGCGAAAAAACAAACGCGTCCCCGCGGTAGCTTACCGATCAAATGGTTGTATCTGACGCCAAACGACTGGAGCAGGACAGCCAGGTGCGGCGATTTGGTGTTGGAGTCCTCGACGACCAGCCAGTGTATGTCCCTGACCAGCATGAGCGTCTGAGCCAGTCTAGTGAGATCGGCTATCTGCTCGGGCCGCCGGTACGTGGGCGTGATGACGTAAACGGTGTTCGTCTCGGCGACGGCAGCCCCGGAGCCGATGCTATAGCCGCCGCCGCCGACGCCGCTGCAACTGGCGCTGTACACTACGTACCTGGCGATCTGCCGGGAGATGCCCATCAGCAAGTCCCTGGAGACGCCCGCGTCCTCGTCCACCACGACTTTGGACATGGCCATCGACACCAGGTTCTCGGCCATCAAGTCCGGGCGGGCCGCCGGTTGACCCTGTTGCGGGGACCAGGCGCCGGACGTCTGGTACTGTAACAGCACCACGAACACGGTGCCCATCGCGAACGTCCACAGGATGCGCATCTGTATGGATACGGGTAGCATCGCGGCCGACGGGTGCCATCAATTCGTGAGCCATCGCGTCCGCGCCCTGGAAAAAACACGGTACAGCGATAAATTATCATAATAATATGCGTCGTCGTAGTGATGTATGTATACTGCGCACTATCGCACACGCTCTCCGGTGGCGCTCGTTTTTTTCGGATTTTCTCGTTTGGAGGGCATCGGTCGGTCGGGAGATGGGGGAGGGTGGGGTGTGGAGGGGTAGGACAATTTGTTTGTCGATATTACGATAATGCGATGGTCGGTTTATTCATATTTATTTTTTTCCATATCTTGTCATAAGACGAACATCGGTAATATTTACAGTGTACCTATTGAACATAACGGTCTCTCCGAGTCGATATACTACTTTTTGGACACCTCAACTTTGACAGATCATTAATTTAACTCGATAAATTAAAAGCAAATATTGAAAAAACTTAGTTTTAAAAAGTTAACCTACTTTTATTAATTATTACATGGATCATATGAAGAACTGTATTTTTTCTAATTTTCTAAATTATAATAAACAAATTTATTACATTTTTATCTTAATGTACATTATACAGTGTATAATATACCTATTTTACTTAACATGGTTATTAAATATTTAAATCGTACACATCTCAATTAATAATTTAACAATTCTTTTTTTTTTCATATATCAAATAGTAATTTAAAGTCATATAATATTATATGACGTTTATCTAATCTAATCCTATTCTTTCAACATAATTTGTGTTTTGAGAGATTTTTTAACATAACGTATTTATTAATTTATTAATCAGTTTGTATGTCAGAAATGCAATTTATTATCAATGAACGTGGTCATTCATTAATTGTGTATAAAATGTATTAACATTATTTTGAACGTACATTGATTTTAACTGCCGAAAAGAAGTGACGTTATTGTATTAAGAAAAGTTTCATATCATTACTCAATCAAAACATTATCAACATAACGAAATAAATAATAATAATTTTAATAAAACTAGTATGACAATGAATTTTTCTAAGTGTAAAAAATGAATAAAAAGTGTAAATGCAATTAAAAATACCTCGTATATTTTGGAGGATAATTAAAATCACTTCCACTTAGTGTTCTCTGGGTTGTACTAAATGTTTTTAATATTTTTTGTAAAACGTTTTTAGAGGAATTTATTATTTTATTTTTTAGGGGAACTTATATTTGCCTATTCTTTTATCAAATAACACTCAATATTTCAAAATCTATTAACTTTTTTGAAAATATTGTTTTATATAATTTTAGTAGGAATAAAACTAGGTACATTAAAAAAATAATACATTTACATATTTTTAATATTTTTTCTCGTAATAATTTTTAATTTTTTGAATGATAACATAATATTTTTATTCAATATTTCAAAGCAGAAAACGTTAATAAATTTTGAAACAATGGGTGTTATTCGATAAAATAATGATCCTACAGGTATACGGGTATGTGTAATACATATTATTATAATATATAAATATATTTTATATTTTATGAATTCAATTATTTTATGACTTACAATTACCAATAAATTATTATATTATATAACATCAAAGTCGCTAAGAAATTGTAAACAAGAAAACCTTATATTTAATAACTTTTTGGCTATTGCATTGTATATTTTATGCAATACAGTACTTTTTATAATTTTTAGAAATCGTGATGAAGGCAATTTCAAATTTACTGAAAGCAACAATAATTTATTTTATCAGGATGGTTTTTTTTTCGGTACCTACTTCTGTGTTGAAAAAGATTAAATTCGTTGAATGGATTCATTTAAAATCGATTTTATGAGTATATGTCACGCTTTAAAAACCTTTTTTTTTGACCTTTATTGAACTAAGTATTTTAACTGTCAACCTTTGTTTCATTTTTTTTGCTTTATTTCAACCATAAATTATTTTAGCTTTTAAACAGCCGCATTCCAATGTAAAAAGTATTCAAATAACCGACTACATTAATAATAATATAATCTGAGACTTTCGTTTGCGTTATTAAAATAATGAGGCACTAAATATTTTTAAATACTTGTAGATTAAAGAAGTAAACTAAAAACTCTCATAATGATACTCTGCTCTGTACAAAACATAATAATATGTAGAGCTCAATGAAGTAAATAAAAATAATTTATTAAAAAGATAATTTAACTGTTTAAAAGCTTTTTACTAAAAAACAATTCATAAAAGGATGCAATAGTGGCAATACACATTAATTGTTGTAAAAAGCAGTATTTACATTTACATTTCTGAATGATTATGATAAAATAGTATATTATTACAGATAAATATTTATATACTTTTCAGCATTTTTAGATTGTTATTTTTGTTATATTTAATTAATGTAAAAACTGTTAATGAAATAAATTTAAGTTGTTAATATGGAGGTTATTGTGATATAGGTATAATTTAAGTGTTTAAAATAAAAATACATATTAGATACATTTTTATATTCGGCATCTTCATTTTTTTTATACGAACAACCTTCATTTATTATTAAGTAAAGCCCAAATCTATTAAAATGCTACTATAATTAACATATGAATACAGATAAACAAGCCCATAGAATGAGATTTAGTCAAGACTTTTTCTAGCATACCACATTCCACTTGTAGGGCTTATTTAAGTCGCAAACTTCGTCACATTCGCTACATCGTTGTTTATATAAATCCATTCTCAGTATAAGAAACTAATTCTAGTAGGAAATGTCTTATTCTATCTCCAAATATTATAGTACGTTTCTATTTTAAAAGCATAGTTTAAAATACATTTTATTTTATGTAATTAACAAATTGTGTCAATTTACGTTATTCAACTGTATTCTTACCTTGATAGCCAATACATATAACGTTGTTAAATAATCGTATAATATAAATACGCAGTGTTCTGTACAGTGTACTTTATATTTAATATTTATAGCATTATTAATAGCAACCATAGCTTCCATAGGTTATGTAACCATTAAACTTCTACGTTACAATAGTTGCTTCAATTTTTAGAATTTAAAAAACATGACCAAATTCATTATTAGTTATGAGTTTTTCTTTAACATAAAATATAATTTTCTTTATGTAATTGTAATTAATTTAATTATTTGAGAAAAAAAACTTAATTTCACATTGGGTTTTATATCTGAATAGAGACTATTGTATAAGATTATATAACGATATACACTCTGGAGTCAAAGCAGGAGCTTCTCCTAGATAATATGTCGAGGAGACAGCGGATAAGCAGAAGATAGCGTTTGGCAGGATGGTGAAGACGAATAGACGATACTCGGGTAAAAGGAGGCAGCAGAGCGCATCAGGCAGGCAAGAGGTGGACGGATGTAGGGTAAATGTGGTTATTTTGTGGGCCAAATGCCAGCTTTTCAGGGTGGTTAGAGGCCTCCACCTATGTATAACTAATATTGTTGGTGAATAAACATTACGGAACCGGGTGGCAGAATTGTGTGTTTAACAGTGCCCACCCGTTTCCGGTTTTTGAACGAAAAAAAAAGGTATTATGATGTATAAAAAACTAAATAAATTATTAGTAGCCACTTGTTTTAAACATTGATAAAATAAACTAAAATATAAATATATAATATATTTTAAGATGATATGTAAAATTTAATAATATTTAAATTTTATATTTTGTACCTTTGCATACATTTATGAAAGCTATAATCGTTAAAAAATTTAACAATAAAATGCATTTTTTCCAAATTGACTGTTCGCCAAAAACCACTTTTGTGAAAGGATTGTTTACTTGCCACTATTAATGCCGAATGAATTTATTATACAGCACTTTATCATAATAATAATTTCCATATTAGTTCTATAATAAAAGGACAATTTAATTAATACAAGCACTTACATTTAGAAAAAAATGACAAGTTACCTATTTCATATAGCTATTTAAAATTATAATCATAATCTTCATAATGTCAAGATATGTAAACATTTAGGTTAATATATTTCAAAATTAAAACTAAACAATGGACGTTTGGTTAAATTTATTTTCATTATTGATTTATAAGAATTATACCTAGTAATGTGAATTTATGTATCTAATACACTATAGTATTATTATTTTTTTAAATGGAATAATATTATCATTATTATTATTTATATATTAAAACATAGTGTTATGAGTTATGTTTGTTAAAATTGTTATTTATCACATAATTAACCGATGTGGTTTTAATTAATTAATGTGTATCTCTTTAATTTGGTTAATTATCATCATCAACCATTTTGTTCATTTTCTGATTGTTTATTGATTTGAATTCTATACCTATCTAAATATTTATTTAATACGAGTATTCTTTTATTTTTGTCACTGTTAATTATAATGTATTTCTATTTGAAGTACAATACTATACAATGTTTATGTAATTCGTAAAATAACTAAATTTTGAATATTGTTTACTGTTTAAAAATGTATGATACATTGATACATAGTATAATACAGTACAGCGAAATACAAAAATTAACTAAATCTATATTTTAATATAAAGTAGAAAATAGTAAAATATATTAATTGAAAAAAATTAATGATTAAATTACGGTAATTCACACTATTAGCTATTCCTACATAGGGCATAATATACTATATTATACTCAATGTAAGTTAACATCTAATTGTACTCAAAGATACATGTTTAAAGTCGATTTTTATTTTATTAAACTAATAATTTATTAAGTAGGTTCGATTATGGATACCTTACTCTAATACTAAATAATATCTATGAATTTGTGTTTAGTCAACCATAAAAAGTAAATGCTACCAAACACAGTTTCGTTTGATTGAATATCGAATACCTACTTGTTGGTTTTTATGAGAATAAATGTGCAAATAAAAAGTATCAAATTTCACGAACGGAAATTTCTACCGTATTTTTGCTGCTGCCACGTGGGTATCGGAAATACAGTCGTCAACAAAAAATGTAACAACGGTTTTGAAACAGTAGATATCGAAGGTATGAAATTATTAACGGTATTTATATGTCCTTGGAATTTTTAGTTCTATTTTATTTTACTATATTATGCAGTTTTTTAATTTATACATCATCACGTTAAATGCGTTGTTGCACTCGCGTTGACCTCAATTTTAATAATTTGCGCAAGTCGAATAAAATAATAAAATATAATTATTTATTTACTATAAACTTCTTGGAATTTACAATTAACGTAGGTACCAAGAACTTTTTAATGTACATTTTAAAACTCAAGTTGAAATTAAGTTTTTTAATATATCACACTCATATAAAGACCATTGTTTTAAGTTTGCATAATCGTCTGCAGTATATTAAATTCGAACTTATTATTATCGAAACATATCTACCTATTATTATATATGAACAGTGTGATGACTATCTATTTTCGATATTTTAAATTTATTAAAATATATAGACACGTCATAAAGTATTATAATTTTATCTTGATGTCAGTCTTACTTTATTTCAATGAAAATTGTGAGTAATTATCAATTGCACATTTTCAGAAAAACCGTTAATATTTTTGATAAGAAGTCTTGGATAAAATAAAAATAATATTACATGTTTGAAATATTATTTTATTGACAATTTAAAGAATATACTGAAAATTTACTATTAGCTTGAAATAGGATAGATTTAAAATAAGTACCCATGTATTATTTGTAATTAAAATTTAAAATATTAACTATATTATGATGTAAATAGTTTACTTAACTTAAAATATGAATATATATATATATATAGAGATCTGAATGTCTAATAGAGATAATAAGTGATAAGAACACAAAATTAATTGGAATCATATTATTCGTATATGCGGTAAATGTATTTAAATTTTAAGTATAAATTGTCTAAAAAAATGGAAATTTAAAAATTTAAAAATAAAAAAAGGCTACATAATGAATATCATTCGATGTTTTTAGTTTTATTTTTGCTCTTATTGCTTAATCTAAGTTTTCCATTTTAAATATCTTTAAACGTAGACACCAATATTAAATACACGCTTACAGTTTTTATTTTTAGATAAATTTAATTACAATTTTAAGTTATAATATTGAACAAAGTATAGCTTATTGAATAATTAAGATATTTTGGTTGGTCGAACTTACAAATACTCTAAAATTTGTCTTTGTACCTCATACATTTTGTAGTGAGAATATATTAATGAGCATCGGTTTTTAACAATAAATTCTTGTAAAAGACGAGTTCAATCTAAAATAACATATTTTTTGTTTGCATAAATTGTTACAATTAAATTAAAAGTAATGCATTTTGAACACTTAGTAAAACTAAGGTGAAATTTCAATACAAATAATTAGGTAGTGATGTTTTATACTGTTTGACTTTTAAAAATTAATCTGTATCAATCAATCTCACATCAGCTTATCTTATATATTTATTTATTACTAAAAGAACAAAAAAGGTTAGTTAAGTCTTTTTTTGGAGATATCAAATCGATAACAAATATAACCACTATATTTAAAATTTGAATACAGAAAAAAGCTGAACAAAAATTACAAATCTTGAATAAAAATGGAAAAAATAAATAAATTTAAGGCTACCATACTAACGTTTGTCTTATTATAATATTTTTGACACGAAAAATCTATCAAACATCTTATCAGAAGAAATCTGTTGGTTTTTTAAGTTATTGACATTGTCATAATTTAATACTATATTTCTCGTTAGCTTTTCTTAAAATAATTAAAAATTTGAAAAATATATTTTTTTTAGACTTTGAAATTAAAATTTTAATAGAATTTGTCAAACATATGAACATTTTCAATTAATTTTGTAGTTAAAAATTCATAAATTTAAGTTTGAGGATTTAATACAAGGTTCTTAAAACTACTAGCTGGTCTTAAAATATTCTAAAAGCATTTTTAATACATACAATTTACATTTTTATAAGTTAGAACTTTAATTAAATGTAAACGGAAAAAAACTTTTTGGTTATAATGATGAGGTAGGTAAATTAAAAAAAAATATTTACCATAAATCATAAGGTAATAACAATTGACAAAAATTGTATGACATAGTATAATATATTTAATAATATGACAAACATATGTAATATTTTTTGATAAAACTATTCGTTTAATTTAGCGTTGTATACTATTACTAATAGAAGTATAAATTACCAATAGTAATATATATATAAAAATTATGAAATATCTTCAGAACTAGAGGTCGAAATATCTATGTATCTCTCCTCAGATTCGATTTTTGTACGCAATGAATTAAAATTTAAAACATTCATTACGCACTAACCTATTCAACGATGAGGTGTACCTCAACATTCACTATATAGACTTACCCAGTATCATCAGATTTTGGAAAAGAAAAAATGGTTCATTATTAAACTTTCAGAATGGCTTAGGCCTTATGGTAACTAATTCGATTTGGTTGTTCTAAAATAGTTAATATTTTGTGACCTACTCAGTGGTGCGGTACACCATACTAAAACAATTTCGTATAGTTTATTTATTTTTTATTTTTGACCACATCTGAAAAAATATTTATTTTTTTTGTTTGTTTTGATATGTTTCTCTAAGTTGAACGATAATATTATATAATTTTAAAACTGTTATCTTTGTGTTAAACGATGAAAAATTCGTATTATTGTACTTAAGTGCCTACACTATTGACTTGGGTATTGTTATATTTGAAATCCATTGTAACAATAAAATGATGACACTATTGAACTTTATAATCGAAGAAAAATAAAGACATTTTGGGATAGGAATGTTAAATGGATAATTTGATATTTTGTACTTTGGTATCAATAACTGATTTACAAAATAATTTGATTAATGATTTATATTAATAATTATTTATGATAAACTAGTGTTCAAATAAATTTTATTCTTAATTCATGTTTTTAATGATAAATATAAAAGAAATATTTAAGATGAACAGTTGCATCTAATTATATGGATAACCCATATACATAATTATGTATTAAGAACTTAATCATATAACAATATAAAATTATTTATTTAAAAATAATACATTTACTTTCATAATAGTATTTTATAATTTATTAACGTAATTCTAGGCTAAAAATAGTAAAAATCATAATAATTTTGCACATTTAATTATTTTCATTGAACTACCGATTAGATAATACCATATTGGCACTAAAATTCCTTATTACTATACATTATAATTATATGGGATAATTATTTTGATAATGTAAACACAGGTTATTTTTTAAAAAAGTATTGAATTATTTAAAAAAATTTTTATTTTTTTATAATTTGCATTTATTCCAAAATAATATTTTTGAAAATATAATATTTATATTTTATATTATTTTTTATTGTTACCATTTTTTAAGTTTTAATTTTTTTTAATAATATATATATATATATATATATTTTTCAAAACAGAATTACTTTCAAATAATTTAAATTTATATAAATCAAATTTTTGAATGAGTAGTTAATTACTTTTATAATTAATTTAAGTTTATATGAACAGAATAGTGTACCAACTGTAGGAGGGCTACCTTCGAGATGATCAAGAGAGAAAAATATAAAAAATAATATGACATAATGCGTTTTTATTTAAGTAGTTATTATTTAAATACATTTTCATAAAATATAAAAGAATAATAGCATAATAATATATACCCGGATAAAATGAATATTACTAGGCGTTCTGGTAAAATAGGCAGAAGTTAAAATAAAAATAAAAATAATATATTTTTTCCAATACTTGGCAATCATAATAAACTGTTATATGAGGCGATCACCTAGGTTACATAATGTTCACATTATAGATATACATATAGATAAACAGGTAATGTGTAATGTATAGTTTTAGATATATAAAACACTATAATAGAATATATCAATTGGACGCCGTCGTTAATAATCCTGAAATTCATATATATCATAGTAAAGTCATTATATAAACGTGAAATCTAAAAATACGTATTAACGTCAAATCAATACACAAGCTTTGTCTATATCATATACTATTATACGCGTACTTGCCGCTCGAATTGTATATATTTTACTTCAATTTATGATATTACACCCTTCCAAGTTTTTTTATATTTTATTTTGTTGATGTCTAATGAACGTGATAAAATTAATACAAATAATTAAAATCTTACTTTAAAGTTATTAAAACTTGTAGAATATTAGGTACCTATTTAATATATTTATAATTATTCGAATCATCAAAGTTTCTTTTATGGTTAAATTAAATATAATATGACATTATTTGTAAAATCAATTTATAACATTACAAGTCGTTTGGTCAAAATTATCTGCTAAACAAATATTTTGTACAAATAATACATTGTGACTTAAAAATATTAACACTTCTTGTCTTAAAAGGTATAAGAAAAAAAAAACCACAAAATAATTTATTTTGCATTTTAATTTTAAACATTTGTTCGTTGCTAGCAATAGGCAATGAGATTGCTTAGCACCCCTCCTATCTTATCACACATTTTTGTAATTCATATATATAACTATGCTAATTTTGGTTAGTTAATTAGTTCTTATTTTATTTTAATGCATATATAATGTATATATTATACTATACGTTAAATACGTTATTGTAAGAAACTGTACATCCTGCAATATTATCAATAACATTTTATGATGTATAAGTCTTTTTTAAGGTTGTCTAATATTTATTTAAAAATTGCATAGATTTAAAATAAACATAAGCTTATTGTTTATAATGCCCGTGGTGTAATAAGTATCAACTACAAAATACCGTATGTGTTATAATTTTCAGATTGTTAGATTCGTGGTATTTATTGTGTATTAAAGTACGCTGTGAATAACGTAAATCTTTTCTTCCAAATTGAAATTAAATGGTTCTAGTATGACATATTATTAATTACTTTTTTCAAAGGAAATTATTTTTGATTGTTATTTGTAGAAAGATATTATTCTCTTAAAATTCTATTTTTTTTTATAATTTGACGTACTTAATATGAATATTAAAAGTTATTAATGAACTGACAATTTATACGTATATTCATGTTAATTAATATGCTTAATTTTAAGATGCTCTATTTTTAAGGTACCTTTATGGCTACATATTCCATAAAAGAGGCTATATGATTGTTCGGTTAAGATTAGGTAACGTATTATGCTAATTTCACATAAGTAGACAGAATTATTTATAGTTAGTACGAATAATGTTGTAATAAAATAGTTCTATTGCGCTATTTAATATAGTATATATGTATATATATACTATATACACGTATATCCAATTTCACATTTAACATTTATGTTTATGACAAGACATGACATGAATGTATCAACACATTTTTTTTAACAATGAATCCACCCTGTTGGATCTATTTTGTTTATACGAAAACAATATTTTATACTTAAATGCATACATGTTAATATACATACGTTTAGATCGGGTTTATGTTAAGTTCAATTTAATCAAATACATAAAATAAACCTCCTTGAATATTTATTGTATAAACCTACAGTTTATGTTTAAATAATATTTTTTAAATGTTTGTTTATCAAAATAAAATATAATATTCTGTCTTGATTAACTACTCTTTGTTATTGTATAATTTTTTTTTTTTTTTTGTGAATTCACATACTTTTAGCGAAACCGTTCTTTTCGTGAAGTGAACGGATGTGTGGCGTTAATGGCATGCATATCAGATTTTTTTCAATGTAGAGAATTTTTTTTCATTTAAGCAAAAAATCCATATTTTATAAAACTTTATTTTTTTCGTGTTTCAAGAAATTGAATATTAGTAGGTATGAACAATTATTTGGGACGCGGAACTAATTTTTTTTTTTTATTAAGAAAAAAATTATACATGTTAATGTTAGTATTACACATTTTTTGAGGACGTTTAAAATTATTTCGATTTCAAAACATTTTGAATTAAATAAGATTAATAGCGATAATGTTATTGATATACCTAGGTACTGTAGGATGTTTACTTTCTTACTACGTATGATGTGAAAATGAAGAGTGCTATTTAATTTTTATTCGAATAGTCTGATTAAAATAATTTTAAATCTATGTAAATTAGGGTTGGCTTTGATACTCGATCAATACAAATATGAATTTAATTCTATGCATAACTAGCTTTTATTGCTAATACAATTTGTTACCTATTGTAAATGTAACACACACCGATGTAAACTGTTTGATCACATATCGTGTTATATGTGTTAAACCCACAATAATAATTAATAATTTATTAGTCCGGGACTCATGACAAATTGAGTTCGATAATATTACACTGTATAGATAGGTACTCATATTGTTCAAATAAAGTACCTATAAAATATAGCTTAATTATAATTTATAGTAAAAAAATGTTAATCAACGTGTTTATAAATTATAGCTTTTAATTAGATACTTATACCGGCGTATTCTTATATTTAATCAGAATCTTTACTCGTATCTATTGTTTTTCACTATAGAAGTTATTATGTTTTCTAGCATTGATTCTGTTACTTATTTTTTCCACAGTTTTTTTCGTTAAAATTTCGTACTAGCGCAAAACAACTTTCTAAACGATGAAACACAAAGGTTCTTAAATGTACACATTACTGATATAAACAGATATAATATTACATTCATGTAAAGTCGTTCGTTTTCATCTAATCGATTCAAGCTAATTATGCAGTTCGGAATAAGTACATTTGCATTAAAGATACCAATTATTTATTGACTATATTCATTATGTATAATATATATGTATATATTTATATTTATTTATTTAGAAATAAATACATTATTGCAATTTACAGTTCTTCTGGGTTTTTCTGATTTTATCATTTAAACTGACTCGATTTGTTGTCAATTCTACTATTGAATAAAAAATTAAACATTTAAAACTCACTAGTAATTTTAAAAAAATTCTTCATTTTTTTTTTAAAGGTATAGATTCAGTGGATATCACTTTAGTGTTTGCATTAGTTAGGTAGGTATTCGTCTTAAAAGTGCGTAACATAGTAAATGTTTATTTAATAGTTTCACGATTGGTTTCATTAGTTTTAATATTAAAGTACATATTTTTATCATAAAACTTTTACCTTTAAACTTGTAACCGGCTTCAAAATTAAAATAATAAAAAACACTTCCAACAAAACACAAATATTATTTTTAAACTTTTGAATTTGATAATAGGTCAATTCGGACAAATGCTTGTTATGTCCCAGATAACAAGATTTGTTCAGGTAAATTGTTTTTGACTCGGGTCTTTAAACTCAATTTAGGTATTTACTAATTGAATAATAGTGGTTTATCATTTATTGCTTGAAAGTGTTTAACATATAATATTGTGTGTAACGTGATAGTTTAACATTTATGTACAATTTCATTGTAAAAATGGCAATGCTTCATAATGTATTCTTTATATATGTTACAATATTACATAGATGAATAGGTCACGTCTATAATTTTCGGTTGTCACCTGAAAACATTATATTGCATTGAAATTTTAGTGTGTGCTGTAACACCCGTATAACAACAAAATTATGAAAACCAATGGTAGATATTGAAATTATGTGCAGTTCTAAACTGTATATTATACAATTATACAATACCAAAGATACTAATATTTATTGTCTTACTGGACATAAAGAGTTATGAAATTTTATCACACGATGTATAATGTACGAATAATAATTTTCATTGATTTTTTAAAGTAAAAAATGATAACATTAATGAAAATGATTTTGTATAATATTAAAACCCATGTAGTTGTACATAAATACTTCAACAACATAATATTAGAAAATTTTCTAAAAATAAAATCCTTTAAGGATCTTCATGAAAAATCAGCAAAAATATTATGTAAAAAAATTAAAAATTTTAGGTTTTTAATTTATTAGTATGACAGATGAATCAATCAATTATACCGGAAGCTTCTATAAAATAATATATGTGAGTAAATACACGACTCTTTATCAAAAATGAATATTTATTATTAAATACTAATGAAGGAAAATTTGAATGCTGTAAAATATGATAAAAAGAATAATTGTTTTTAAATAAAAAAAATCAGGAAGTCAATGCTGTATAATAGGTTTCAAGTGAACTTCGTCATCATTGAGTAGGTCACAATGATGACTGTAGATCCATTACAGATACATTAAATTTGAATTAATTTATCGATTATTGCATACGTAAAACAATTCTAAGCGGGAATGGTGTGTTAGTCTATATTTCTAAGGACATTATAGAATATCCTTAAAATATATTAATTTTATTTTTTAATTTCTAATACGGTATCGGTAATTGGTATATTGAATTATTTTTTTTCTAAAGACACTGCACATAATATTATATAATAGTTAAGAAAATATTTTATTATATATTATTCACTATTACTAGTTGTTAATAACTTATAAGTACAAGTCAATACCTAGGTATCTCAGAATTATGTAAGTAGGATCATACTATAAATAGTGCTTAAAATTACTATTTCATTGTAAAATTATCATTTAAAAAATATAATAATCAATTAAGTTTTATTAAAAAGAAAAAATTTAATTTTCAATTATTTTTATTTCAAAAATAAAAAGCAAAATTTCTTTTATTTGGCAAAGTACCTATTTACTATTAATAATACCTACATTAGTTATTTAACTTAAATAAGAAGTAAAATATAGTAAGATTACAGTAAAGTTTTACAAATTGGTGGATAATAGACATATGTCTGAAAAATTTTGTTTTTTTTTTTTTTGAAAATATATTATTAATTACGATATAATAAACAAAGCGTTTAATATAATTTATTTGATAAAAATTTAGAAAAAAAAATTAATAAAATATGTGTAGGTATTTGACGGAAATCAATTAATACATCTTAAAAAAAAATAAGAAATAAAATAAAAATGAATGAAACAGTTATGAATTATTCTTAAATTAAAAGAAAGGAAAAAAAATAAAATAAATGGAATATAATACATCAGTATCTATAATAGTATGCTCCAATCTCTCTAATGTTAAAACTTACTAAAATTAAACGTGAATAATTATAAGATGGAGACAACAAATGCAAATGTAGCATGCTTTTAATATTTTATTTTTAAACACCTGTACCAATTGTATTTAATTAAACTTCGATCTTCAAAACGATCATTGAGTAGTAATTTTTAATCATAATATGACATAACGTAACGTAAGTTACTTATTAGTTGTTTTACCTTTGGTGTACTATTGAAATAACCTAATAGTAATTTTATTACAATTTATAGTATTTATACAAAGGTTCTTATGATACGTACAGTACAACTCAAAAAATAACATATTTTGTCGATGTCACTCTAAACTTGAAAGTAATATTTGTAATATTTCATAATTTATAGGTAATATTAAATTCTTACGATAGTACGATTTATGAGGAAAATATCCCATATTAAATTTCAAGTGTGTGACATGCCTATAAGGCTTAGGTAAACGATTACAACTGGTGTTTTGGAAATAAATTTAAATTCAAAACCATAAGATCAAATTTAGATGATATAAGATCAGAATTATTTCATATAAATTTATGCTAACACAATTAATAATAAGCACATTAAATTTTTTATAAAAAAACATGGATTCGCTTTGAATTATTTAATTTTTATTATAAAAGTAACTTACCAAATACTGATAATGCATATATTGCAAAACCTACTTCCGGAACAATCACGGCACGGTCGTATACAATGTCATGTGATGTGTATATTATATGATAGTTGTTTTATTTACTGCAAGTCATTAACATCAAGGGGATACTTCCGGTCTTGTTGATGTAGTTTTTTTTTTATTTGTGTTTTAGTTGGTAAATATTACAAATGTTATACACACTTCTCGCAGTTTGTTATCTATATATATATATATCAGCAGCTCTTAACATTTTTAAGTGCATACCCTACCCTTTGAAGCACCAAGAATAGTGGCATTTTTCTTGACTTTGGTCGATAATAAGCGTTTTTTTTTTTACTAATCGAATTTTTTTTTTTAATGTGTTCATCAATCGGTATTGTTTTTTTATTTTTGTACAAAATGTTTTTATAAGTATATAGTAAGTGTTTATTATTAAGTTTGAATTTGTATTTACTTGAGTATGTGAAAGAGTGAAAGTGTCTATCATTACACACACAAAAAAAAAAAATGTCTCATAACAATGTTCATCTTTTTAAGTGGTTCATTTTGTTATTTTCGAATCTTGTGCGTTTGTATAATGACTACTATTTTTTTTGGATTTGTTGGCGATTGTAAGAAAAAAAAATATAACTTAAAAAGTTTGTTAATATTATATTTATGGAATAACACTTAATAATATGTAACTATGTAAGTATGATATAAGCTTATCGGTGCTGTAAAACGATTATCACCCATGATCTTATATTTTTGGTTTGAAATACAGTTAAAAACTTACAGAAAATAAAATGTTGAGGTATCTGACAAATGACGTTTGTACACACTCATTAAATAATCAATACACTTGTAAACTTATTTAATCGCGTGCTATACATTTTGATTTGTTATGCAAGGACTTATTTAATCTTTCTTCTAATAGCTCGATTATTCCTTCTACCACTTACCCAAATATAAAGTAAGAATTAATTATTTTTGAAAATACTTAAGCTGTATAGGATACGCAAATTGTTATACTTCATAAATTGATCAATTTATTTCAAGATGAACAGATAATCATTATACTTTTTATATGATAAAATGAATATACAGTATAAAACTATTGATATAACATATTACAAATTTTTATTATTATATTTAATTGTATTTAATTTTTATTTATTTCATAAATCATTATTACACATAAATATACAATGTTATAAAACTTTTCAAATATATTTTATATAAAAGAGATTAATTATATAATAATTGTTTGAGCGTAAATATAACAATTTAACAATTATCAAATATTGTTCAAATTAAAAAAAATATAATTTACTACAAAAATGAACAACTTTTTTATTAGTTAAAAAAATCGAAATTAATTATTTTAAACTTCAAAAAACTGATGAATATTATTATCAATAACAGAGTAATTTCATAGTAAATATTAATATGTGACAAATCAGGGAATCTTTGTCGTAAAATCAAGTTTTTTGAATTACGAGTTTTAAGCATAATTCATAATTTTAAAAATAGTTGAATAATTTATAAGGAGTATAATTAATAAAAATATAAATTAAATAATTCATATAATAAATTATACTTGATATTTGTGGTTAATATATTTTAATTTTTATGATGGAAACGAATTTTTTACAAAAAAAAATGGCAATAATTAATTAATCGTCTATTGATAACTGCCAAAAAATGTGTGTAAAACAAAAAGCGATAAAACAGTTGTTTGTAAATGAAACTTGTATTAATTAACCCTGAACAATTATCATTTTAAAATATCTATACAATTTCACGATACTTATATTTATGTTAGGATTTAAGTAAATTAATAAAAGATGGAATGTTTTAAATTTCAACTATACAATTTATAAAATGCAATGTGTTCTAATAACAAATCGTTATTTTAATAATTGTTAATATTTTTTATTATATTTTACGTACATTTTTGTACATTTATATTCTTGGAAAATCATTACAAAAATTTGAATTTTTGGTATCTATTATGTTAAATTAGCACACAAATTACAGATCTGGAAGTTAATGTTCCTTTTAAAGTACACTATTGCCCAAATGTAATACCGTAATACCAAAATGATGCAACCGTGGATATGACTATCTTATCTAAGTTGAAAAAAAACGTGACTCGGAATCGTTGTATCTGTGAAAGCGCAAAACATCGCAAAGTGTATGTTTTGCAGTTCACGTTTAATTTTTTTTTTTTTTTTAACGTTACTATAAATTTATCTACATAAATATTTCCCCCTAGATATTGAGTTTTTTTTAAAATTTTCAAAAATTTGTTTATAGAAAAGTTTAGGCTCTAAAAAAATCATTGTTTGAAAAGGATGAATAAGATTTGATTTCATATTTAGTAAAAATAAAAGACGTTAGATGAAAAATGCAATAAAGTGAAAACTTCTTGTAATTATATATATATATATATATCCTATTGAAATGTCGACAGTTCCGTTGAGGATATTAAATGAAATGCCAAGGAAATCAAATGGTGCCGGAGGGTGGCACAATAAGATGTCACTGACTTCTCACTATACCAATTCTGGTGTTTTGAAATTTATCTCTCGTACTAAAAAAAATAACAACTCAAATTACATTGATCAAGTTATTAAATGTTGAACAAATATCTAAAACAAATTAACAAATTCAAAAAACTAACGAGACTGTATCATTATAACTAAATTTTAGTGAATCAAATTCAATTCAAATTATAATATAAATAAATTTTACAAAGAAATGGCAATAAATAACGACATTTTTAAACTACTTATATTAGTTATCATATTAAAATAGTGAAATAGATTTATAATTATAAATAATATTTAAACTTTAATTTGATATTTAATATTACTAAACAAATACATTTTTAATTATTTTAATAAATCAATATTCTAATAGGTATTCAAAACTTCTTTTTTATAAGTTAAAACTAGATTTTTTTTAATATTTTCTAAAACTTACACCGTATTTTTTTATGGATGCACGTTATAATAGTTAATCATTAATAATAATAAAAAAAATTATGATATGATTATCATATAAAATCCTGTTTAATACTTTTGTTATTATATTATGTGTATTAATAATAACAATAGGCAGATATTAAAATTTTAAAATAATTCTAAGTGAAAATATATATTTTGTAAATGTATAGGCTTGGAAGGCTAAGCCCTCCAAAAATTGTTAAAATATAATTTTATGTTATAGATTTATTTATAACCTTATACTATAGACTACATCTGTAATACATGTTAAAGTTTACGCTTTGAATATATATTTTTATTTCATTACATAGTTTTAAAAATAATTATTCATACGTTTGATTTCAATTATAGTATACCCACAGTTTAATCAATACACATTACAAAAAATAAATGTCAAATATTAAACAAGCGCTTGTTTAAATAAATAAATATTTGTTTGATATATGACGTAGTTTTGTAATAATACGAAACTCGAGAGTCGAGATACAACTATTAGAATAATAAATTTTCATGTTTACAGCATTACAGTCATATTATTTTTAATATATTTACATGCAAATGTGATATGGTACTGTGCCGAATATATCAGAATATCTTTTAATAATTTGAACATATTATTTTATTGATGGATGATATAATTTTAAAACACATGCACTTATAAGGAATTAGATTTAAAAATTAAAATGAATGAATTTTGAAAATAGGTATTTGATGATATTGTATTCACGTTTCATTGGATTTGAATAATATTATGAAGTATCAAAAAGTCTAAAATAATAGTATAAATATAGATACTATTGCTACATTTATAATTTTTTCCTTACCTTTAATCTAATAGAATTTAAACGTACGAAATCTATTAACGGTGCAATATTTGTTTGTTAATGTGGGTTGAAATAATGAACTTTGTCGAATAGAGCAACTAAGTTTAGATTTTTGGATAACATCCAAAAAAGCAACAAAAAGCCAACAAATACTGATTCGTTTGCAAAAAAAAAAAAAAACAATTTTTGAACTATTTAATAAAATTGTGTATGTGTTCGGGAAAAATAAAATTGGAATGTTTCCACATAAATAAATTCGGCTGTTGGAGAAAAAAAATCAAAATAAAATGTCCAATTGAAAAAAAAAAAAATAATTAAAAATAATTCAAGAAAAATCTAAATGTTACTCATTTAATTTTTTTGAATTTCTGAAAATTATTAGACCTAAATTTATTGTAATCGCATAATCCTACTTATACATATTAGCAGTGGCGTATTTTCAATTTTTTTGTGGGGGGGGGGTCTTAATATTAAATATAAGTTTATAACATTATAATAAAATACATACGAGTTATGATTTAATAATGATATTATTTATATTATATTATATTTCACTATTATTATGAAAATAAATGTCAATTAATAGTTAAACCCAAGTTATTTTTAAAAATATTGTAATACAAACATTAAAAACACATAATATAAATTAATATTATTTTTTTTTGCGGGGGGGTCGAGACCCCCCCTCCTCCCCTCTCCCCCTAAACACGCCACTGCATATTAGTTAATCGTAGAAAAACTCATGAGATAGTTATAAAATCAATTTCATCATTAATATATGATCTACAATACATATATACAACATAGTATTAATAGAACTGAATTATTGTGTAGGGAAATAACACATATATCTGTATTTTTATATTAATTTAATTATAGTTTTATTTCCTCGATATAGCTAATGTGTTATTAAATACGACATCTTTACATTTTATTGATATTTGAAATTATATTTTTTTAAATAGTGAGAAAACAATATAAAATCAATACATTATTTAATTATTTTAAAACTAATATACGAACATGAAGAATTCAAAAACTATTTGAAATCATTTCTTCTAAATTTATTTAATATAATTAAAACACGCGAGGGTAAAAATACTAATAAAAATAAATTATAATGAATTAATAAATGTTTATCAACCTTACAGCTCTGAAATGGATTTTAATTATTTCATTTGTAAAATATGATTAATTTTTAAATGTTAAAAACTTAAAACAGTATGTGTTTGTATTAGCTGTTTATTATTATAATATACCGCTATTTTAAATATATACTCTTAATATTTTTTTTGAAAATTGATAATTTATTCAAAAATAACGTATTTATAAAATATTAGGAAATATCCATGGAATAAAAATAATTTAAAAGTTTAATTCCGTTCAAAATCGAAGATATTTCTTAAAAGAGTTTGATTATACATTATATATATATATGTTACGGTAAATGATGTTATATCAGAAATTAACGTTATTCACCGGTTATTAACGTTATTTACCTACGAATGTGGGAATTATCGTTATTTTCTAGTGAATAACGTTAATAACCGTATGATTTGGGAAATTTTGATCTGATTATAAAATAAAAGAGGTTATTGCGGAAGATTTAAAAAAATAACCAAAGAACCAATCATCAAAGAAGACAAAATCGGAAATTAAATCATAGAAATCGCAGAAAAAAATTCGGAACTTGGTACTTAAATATTCTTTAATTATTTAACGATAAATTTCCGAATTTTAAATATAACAAAAATAAAACTAAAATATAAATATTTGAAAATTATTTTAAATATTTTTTTGATGATTGTCAAGAAAATATTTGTATTGCATGTAAAAATTCAAAAAAAAATTTAGAAAAACAAGGAGAGGAAATGATGAAATTTTCTAAAGAAAAGTTTCCTCAGCTTGAAATAGGCTTAACTGTATGTGTATTATTATACCAAACGTTGATAGAGCTCGTGATTCTATGCAAAATATACTATTAGTTGTCACTCAAGTTGAACATGATTTATACAAACTCTGTAAGTTAATTCTTAATGAAAAAATATACTATTAAAATTAAAATTTGTTTTATTATTTTATAAATACGGAATATAGTTTTCTTAAATATTATTTCACATGCCAAAAATAGCTGTTTGCAAATAAAATCTATTAGACATGGACAATGTGATAAAATTAGCAGATGGTAGACAGTTGACACTGAGGGAAGTAGCTAGTAATAATTCGGTTGCGAGCCCTCGAAGGTACCAGCGTTGTCATTGCAAGACTAGTTGTAATAATAATAAGCATTGTGCTTACCTTGGGGCTGAAAAATTATGTTATATTAAATGTCATGGGAGTAAAACTTGTAAAAATAAATAAAAAATAATAATGCATTTATTCTATTTTTAAAAATATCTGGGTACTTACATAATTTTTCAAATTGTAGTATTTGAGATTCATGCGCTTATCTGATTTATAACATCAATTACCTGTGTATTTAGTCATTAACGTGATTATCCAGTTTATAACGATAATTACCTGTATATTTGGTAAATAACGTTAATAACCGGTGAATAACGTTAATTTCCATTTAACATCATTTACCGTAACATATACACATTTCATTTAATAATATTGGATAATATTAGTTTATTGAGATAGGTATTAAATTACAATAACGTTAGATTTTTCTCAACATTTTAAATATCATAATAACATTATTATACGGTCTATTTGAAGTATGAAAATGAACCGTTTAATATTTATAATAATATTAGGTAACCTACTTACTTATACATTAAATACCAGCAGAGACAAACTATAGGGTAGGCAAATGTACCACCATTAAATATCTTGCTCTACCATTAGCCCGTTCTAAAACTTAACGTACATAATAAGATCCCAATATTTAAATGTATGAAATACGATGTAATCAAACGTTGGAATTTATTAAAAGAAAATGTGTTTTCATAGTTCTTGACATAGTTGGATAATTAGATCACAAAATAGTTGTTAGATTATATGATTCGATAAATAAAATAAGGTTTTTTTTTATCAGTTATCACATTTCATTTAAATTAAATAAACGTTAATATATAAAAAATACACTTTACATTTTGATAATAATGTTTTGATGTAACAAACAAAAATTATCTAGTACAAAAATTAAAAACGAAAAACATGTGTTTATAGACATATAGACAATAGACATATATAATGTGTATGAACACTTATAAAGGATCATCTAGGATTAGTCTACACAGGAAAATTATTTTCCTCGAAAATACCGATTGATTTTAGAAACTATCTTTTTTTTTTTTTTAATAAATAAATTGGTTAAAATTGATTTAGCTAGTATTCGGCATACCTATTTAATAACTCCATTTTAAAAATGAATAAAAAAATAGTAATAAATTATATCAAAAAAAATAAACGTAGACTAAACAAATTTGATACATAACAAAACTTTTAGAAAATACAATTATTATGGACCATAATATAGAAATAATTAGGTATTAATATTTAGTGCATGTTTATGAAATACTGATTTAGATATACATTATGTCTTACATTACAAGGAATAATTTTATTATTTAATTTAGAATGATATTTGAATTATCAAGAATAAAAAATAAAATGTTTCATTAATTAAAAATTTAATACACACAATTTATATACAGTGGGTATACATTTTTAATGTAATGATTTTAAAACGTTTTTCATTCGGGTAAGCTCTGACCATTTGGGTTTAGCTTTTAAGTTCAACCGAATAGAAAAATAATGTATTGTTCACAGGTTCTTCTTGATGACACATTGATTAAAATTATCAATAGTGTCAGGATTTATTCAGGTAGCTAAACATGTGATTGATGGTTTTTACATTAGAGCTTAAGGGGGATTTTCGCTGGATTTACACAACCATTTCCTAAGGATTTTAGTATATTAGCGGAAAATTGATATGTTTTATTTTTCGTTTTTTTAGCGCACAATAATATAGGTACCTAATAGTTAATACATTAAATTAATTACGCATAATATTTAACTGGTTCATTTATTTCAGAGTAAACACTTAGATACATTAATTATTGAACGAGTATTTTAATTTTATACCTACCTGTGAATTGCTATATAATGTTTAAGATGTATTTTAAATTAAAACATTTTTATGAAATAGATTTCACGAAGATATATGAACAAAAACATAAACTTCATATTATTTTGTTTGATTATTAAACTTCTACATTCTTATAGTGAATAGTATAGTTATAGTAAATTGTATTACTTCAAATAAACGTAATGTTCATTTACATTACTATACGTTAAATAAAAATAAAATCGCTTTTTTTTTTGTTTTGTAAACTAGATCATTTTAACATAGATAAAATATTGAGATTTAAAAAAAAAATTATATATACATCCAAAATACACTGTTAAATATATAGTCTATAATAGCAACAAATTCGCAATGCCGCCACGTAAGCATTATAAATAAAGACAAAAAAAAAAAAAACTAACGTTCTAAATAAAAACAGCGTTGTTCATACTAAAGTTACAGCAATTTCTTTTTACAATTACTAGTTAGTTGTTAAACAACGGATAGTGCATTAATACTAAATTATATTTTAACTAAGTAGATACAAATTTTTAAATGCTAAATAATATGATTAAAATTTGAATATAACGCGTTCATGGGCAAACGGCTAAAATTATTTATCGTTTATCACCTGACGGCAAATTATTTATAATCAAAAATATAAAACTACAAAACTAAATTGTTTGATAATACAATATAGCATTGATTAAATTACAAATGCAAGTATTAAATTAATTATAAATCACTTATAATAAACATTACTTACATATATACAGTAATATATTATATTAATTGTTAGTTATAAATGTGAAGCTAATTTTGGAAATTTTAATTTTTATAGTTCGTGCATTTTAAAATGTACGTATTTACAATTTGACAAATTTATCTAATACTTCATAAAATGATGAAATATGCAAGTACATATCGAATTACATTCTTGATTCAAAATCAGTATTATCTCACGTCACTGCATCCTACTCATTTCCTAGATTTATTTTGCAACTGTCATATTTAAACAATTATTAGATACAAATCTTGTTGATAATAATGTTCAACACGAAAACGCGTTCGGAAAATAATTTTTCTCTGAATTGTTTGGCAATAAGCCCATTTGGCAATGACCATCATACTACTAAACAACGTAATCTTCCAATTTTACATGGGGAAAATTTCGATTTTAGTGTACGCCAAATATACATAACCACCGAATATCTTTAAAATAAAATAATAATTTATATTATTTTCTTCAGTCTAAATTAATCAAATATCAAATGTAAATGATGTATACATTATTTTGTACATATACCCATATACGACTGATATTTAAATGATAAAACTTTTAGTTATTATTCTCATTGATAAAATAAAATCAATTTTTACCTACTATGTAGATTGTAGGTAAACATAAATAATACACATGTAAATCAAATGTTAAATATATTATGTATAATAGGTCATATATTTTATAAAATTGTAGTAAAAACTTTTTTTTTAAAATGAAAAATCGTTTATCGATAATTTTAAGAAAAAAATGTGTAAATAATGTACTTACTTAATTTTAACATCACAAATTCGAATTTGGATTTTAAAAGTATTGCTTTCTACTCATTTAATTTAAAATAAAAATGTTGTACATAAAATTTAATATGGTTGTATAATACCATACATTTTTTAAATAACCGTCATACATTTTCGAAAATTCAAAAATGTATTAACAGTAATAATTAATAAAACCATAAATAACCAAAATTGAACATTTTGTTAAAAGTTTACTTTAAAATTAACTACATATCATTAATTACTGTATTTTTGACATCAAAAAAATATATTGAATTAATATAATTTATTTTATCATTAAATGCTATATAAATATGAAATATATTTAATTAATAATTATAAATACATATCATTAATTATTATATTTTTAGAATTTTGAAAAACATATTTAATTAAAAGAATATATTTTATCGTTAAATTTCATATGAATATTAAAAAAATATTACATATAATTTTATCTATATTAATCAAAGTTTTCGAAGTACAAAAATAATAAATTAGAATATGTACAAATAAAAGGGTAATATCGATTATAAATTTAATACTAAAAAAATTTCAGTTAAATTTATAAATGAGAAGGTGTATATAATATTTTTATATTTCATGATAGAATTCATTTATAGTTATTTGATATTATTTATAAAATTACTCTCGAATTAAGCAGTTAAGTGTTTTCTATGAAAATAAGTACATGGAAATCGAAAGACAAATGTAATTAAGAATTTAACGTTTATAATACTAATTTATCATATAGCAATTATATTATAAAAATTATTTCAATAAAATCTATTTAAAAAAATAATCACAATAGATGATTGTAAATAGAATAGTATTGGAAGGTTAAAAACATAGGATATAATTTAATTTAATATGGAGTAGTAATCGAATTGTCTACATAAAAACGCAAATCTACTGTAATGATATACATATATATCATTATTCATAATTTATTTAATTACTTTAGATTTAATAAAATAAATAGAATTACTTTTGTTTAGGTGTACAAATATAAATCATCAAAAAAAATATATATTATTAGCTATTAAATTCGTTCAGCTGTATAAACACAAATTATCAAAAAAAAAAAAAATGTATTATTATTCATTAAACCAGGAAAATGTTCAAAGTGACGGCAACTGTGGCATATGTGCTATATGTAACGCATTAAATAATAACAAAATAAACAATATCACGACTATAGCTGATTTATTAGATTTACTTAACTTATCTACGCTTTCATACTATTGGTGGTCTGATGACGAACTAGCATCAATAGAAAATTATTATAATCATGATACATATATATAGTATATACAATGGCTCAAACAAAACAGGTATAATTTACGGAATAAAAAGGCAATCTATAATGTTATATTATGTCAACAACTCGCACTGGAGACCAGGAACTAAAACTTTAAAATCAACGAATAAAATACCCAAAGAATATATTCACATTGAATATGTGATCTCGACAAAAGCAAAGTAATATGGAATCTAAAAACGTATGATTACAACACTTACTACTTTACAATTTTATATGATGGACCAGCATTTATTGTTACATTAACCACCAATAAAAATCAACACACATATCTGGTCGAATCCGACAAAATAGTCTTTGCTCTCAAAGGCATTAAACAAACATATGCATGTCACATACCAGTTATTCAAACAGAACACTCATAAGTCACAATTAAATATACTTATACGAGTAGACCCACTATTTTTCAGCCATTTCAAAACAAAAAATATCTCACCACAAAATATAGATTTAATGGCATATATTAATACCAAATTAGTATACATAGAAAATCAGTTCAAATCATCAATTACAACTTTATACATAGATGTATTACAAAAACAATAGGAACTAAAAAGAAAAGTACTAATACAAAAATTGAGCTTAGCAACTTAAAATCTCACCGAATTTGCGTATACAATGGGCGAAAGCCCAGGTTTAACAGCCATCAAAGCCGGTGAAATAATATATTTAATAAAATGTAAATTGGTCGAAGTTGAAATATTATATAAAAATACACGCTACAACGAACTACCAGTGGAATATAACAACCAATCATATTTTATGGCTCCCAAAACTAAAACACTACAAAAATATGGCACAGAAATAGATTGCAATCATCTACTTCTATCTGCCTTTTATCTCGATGGTGATTGGTTTGCAATCATGTCAAAAGCAAGCGAAATAAAAAGACCTCAAACTTAAAAACCTTCAACAGAATAGACATGGACTTACAAAAGTTCAGAACACCTTATGACAGCTGGGATATACACTTACGAAACCATGGAGGATTTTCAACAATACTTAGTACTTCCACAAGAGATAGAAGCATCCCAAAAAAATCTAGCTAGACAAACTATGATCTTCTCGACCATAGACAAAGCACTAAAATTAAATACCCTATTCGATGAAAACATCATTATAGTCAATTGGTAGAGAATAAACTAAAAAAAATGTGGGGCTGGTTTACGGTATTTGGAGAATTTATCTCTGGCCTCCTAGAAATATTTTTCATATGGCGAATAATTTCTAACATGTATCAATCCAGATCTAAACATATCATTGTTATACCAAACTTTTGGATGGAGCGTAAAACTAGTAGTTGATATCTTTAGTAGAATCACACATTATATAATGCACAATATGCACAAAATACAACCACAACAACAAAATGAAGAACAACCACAATCACTACTGATTTTAAATCAAGATAAAAATCAAGATTTAAAAATACTCAACACAAACAGGAAAAATAACGATCACAAACCAATTAAGCTATAACTAAATAAAAAGAGATTATCAATCTAACACAATCATCTACATAACATGGTTATTTAAAAAAAAAAGTTACACTCTTGCTATATCATTGTATCATTAGTGTTAAGTTATACATTTTATAATCATAGTTAGCTTAATAATTAATAGATATATTAATTTAAATAATTTGTTTCAAAAAAATGTTTAACATCAAAAAAAAATCTGGGGTAGATGTAATGATATACATGTATATCATTATTCATAATTTATTTAATTACTTTAGATTTAATAAAATAAATATAATTACTTCTGTTCAGGTGTACAAATATAAATCATCAAAAAAATATATATTATTAATCATTAAATTCGTTCAGCTGTATAAACACAAATTATCAAAAAAAATCTTATCGTATATTTTTTTAACTAATTCCTTGTTCATCATTTACATTACGTATTTATCATATTTTTAACTCATTACACTACACAGAAAGTATACTGTCACAATCATAACGCGAGATGTTGAATATCACAATACTGCTATTACTGTGATACAATAATTAATATGGTATAATGTCTGTTTATACTTTATATTGAAATAATACGTAAATAAATAAGCTCGCATAAAATCATAATAGAAATATCATATTATAGATATGATTGTTTTATGAATGGCATTTAAAAATATTGTTATAAGTATATCTGGCTATAATAATCGTGTACACATGACATAGCCATAGGTCATTTATATAATATTTTATAGTCATGAATAATATCATGTTCGACGAGTAAATATTTTTTATTATCGTTGATTTAGTATTAAAAGTTTACTCCAGAACAACTTAAAATTAGGCACCGTAATATCAACCGCCAACGCTGACGATGATTTAATTAAAACGTTATTTTCTAAAATCCCTCAAAAAACTAGACAATAAGATAATAACAACAGCAATACAAAAATAACTACAATAATAATATAAAAGTTACCTGCACAAAATCACGACGGACATCTCGTTACGTACGAATCGGTTAAACATCGACAATGTGAATATTTATCGCCTCGGATTAAGTCGCAGGAGCCGGCTTTGCAACGACACGCTCGCGTTTATCGTATATCTCGGATAATATTATATATACATTAATTTGTATATTTTGAAACGACGACCACCACCTGCACCACTCCGCGATAACGTGTCGGCGGTGATTAGAGGCAAAGACCGTTGCGAGTTTCGTTTGGAAAATCGATATTTTTTCGAAATATTTTATTATTATAATGGGTCGCGGTTTGCCTGGTTTATTTTTTCCCGCGGCGATTGGCCACCGGAACCGACTGTACGGTATATACGACGATAACGAGAAAAACGTATTAAAAAAAAAAAAAAAAAAAAAATTAAAATATTTTTATATATACTCGTATAACGTATTATGTAAAATACATCGCAGTGGTGCCTCAAAGTCCCAGGAAAAATAGCGGTCAGAGGACGGCGGCGGCGGCAGGTATAAAATAATAATAATAATAATGATAACAACAACAACAACAACAATAATTATAATGATAATAAAAAACAAAACGTGTTAATTATTATGATAATAATATAATCTCGTCGTCGTCGCAGTCGCAGTCGGTCCGGGGAGAGGGTGTTCGGCCGCAGTCCACGAGTGCGTCGGTTCGACTGGAAATCTTTTCCACCGGACGAAAAACCGTCGGTCGCGCGGTGTGTCGCGGTGTCGTGGTCTCTCGCGGTCCTGGTCGGCGCGGTCGTACCACGTCGTGCTGCGTCCGGTGTGCGTGCGCGTATGGCCCCGTAAATCGTGTGTTGCGACCGGCGGCGG
>NW_020271618.1:487254-617625 GCF_002803265.2 Melanaphis sacchari
GCGCGCGCGCTCGTCTGCAAACGGAGAGCGCCGCCGAAAAATCGCCGCCGCCGGTGTGTCATTCGCGCGTCGTCGTCGCGCTCACGGTGTATATCGGAAATGCACACCGCGCGCGCCGCCAGCGACGGCTGCAGCGGGACTTGGTGGTCACGCGTGCGCGCGTCGTCCGACCGTTTTTCACCGTCGTCGCCAGACGGAAACGCTATTCTCTCGCTATATACGTATGCGTTTTCTCTTCGCACCGCCGCCGCCGCCACCGCCGTCGCCTCGTCCTGCTCCCGCAGACCGAACATTCTCCGACGAGCCTTTTATCCCCGTACTTTATAGTCTCTTCGCACGTCACCCTTTGCAACACAAACCGTTTCGTCGAAATTCCACACACACACACGCGCGCGCGCTCGCCCGCCGCACACACACAACCCCATAGTTTAGTAGCTTTTATCTGTTTGCCCGAACACTGAACAATAGCGTCTGCCATTTGAGAAGTCACCACCCCCTCTGCCTCATTATATTCTGTGTGTTATATTTGTGTTACTAATGGAATAAATGACATGCTATAATTTTATTATGGTATATACTGTACGGTATATAAATGTATGGTAGGTAGGTACACTATGTGCGGCACCGATTTGTGATTAATCGAATTTTGACCCTAAAAAAAAAAAAAAAAAAATTAAACCTACGTATTTTGCCATTCTTCCGGTTAAGACGCGTCATATATTATTATTATCGTCCACTGTTATTTTTTTTCAGCCCTACGTTTTTAGACTTTTGGACACCCCATGGGGTAAACTAGATCGAGAAAAAGCCGGTGTAGGTGCCATTTATGTATACCGAATGCCGTACATCGTTAGATACAATATTATATAATGAAAGAAAATAGGGGAAATTTCCTCCAAAAAATCGGAAATTAATATTTAGAATCCGTACAATATATACCTACACTGCGCGTCGCATACTACAAATTATATAGGTATTTAATATATTCTCGTTGGGTTTGAAAAATAATAAATTTGCTTTTTTCTTATTACACTTAAGTTTTTTTATGATTGAAAATTCTTAAGAATTAAATGAATTGTAACCGAATAATTATGTAGGTATTTAAATTGAATTGAAGTCTAAACAAATAAACATTTATTAAATCTAAACTTTTGATTTTTTTTTATCTCCAAAGTTTCAAGTTATAAATTAACGTTTTTAAGTGGAACATCGTTTATTATATTATAACTTTTGTCTATTGATGATTACAAATTGAAAACTTCGATTTCGTTTGGATTATACTCGTATATTAGTATATTTATATTTATCTGTATAATATAGCTCTATTGATGTCGTGTGTTTTGCTTTATATTTTTTTTACAAAAATATCGTTTGCCCTTAAATTTTACAATTAACCTTTAATATTAATAATAAAAATAATAATAATAATTAACTGTTGGCGATCAAATATTATTGAAATATCACGCATGTTTACACGTTTGCATAGAATTTCAAAGGGTTTTATATTTACTATAATGTGTAAAGATACCATTTTTGGATACATTTAGTCTCTTTCAATTCCAATTGATTTCATTAAAATATAAAATAATAAATCATACGTGAAATCAATAAAAAAATTAATTCGATTATAAAAGTTTACATGTCGACTGGTTTTGACTATATTGATATTAATGCAATACAATACTGTGATTTGTATTGATTATATTATGTTCATCCGTATTTCTGTTCGATATTATGTTGCCAAGTAGAATTAATGCAATACACGTATGCATTTTATTAATAATACACCCCATCTACACATCACTCAGTTATGGGGATTGGAATTTTCGGATAACACGAAATTGAACAGATTTTTTATTACATTTATTAATTATACTCGCGTCCATAATTAACGTACACTTGTATAAATCGATTAGAATCTGTCAATGTAAATCTTTGACCACTGAATAAAAAGTTAATTTATCCTTAAAATATATTTTTTTTAAAAGAGCCATTTGTTATTTGCTTGTTATCGCTTCGCAAATGTACTCCTCGCCACCTACAGAATACCAACTATTATAGACTATAATTTAAAAATTTGAAATTTAATTCAATATTTCTCTTTATTTCGACATCTTACATTGAGGTAAGTCAAGACAATATTTTTATTGTTGGGGGAAAAATACTTCTTAGATAAAATATCGAATTGTATTTATTGTAACATCATGTGTTAGTATGTTACTGGAATGTCGTTATTATATGAATGTGTGTGTATATTGTGTAACGTCAAGTGCGTATCACCTTGCAAACATTTTTTGTATTAATTCTTTTTTTTTTTTTTTTTTGTAATATTATGAAACATTAACTATAAACTGCCCTAAAATTAACTATAAACAATACATCTATTGTTATTATTTACATTTATTTGAAAATTTTGATTAAGTATATTAGTAGATTATACTCTATACTCGTATAAATAAATGTCTAGATTGAAGACTATTATTGTTTGTCGTACGGTGGTGAGTGAGTGATAGCATATTTTATACGATACGGTGGCACGACATCAAACAAATAGACATCGTTATACTAACCATTCTCGATTCCCATGTGTATACTTGTACGATTTATAAGATTTTCTCATTTAGTTTCTATTATAAATTTAAATAAAATTAAAATTTTAAGTCTTCTTAATTAAAGCCGATAGTTCTATAAGCAAAATTATAACAAGACAAAAACAAATGGGTATTTATGACTTAAAGACAACTATACTTTATTATAGTGTATGTTACATTTAAAAAATACAAAAATAAATTTTATTATTAATAAAGTCTTATTTTGAAGTTAAATAGTTATTATTTACATTAAAATATAATATATTACTTAAATCATTAATAACAATCTAAACCAGAGTTATAACTTTTATTTTTCTTGAATTATTCGAATTTCGGACAAACTTTTAATCGTTTCAAATTTAACTAAAATAAAATATAATTTTATTTGTAATTTAAATTTATTAAGTATTAACTTTTAAATAAATAAAACTATCCTACACTATATTGGAAATAAATAGATAATAATTGTAAGATGCAAACCACTGCAGTGAATGATTGCTTTTGTTATTATCGATACATTTAAACTGTTCAAGATGTTCAATTTTAACAGTTTGAATTCCTTAAACTTGGAACAATTCAAGAGTTTAAATATTTCGAAATCTTACTTCTATTTATAACCATATTTCTGTATTGTTTTAGTCGTTTTAGACATAACTTGATAGTTTTTTTTATTCTATAGACGACATTATTTTTTATAGAAAAACATTGAATTATAATAAATAATAATAGATATAATATAGTAGGTAATTAATAAATAATTTACAAAATACATATACTTAGTTATGTTTAACGTGTAGATATATATATATTAATGAGGAAACTACAAAATGCTCTTAGAAGTAATAAATTTGATTAGTGGAATATTTGTGTTTAGTGGTTGTCGGTTGATATTGCCGTTCAAAAAACTTAGTAAAATGCCGAATGACATTTACATATAAATGACTCTAGAATGTGTATATTTTTAACAAAGTTTGTATTTATAGTAGTTGCGTGAAAATATTTGATGTTCTTTAATAATGTTGGTTTGCTGTGAATTTTCGCAATTATATATTTTCTGTTGAAAGATAAAAATGTTAATACTAATGATGGTTTTTGAATAATCGTTTATTTATTTTAAAATAATATTTATTTAAAATTGTATAGAACCACAATCTACTTGACGCTTGTATTATATACATACATTACATCAAGCTGTTTGCATTTTCTATATCTATAGTACATCAGAATTCAATGAAAGTTATATTTATAAATTAGGTTCAAATATCTGTTGTTCAATGTTCAAAGTTTCAATGTTTCATCGACCATGATAAAACTTAACTACTTGAACATTTTACCTTCAAATAATATATAGCTGTTCCAAAAATATATTAAGGTAATTGATACAATGCTTAAAAAATGTCAAAATGCCAAAAACGATTAAATACACAAATTAAAAATAGCATTTTTTTTTTAATGAACTACCCTACTGTTAAAACTTTTGGTATATGCTTTATATATTTATGTGTAAATGAAGTAACTATTAACTAGTATAGTATACTTTATAAAAACAAAATGTATTCTTTATCATTTGAAATCTAAAATCTCAAATCTCCATATCTCACATAATTTTATTAAAAGTGCAATGTTATGAAAATCTTTTTAATTTTTTTTAAATATTATTAACAGTGTACGTATCACCTGTACAGTTAAATTAAATAAATTTTTCGAAAATTCCTTATTTTTCTTAAAAATATACAGCGGCTTTAATAATAAAACTTTTTCTGACTGATTCTAAATAACATATACTTAATATATTTTCTTATTAATTAAAAGATGTACTTAAAAACGTAGTATCTATTTCAAGTTTTTTATTTTTCTAAAAACTTTATATAAAAAAAAAAAAAATAATTAATCACATCAACGAACATTCTTAAACACGAAACAAAAAAAAATTATATATATATTATATATATTTATCAATTTATATAAATATTATATACAATATGATTATGTCATACATAACCTATGTAACTACGATTAAATAAAATCTAAATTTTATTTTAATTAAGAAACTATTTTAAAGGAAATAATTCATTAGGATCAATAAAAATTATTACAAACTTTTGAAGTGTGCTTTAGAAATAATATTTAATTGAAAACCTTGGGTTTATTCATACATATATATATATATATATATATACAAATGTATGCACATACAATTTTAAAATTTAAAGTGTATTTATTGTCAGACTATATTGGCATCTGTAGACTGTAATTAGGCTTTATAAACTTTAAAATACATAATAAACAACAATAAAAACTTGATGTCTTTAATAGTTTTATTTAAATATATTTATGATTTTTAAAGGTAAAATTGTGTATTATTAATCACGATAATTGATAAACAAAAATATATCAATGAATCTAGATACTTATAAGTTTTAAGTACAATATTGATTATTACATTTTAATTTTTAAGCAATCATTTATAATTAATATGCGATTAGTTAAATTTACGTATAGTTTTAACAATGATAATTATAAAATAGGTATATGAATGCTATTTTACAGGTAGTGAGTTTAAATTGTATAATGTTATATACATGTATTAATTATTATTTTTAAATGTATAAGAAATAAGACAGATTTGCCATTTTGTAATCTACGATTTGAAGTTAACCTGAAAATCATTACAATAAACATAAGATAATAATTTAATTACTATTCAATATGCAGAGAATTTTTAAATTTAGGTATTTTTTAAGTTGAATTCTAATTGTAATATTGATTTTAATAGAAAAGGAACAATGCATTCTCATAATTTCTATAGTTCATGAGTTCAATAAGAAGCCTATTTATTCGTTCTATGCTTGTGTGTTTAAGCCAGTCTAAAGTTCATTTCGACATTGTTGTATGGTATTATGGTCTAATTAAATTCTCATATAATAAATAGATTATACATTTTTAACTCATGCTTTATTAAAGAAAAGTAAGGAGAATGTAAAGTAAAGCCGCAAGGAACATTGTATGAGTTATCAAGGTATCTACATTACTTTATTTACTATTTAAAATAACATGACAGTTAAAAAAAAGAAATTTTTTCTGTGTATTTTAAGTTTTAACGCAGAGCTAAATTATATATGTATTATAAAGTTACGAAATCTATTTTTAAAAATATGCATTTATATTATATACACCTAAGTGACAAATTATATAATAAATATTATGCTCGTAAAATCAACGATTTAAAAATAATGTATTTGATTTTAATTTTAAATGTGTTGGTAGTTATTATTATTCAGACCTTAGAAATCATTTTTTTGAAATTGTTAAGTATAATATGTTACAAAAATACTAAATATGATCTTAAAACAGGAAAATATCTCCTAAACAAATTCTTACATTCAATCTCATGTTCATGAAACATATTGTGAGTCTACTTAGCAATTAGAATACAGGTTGAACGAATATGCAAATACAACAAATTTAAGCCTTAGGCTACTCATAATAAATTAAGATATAAAATTACAAGTATTATATTTATTCATACTTTGAGTGTCAAAATCCCGTTATCAATTGATTGATAGGTATTAATTATTTTGTTATGTTTGTTTTAAAAAGATTTTTTCAACGTTTTTTGTACAAATTTTAAGCAAAACTTTATACAATCGACTGCAATGAGAAATTTTATTAATTGAAGTCATACAATATTGCTGTGTATCTTCTTTATTTTAACTAATGTGTATACAAAGTGTCTCAATTGTGATGACTGATGAATTATATTCCATAACAGCTAGTAAATTAGCAGATTCAGTGAACTTAGTGCAATAAATGGAACCATTATTCTTACTGGAATTGAGGAACAAGATAATAAGCATATAATTAATAATAAATGCATATTAACGAATAATGTTCTTAATATTTGAAAAAATTTAACATTTTTAAATTTATATTACCTACTTTGATATTGTTAAAGTTGCTTGATAGGAAGTAAAATTGTATAAAAATGTATAATGATTTATATAATTTCATTAAAACTTTTAGGACTCAAAACTTAATTATTTTTAAGTTCACCTTCCAATTTTCTTAAAATAATTTTTTTCTATATAATACGCAGTATAAATATTAAAATCGAATTTCTATTTATTAGTATGTTATAAGACGCGTTAGCATTTTTGCTCCGTTTTACGTTCCCCTAGATTTTATAATGTTAAGGATTGGAGTAAAATAATTAAAAAAAATTTTATACAGACATTTATATCTATTGGTTACTTTCATTTAAGTACAAATATAAATATAAACTACCTCGAAAGTATACAATACGTACTTCAAAAAACAGTTTTGAATTTAAATAGTATTAATCATATAATCAAATAAACTCAATCGATATAGTTTTATTATTTTCAAGCATTTATAATAATATTAATTGAAAGTGTTTAAATATCGTATACCTATAGTGATTGATTATATAAGTACTCATAGTATTTATAAAATTAATGTTCTTATGATTTATATTTTATTATTTTTAAACAAAGTTGAAATTTAACAATTGAAAAAAGTCTTTCTGTCTTATACCTAGTAGATTTTTAGTGTATTCTATTTTTTAAGTAAGTATCAAATGGAATATTAAACTTGAATTCAGTATAAAATCATTGCATAATATGCAAATCAATTCTGAGTATAGATGATACGAGTCTTAATTTTTTTGGATATTTTATAATATATTTATATTACATTAAGCTATTTTATTTTTATGGTAGTTTAATATGATATATTGAACTAAGTTTTATTAAAAGTGTTTGTAGCCAATAACTGAAAAATATGATTCAATCACAACTAAAAAACGCAAAAAAAATAAAAATAATATCTTTTTAACAAGCCATAAGCGCAAATAAATTTTACAAAAATAAAAAGTATTTGAATAAAGCTTTTAAAATGATATTAAAATAAGTTAAAATATTTAAAATTAAAATTATATATTGGTAGTAATTAATACAACTATAATGAGTATCTTAAAAATCAAATTTAAAATTTAAAGCCTATAGTATTGAAGTAGTCCAATCTAGAAATTTTTTTACTATGCAAAAGTTCCATGATTTTTATATTTAGTTGAATTTAGAGCTATGAAATCTAGTTTTTTGTCTACTTGATTGAATTTTTAAGTAAACTTTTGCCTGACGTTTTTTTTTTGCGATTTATCTTACTACGAAGGTACAAAAGCGCTAAACGAATTTACGATTTTGGTTTATCGAAAAAAACAAACAATTGCGCTTTTGGATTTCACCGTTAAGTTAACGCATAGGTATCCTACTATCTACATATATAATAATAAGTCAGAACCTCATACCGCATAGAATTGTGTGAGTTTATTTTATAAATAATCTTAAAATTACTTTAAATACAGGGTTATTCAAAGTGAATCGTTCAAAGTTTTACACCTGGCTAATAGCTTCCTGGGTTACATGATCTTATGCTGTGCGATTATGTATTTATGAGATATATTAAAGATACTATATACATATTACTATAATTATCAAAAAGAAGTTGAAAATTTGTGCAATCAATTACGACTAATGTGTGTGGAATGAATTAGAGTTCCGGCTAGGTTTTGTTCGTGTAACCAAGGGAAGCCACGTAGAATATATATCGATGCTGTTACATACATTTGAAATATTATTCTTTTATTTAATGTACCATTTGTCACTCTGAACCTATACAATAAAAATAGATATGAATTTGAAATTGGATGAATTATTTTGAATAATTGAAAAATTTATCCTTTCACTCAAAATCTATAACACCTACATCTTAAGATTTAATAAATCTAAATCCTTTTTTCTTCAATTTATACTAATATTGCTATACTTCATTACTACTACAGTACTGCACGATTAACCACACATTTTTAAATAAGATTAGATGTAAGTACGCTTATATAATAGTAACACGTAGTCTACCTATAGTAATTAGTAAACTGTAGAATAACAAGTATAAAATAATGATTAAAAAAAGTTTTTCTCGTAGTAAAAGTTATTGAATATTATTCATTAATAATTACATTTATGGAATTTAGTAATTAATTAAATTAATTAATGCAACGTGAATAATAATAGGAGATCAAGTTTATATAAATATAAGTTACCTATTTGGAAGTTTTAAAATTGATATCGAAACTCGTCTGTGGACTATAATTTAAAAACAATGAACTAGGTATAAAACTGTATTATTTTATATATTTTATTATTATTAGGTATGTGTTGTTTTTACAATGTTGATTTATACTTATTATATTTTTATGTGACCACTTTTTTAGGATAGAAAGAAAATAATCATATAAAATATAATATATTAAGTCATGGATTTGGATGATTTTTTTGAAGGAAAAATTTTTTTAATATTTCATTGGTTCTTCAGAGATTTAACCACCGAATGTCAAGTATCGATAGTTTTTGAAGAAATACGCATAAACTGTCTTCAATAAATTTTATCAATGTAGTTTTTATTATACTCTATTTACAAAAGTTTTCAAATGCAATTGTCTATAATTTTGCTTTCTAATCATTCAGAAAAAAAAAATGAATTCAAATAAAACCAACGTTAAAGATATTACCAACATCTATCTAAAGTAAATACGAATGGAAATGATTGATAAATAACACTATAATCTGATAGAGTTTTATCCTACGTAACTATATGTTTTTTAAGTTCTCGAAACTCCTTACGGCTGCACATGACAAGATAACATAATGTTTTGTAAGGTGGCTCGACTATTGCGACAAACATGTTGACTCGTTGTCTTTGACATTTACATTTTTTAATCGGATGAAATATTAATTGGAGTTAGCTATTTAGAACAAATTTTAATCAATCAATAGCCATATAAAAATATTATGACATATCTAACTATTCCGGTATTTATGATTATTGAGTTTTTTTCATTAATATACAAAAAAAATAAAATAACAAGCACAAGTTAGGTTAAGTTTGAAGTAAGAATGTTTAAACTATTAAGTTAAATGAACAAACGCATCCAAACCAAGAAAAAAACGAGCACAGAATATTTTTTATAAATTAATCAATAAAATATACCGACATTTTTTTATATATTAAATAAAAAAAAAAACCTAAGTTTTAAAACGCATTTTACAAATTGTTTTATTTGTTAGTATAGATGTATAATATTTTAATTGAAAATATAAACTATCTACGTATGAACGTTTCAAATGAAGTATACAAGTTTATCAACGATTTCAAGTATATAAAGACATACTTATTAAAGTAACTTTAACTTTTGTTTCTGTACATAAATTCGTAATTCAAATCGATAAACACTAATAATTAATTGAAATTTAAATAAAAAAAAAATAATAAAAACTTATATGTTTAATACACAAGTTAATTTTTGGATAAATATTTTTTCTTCAAGAATGACATTTGGACGCGCCCCAAATTATACTAATATAATAATAATAAATGTTCAAACGCACCACTGTCAGACATAGTAAAATCCATCAAAATTAGAATTAAAAATGTATGCACATCAATGTATAAACAGTATTTACCACTACATAATAAAATAATATGTTTATGCTTTATATATATTTATGTCCTTATAATAATCAGTTATATGAATGGTTTTTTATTGTTTGCTAGTCGACTATTTCCGTATAATATTAATATGTTTGGAATATCTATACGTACACCTTAGTAACTACTGTGTCGGACAGTAGCAACATTTAATAAAATAACTACTCAGGCAGAGGTCAAACGTGGAGTATTCTTAAAATATACCACTATACTGGTCAAGGGACTAGTGCTTTAGAATAATGAATCATAAACATTTATATCACGATATAAAAACTATATTTATTATCTTATATAAATATTATAAACATTTTAAGAAAATTATACTTTTCCTAATGAGGAATAATGTTTTTATTAAAATGTTGTATTAAATTTAACTTGTTTATGTAGTTTTTAGTTAATCAACGTACCTTTTCCTTTTTGTATTCCACACTGTGTACAAAATAAAATTTCTAATTAAATAACAAAAGCATTATATTAATATAATAACATTATACACGTAAAAATTATCTAAATTATTACAAAAATAAAGAAGCAGGATGTATTTAAGAAAAGACGGGTTAAACTGATAAAGTGTATAATATTTTATGCACAATAAGTACAAACACAGGATGTTTCATAAAGTGCGGGAGCGCCGTAAAGGATGAATATTTATAATTAATCAACAAAACAAAGCAAAGTCTTAAAATATTCTCATATTGCAACGTCATCGACACCTATTTATATTTTATATTCATCTACCTACTGCTACGATTTTATACCATATATATCAGGCATATTATTTACATTTACTTTTAGATATAATTATAACAGATGCTAAATAATAAATAGTAAATACTTAATTATTAATTTAAGATGTTCTGTTTAGTGAAATTTTTAAACATATTTTATTTAACGACTTTAATTCAACTAATTATTCGAATAATAAATCGATTATTTGCGTTTAAGATTTTACGCTTGAACAAAATTGAAATTCTGAAAATATTTAGAATACTTTTAAGATTTTTATAAACACTTGCAATTTTTTAATTAGCTTCAAAAAATTGTAGATTTATATTCAATAACGTTTTAATTCTCAGTATTAACTATTAAGACTTGAAAATATAAACCAATCAAGTTCCTTTTAAGTCGTACTTACAGTAGCTTAAATAAATTCATAGATGCATTTTCTTAACAGTTAAAATTTTAATTAGTTTTATAGGTATTTGAACGAAAAATAAATATATTAGATATTTTATTATAATTAAAAACTCATTATTATATAAAGGTTATAATATTTAATTTGTTAAATTTTAACTCAACGTATTAATCATTGTACCTATACCTACCTATACGTCTATAAAAAAAATATCTTATATACAAAAACTAATTTTGGACAAAAGAGACGGAGGGATTGTTAAAGAAATTACCACTTACTGGTATTAACCAAAGGTAAATTAAAATATAATCTTCGTAATGGTGTGAATCACTGTTACAGTATTTATATTATGATATACATTTATAAATAAAATAAAATATGCTATATTTTTGCACTGCATTTTTCAAATCAGGAATTGAGTACAATAATACAATAAAAAAATCTAATTTAATTAACAAATAACATGATGTAATAAGAGGTAGAATTTAAAAAAAAAAGGCAGTAAAAAATGAAATACAATTCACACAATTCACATAAGGCTATCAAAATTGACAAAAGTTATAGTTGTCAATTAAAAAAAACAATATAAATGATTAATCCAATACCAACATTTACTAAAACCGCCATAATAGTTGAAATTAAATTTTACTTCAAGCTAAAAATAAATACCAGATATCTCAACAATTAAATAATAGATATCTAATAATTCAAACTTTATAAAAATTTATATTATGTAATAATAATAATCTTATTTTGACATGTGTTTTAGAATAGTTTTTACTAAATAAACTACAAAAATTAAAAACCAGAGAACTTGCTGTGTTATTGGCGTCGATTACATTATTGTGTAAATTACGGCGACAAAAGTGTCAATTTTAATTTAGCAACAAACAAATTACATATAAAAAAGATTCTAAGCGAAAAAAGTATATTAACCTATATGGTAATATGAGTACATACTTGTACTTTATTATTAATAATAGTTAATAATTACTATCAACAATATGTTTAAGTTTGAATAATTTTGGTCGAAAATATTGTTTATTATTAGTAAGTTTTTTTTTTAATTATAGTTGTATATATTTATATCATCTAGGTATAAATTGTATTTACTTTTGATTTAATATCATCTTACTGTAGAACCATGTAAAAAAATAATAGAAAATTGTTTAAAATGTATCTAAATATTTTGAAAAATATGTCATTATACGAGTATATAGTAAAATAAAATAATATACCTACATAAAATATGTGCCACCTGCGGTGTCCAAGTTACCATCAAACACATACAGAATGCCAAGAATATCTCCACACTTAAGTGAGCTATAATTTTTTCGAATCAATAACTAAAATACTGCACAATCATGCTCAAGCAATTTGCGACATCATCAATTTTATCATTGCCACCAAACTTCAAACCAAAATAAACACTTATAATAAATATGCAATATATGTAAATAATTTTCGTGAATTTATATTTCTATAAAAATATTGTTCGCCCAATTAAAAAAACTGAAAGCTTTATAGATTTTTAATTATAAAATAGTAAGAAAAATATCTACTAAATTACAATAATTTTGATAATAATCCTTTAGTCTGCTATAAATGTGTGCCAAAATAAATAGTCTCGTTTCATTGAGAGCAGTCACCAGAAAAGTAAAATACGTTTTATCATTCATAACTTTTTTTTAAATATTTTTTAAATTAAAATTCGGTAAAAACTTAGTGTCTCGTCAAATTTAACATTAAAATACTTTCATATTCTTCCATGTTGTGTCCACTATTTATCTGAACATTTTAGTGCTATGTAATATTAACATCTGTGAGTTTGTTTCCAATAATGTACATTTTATTTTATGAAAAAAAAAAAATATAACTATAATAAAAAATTAAGTCGATTATATTTGTTTTTTTTTCTTCATATTTGATCATGCACAATGTATAAACACATGTTAGAGATTGAAAACATAATATATTAGTTTAAAGTTATTTCATTGGATTGATTTAAGAAAAAATAAGTACTGTGGGCCCACTCTATACGCTTTAATATATTATTACTCATTATATTTTAACGATACTAGATTTTTAATTTTAATTGCGTCTAAGAGAAGGATGGATTACAACTATTTCTAAGGATAGTTCATGTTATATTAGGCATATATATTCGTACATTTAATACATCTATAATGACGAGTTTTATTACTAACCCATAGATATAATACTATTTACACACCATATATTAGAAGCGAGTCCTTAAGTTTTTATTGTAATTATTAATCAGTAATCACAGACTTTGACTTATTTTATTGGTCTTTTTTTCATTCACTCCGTGCATACAATATACAATTATAAAAACATTATACTATATACGACATAAGCAGAACATAAGCGGAACTGCAGTACAAGCCGACTGGGTCTTGGCCCAGACGAATTGCGTTCAGTATTAATGTATACTATTTACATGACTTTACTAAATAGACAAAATATTAGGTGATATTTAATAATAAATAATAATAAAGTTAATTTCACATATTGTACAAAAAAATATACTTGAAAATAAGTAAAAATTTTTAAAATAAATACGATTTATTTCTCAGTAAAACAATAATCGATTATTATTTGGGCGAAATTATTATTAAAATTATCTGAAATTCTAATCACTGTATTTGTTTTAGAAAATTTAATCTATCATGGAACGCAAAAATAATATTATAGTGTTTTATTTATACTTTGTAATCGCTTTCACTCAATTTAAATGGTCTCAATAATAATAATATATGTGTGCTATATGAATATAAATGTTAATTTTAAGATTCGTACCACTATTACACAGAAATAGAAATTTAATGCTTCCATATATTGATATATAGATACCATGGCAAAAAAATATCAATATCGATGAAGTTATCAAAAAATTTAAAAAAATATGGTTCCGTATTATAGTTTTGGTTTACTTTTATAAATATTTTTTGATATCTTTTAAAAATATTCTCTTGATTTATATAGTATTAAAAAGTATTAACCATGATATTAGATATTTTAAAAAAAGATTATTTTGTTGATCGAGTTTTAGTCATTTTTAAGTATAGAACTATTGAATTCTATGAAAATATAAAATCACTATATAAGTAATCAAAAAAGTTTTAATTTCGAATTTAAACAGAGAAAGTGTATTAATTGTAAGTTTAATACGTATGACTATATATTATTTATTTTTAAATCAAGCGCATAGATATTTAGCGAAAATACACAAATAAGTATAAAAAAAATAACAAGAATTTTTCACTTCTTCCTCCAGTCCTTTCACGATTTATATGTACCTACGAGTTTGAATTGATCGCAAAAAGTGCCCCAATTTAAAACAAATTTCTAGTTTCACCTATGGTTAAATATAAAAAAAAAACTGTTTACAGTCAGTGATAAATCAATTTTATTATTTGTAAAACTCTTTACCCACCATCTTAAGTAAAGCTAAAGTTCTTACTTAGTGTTGTAAACACTAAAAAGTAGGTAATATACACAAACAAATAAATAAACTTCTATAATTTTTTATATATAATATATAAAAGCTTTATTGTATTTCCGAGCCATAAATCATTATTTTGGATCAAGATTTAAAAATCAAATACACTGATGGATCGATAAGAAATATGAATTAGTACCTACCAACGTATATAAATGTAGATACAAACTTATTATATCCTATCATAAAATAATACAATTTTAATCGAGTATATTGTAAAGACTACTGTCAATCAAACTTTAATATAAAAAAAATGTTTTCTTATTTATTTTTTTTCAGAATATATTGTACTCTTGCTTACAATATATTAGTTATTTTAGTTTGAATAGGTACTTATATTATATTTGTATACATAATGCGTACCCTAATTTTGTTTTTCAATACCTACCTAATGAAAATCTGAAGTGGATGGTAAGATATGTTTATTTTAATAGTGCTACTGAATGGGAGCAAATTGCAATGGACACCGGTGATTGGTCACTGGTTTTAGTCTAAAGATAATAAACATCCCTTAGAATATATAAATTTAAAAAAAATCCTACCAGTTATAGCCGCACTCTAATATTATACTCACGATCTACCGTCTTGTGCCTACGTATATAATCAAAAATACAAATAATATTTTATTATCAGACAATTATTATTTTAATTCAATTTTTCTTTTAGAAATGGTAAGTATAAGTACATAGCTGATAAATGCGCTACCTACGTGGCTGTATTTCACAATAAAAAAAAAAATTATCATCTTAAGCTTTATTCACAGATAATAAAATTATTCTTTCCAGTGTAATGGCTAGTCCTCTAAATAAACAACTGTCACATAGTTTATAACTGTTAAGTCTTATTATCGGATTTTTATTTTATAAGTTTTCGAGATTTTATAAACTTCTTTATGAAGAAAAAACTAAATTTTTAAATAAATAAATAAAAACGTACGCAAGCTACATGGTTAATTAAATTTTAAAATGATATAACTTTCCACCTTACTTGGATTCACACACTTTATTTATTTATGAACTGGGACCTATATAATATATTACATAAAGCAAGCCATATTATCCTTTTAAAAGATGTTACTGGCTTGTATAATATATACATATATATATATATACATAAAAGGTATGTAACTAAGTTATTGAGTTGATATATATATTCTGACCAGTGACCTAATTCAATTCATAATTTCATACAAACATACACTTGCATATATTAAATATTTATTTAAATCTGATATCAATAGGTGTGTTATATATATTTATCGTTGATTTTAGTTTTTAGGTAAATAATTTATTATGTTACTATCGACAAAGTGTTGAATTTTATAGTATAACATAATTATAGACTCTCTATAAAACATTAAAAAAAGACTAAGAAAAATATGAAATAATTATATAAAATTCTAAAAGCCAATAGTTTGAAATGCACAATTTTCTACATTAAAAAAAAATCAGAAAAAAAATTTAAACTAGCAGAAGTTGATGTTACAGATCGAGTTTCAGTAATAGATATACCTAGATAAAGGTCATAGGGATAGTCGAAATATCGAACTGTTTTTATAAATGTTAACATAGAATAATACATATTTATTAAGTCATTCATTTATACTTTATTATTAATGGTAGCTTTAGTATTATTTCAGGTAACAGTTGATGGACATAATTGTTCAAGAACTATGGCAAGACTTAAAACTTCATATTCAAGCCTCAAGGACTCGTTTCACAATATGCCAAACAAATTTAGTAATGACTGATAAAGTTTTAATAAAAAATACAATGACTTTCCATACAATATACCTATAGAACTTGACAAAATTTGGTCAAAACGTCTAACAAAAAAAAAAAAAAAATGCTTTTGTGTAAAAACTAATATTTTATGCAGTTTAGCATTTTATACATTAGGTGTATGCTGAAATATATAAATTATATATATAAGTTATATAATTAAATAATATGTTTATTTAAAAATAAATTAAAGTAATGAACATATTTATCGATTGAACATTATTCAAAACGCCATAATTTACTTAATATAGCACATGACATGGCATTCTATAGAAATCCTAGAAAATATATGAATGTAGTTTAAGCATAATTTAAATAACATCATATTATAATTGAATACATTGTCATGTAGTACAAGGGATTCTAAGGAATTTCAATATTCAACATTTTGCTCTTAACATAAATATATATTATATACCATAGGTAAGTATTTAAAAAGCATAATAAACGTCGTTGTTGTATAAACAACGGTTTGATCAAAAATATTGAATACACGAAATGTTTACAATGCAATACAATTAAAGAGAGGTGTCAAAAAAGTAACATAAGTTAAAGGAGTTTATAGCATCTGCGTTATTATAATAATATGGAGGACGTGCTGTATTATTGTTATTGGAAATCAGACAAGCGTGTGCAGCCATGGCAACAATAATAATAATATATTATACTGTTTTGTACTCACATTTTATTATAGTGAACACGAACAAAACAAAAAGTCTGATCTCCAACAACAATAATAATTGTTTTCAAAAACAACATTCTGTTGTTATTACTGTAGTCTAAAATTGTTTATAATATTTGTGGATAATGTATTAAATTAATATGGATCCGAAATAATATTTAACATTTTCGTATTTTCAAATATGTAATATAAAACGAGAACTGTAAAAAACATAATACAAGTATTCGTATTGTTCATAGGCATATTGTTTTTATATTGTTTTGATAGTTGGCTAAAAATTGATTATAGACCGCAAGTGATTCTCTCGTTTATAACAGTGAATTATTAAGTTCTGTAATAAAAAAAAAGTCAACATGACATAATTACAAAAAGGTTGTTGCTGAGCACTCGTCTTCATTCATTCGCCTTGCGGTGCAAGACAATGTGATATTATTATTTTGAAATTAAACATATCGAAACTATTTTTATTAAAAAACCAGCTTGAATAAAACATTGAAAATTTTAGTATTTATAAAAACATTAAAATATCAATTTTAAATAATATTTACATAAAAAAATATAATAAGTTATAATTATAATTTTAGATTCTTAACGACGTGATAAATATTGTATTTATTTTGAAATTATGTGTGTGTTTTTTTTTTTGTGTGTCTGTCTTTCTGCCATCATCTTTTTGGGGGTAGTAAACATTTTAAGCTTTAATGATAGTTTCTGGTAGAAAATTAGATTTAGTTGGTGTTTTGGGAATTAAAAGTAAAAATTCCCAATAGTTTTCTACATAATCGTAAATTTATTATACTTGCCCACGTTTTTTTTAAACATATTTTGAATAAATTAGTGTAATTACAGACATTGCATTTAAATGTAAGAGTTATATCATTGATAATAATTTATAAAGATTTTTTTAATATTGTTATAAATAGCACATTTTATTTATTTAAAATTATTGAAACAAATTTTTAAAAATCACTTTATTATGATATTATATTATGACCTTTGAAAAAATTGATGAATTTTTAAATGTTCTACGCTGCAATTGGATAATGCTATAGTGAAAAAAAAAAAGTGGTTAAAATATGAACTTCTTAGAACTATAATATTGGCTGATGAATTTTACTAAATAGGTGAAGCTAATGAGGAGGGGACTAGGTCCTCCCAAATATACAGTTAAACTCTTCAAAGTTCACTTTGTACGTATAAAGTATGAATTAATATGGTCACTTTTAATAAATTTATAATTAGTCATAAAATATGTAAGTATACATTTATTTATTGGTGGAATTATAGTTAAAAAATGATACGTCTCTAATAATTATATATTTTTTTAAGTATTTTGATGTTAACACAGTTATAAGAAAATAATAATGTATTTATTGCAAATATCGTTTCATAACGTTGCAAACGTTAAATTAAAATATATTATAAATAATTTTAATTTTATATTATCAGAAAAAATAAGTCTTTTGAGTTAAAAAAATATTAATTATTTATTTATTATTATTTTTTTTTTTTTTTATTGATCTTTCAATTTAATTTATCTGTAATAAATTACTATTTATTTATTAATTAATTTATGTGTGATAATTAATTTAATTTTTTAATATAAGTTATTTTAATAAGCTATTTTATCCAAGTAGATATAAAAACTTGTGAAAAATTAGAGTCGGGACTTCAGCCTCAGCTCAAAAAAAATTGATCAAGCTCCGCCCACGTTCTACTCGAATTTATTATTACATATTTAAAATTTTTTGTTGTCTTCGGGTGTGCAGAATGTCTATACTATACATTAAAATTTATTTTATTTTATCCTAAACTGTTTAATTAGAAATAAAAAAAGTTCCACCCATCGTAATTTATATTTATGCTAATTAATAATTTATGCGTATTGATATAATTGAATTGATAATATTAAATAAGATGACACATATACTCGTATAAAGACATTAATTACGTAAAATGCTTTTGACTGGATTTGCATATTGAACTTATTCAGTAAATTACATTACAGTTAAGTAAGCTTTCTGGTTCTCAATTACAATGAACTTATCTAAAGGTTCGTTTTTAATTAGTAATATTGTGCTATAAAGATTATTGTACAAATCGGCAATTACGCTCTATGTCCAATCTCGTTTTAGTCGCGTCTTTATTGATACTAGTCTTTCATTTTTATTTTTATTTCCTATCATTTCTAAATTACGTTATAAATACAGTTTTTAATTGGTGCAATATTTTTTTTTTGCGATTCCAACGAAAATAAAAGACTGTATATATGTATTAATTATTTAAACAATTGCTGCTTGTAAATTGAGACATAATGATTTATTGGTAGATTACCAAAAAGTCTAAAGTAAAAAAGTTCTTGGAAAACATTTTAAGTATAAACAAATCTATCATAAAATATTCTGTAATAATAAAGCCCATATGGCATAATATAATATATTATGTAATTATGAAAAAGAAAATATTTAATAAAAATGAAAAAAAAAAAGTTAGACAAGCGAGTCTACCGATTTGCTAGGCGTCGAGTGATGGATGTGTTAAAATTGAATTAAATGTTCTATCATTGTAATCGAAAAACAATTATTCTGACAGGATACAATCTGTCGATAAATATTATCACTAAGTATTTTATTTCATGTGACATTTTTTGTAATTAGAATTAAAGTAATTTATTTTACCATTCGTTATATCGTAGATAAATATAATTTTTGCATTTGAAAATGTGTATAAAATATAAAATTATACGTCAAGGTTGTATATCCTCATAAAAATATTTTTGAACAATAACAAAATAATTAATATCGTTTAATTTAGAGTTTAAATATGTAATTATGTTTAAATTTAAACTTAAATGCTTTTAAAAATAATTGTGTTTTTGGTTTTAAATATTTTTACATACATGTATCTATAATAGTATAACTTATGTGGGATCTCGTATAAAATTTCCATGACTTTTAACTAAGCATAAACATTTTATCAATAGTATTTGAAAAAAAAAAAATCAAAAAAATCAAAAGCCTAAAAATAACTTTAAATAAGTCAAAATATTTTAAAATCTTATCATGACATACACAAAATCTTTAAATAAATATTTGATAACAATTTAAAATTTTTGTGGTTAGGTATTCCTTTTTGAATTACAACAAAGTATTTAAAGGTAATTATCCAATGTCGTATAAATTTAATTGCAAACACTTATAAAAAAATAATGTGAATTTTCAGAAATTTATTTTCATTTTTATAGGTATTAAAACTTATAATGTATTTTAAATTAAATTATCTATTCTTAGATATATAAAAAAAAAATTATATTAAAGAATTTTTAACTAATAAATTTTTGAGATTTCATAAATTTAGTGTATTTTCTAAACTAAACGTTAGTAAGAAAATATTGTGATTTTAAATTTGATGATTTTTAATTGGAAAATTAATATCTTTTGAAGAAACTTGTATTCAATTTTTAAGCATTTTTACTCAATGAATAATTTTTTATCAAAATTTATAAAAAAAATAAAAACCTAAAAAATGGAAATGTTTTATAAATAGCTCAAAACTAATAAAATATTTTGATAAATATAATTATATTTTATTATGTATAAAGTATGGTCATTAAAACATTCAACATTTTTTTATGTTATTAAATTCAAGCTATGGAAAAAAATCGAATTAGTTAAAAACTGGTTTTTTTGTAAATTTCAATTTTTTATGATTTTTTTAATTTTCCTAGCTATTTTAAAAAATAATTGAAATTTTAACCTCACTAAAGTACGAATTAGATCCAGTTTTTTACCATTTTAAATCTCATTTGTTGGACGAGTATCTATAGATACGTATAGTTGATTGACTGCGTCGAAATAAATGATTATAAACTATTGTTCTAGGATTCACATATATTATTAATTATTAATTATTTTTGTTATTATTGTTTTTTAAATCTATATTGTCGAATAATTAGTCTTATTTAACTTGGAACTTGCTACCGATTCGTGGCTATTGTTTTTCTGAGAGGACCATTTATATATATTATATAGGTTAAGTCAAAATAACTGATAAGATCTTTTGGTAAACGGACACTTTGTGCTGTCTATTTATTGATTTATACATCTTGAACACTTATTATGGTGAAAATAAATGGGTAATAGTTGATCGCACACTTTGTACAGAAAAAAAATTTAGGAAATATATTTTGTAAGATGAGGTAAGATTAAATTGTTTAAAGCTTTATGACCCACAATAGAGAGCACAATCACGATGGCAATTAATACGAGCTTAATATTTAATAGTAGAACATAAAGTATATATTAATGGTTCTCAACCTTTTTTTGTATGACGACACCCTAATTTAGATCCATGAAAATGGCGATATGCTAACCCAGGCAGCCCATAGATACAATATAAAAAAGATCCTTTTTTTTTTTTGCTTATTAATTGTATAAAAAAAATTTGTGTCTTTTAATATTAATACTCTGCGCGACATATTTGGACTTACTTGGCGATACACCAGTGTGTCATGACACACTAATTGAGAATCACGGGTATAATACACTATAAACCAAACCATGACAATAAATCAAAAACTTTTTCATTTTAGTTATAAATATTGCATTTTAAGATTAAATTTCAAATATTCATTGGAATTGTTCAAAAGCTATTTTTAACATATTGAACTTCTCACCAGCAGGAAAAATCCGCGTTAAAATACATATCCTATAATATAATGAAAAAATATGAATTTTACAAAATGTTCACTTATAATTTTTTAACTTAACGGACTTACAATTGACAAATAGTATTTAAAAAATGCAAAAAGCCCATACATAATACAGAAATAAAACTATTTATAAATACATTGAATTTCTATCTTTCTGAGTAACTCACAATGGTTCACACAAACTCATCATTTTTAAAAACCAATAATTATAAGGGTTTATAGTATATATTATTTTTATTTTTATAGTAGTTACATATTATAATATATACATACTATATAATATTATATGTTATATATAAAAAAAGAAACTGAAAATAGATAGCTGTGAATGATAAATGGAAAGGCTTAATAGAAACTACAAAAGGCTTTAATGGCCCATAAAGCAAAAATAAAAAATATTTATTTATATCTATTATGATTTAAATGATTATTTATTTCTGTTATAAATCTATAATAAAGTTAAAGGATTGCTTAAAACTACCTATTTATTTTTATGTGTAATAATAAATTATAAAAAATATATTGCTATATTTTTTTCTAACTGAAATAGTACAAAATATTTGCAGTTTTCATTTTTTCTATGTGATCGTGCAAAGTGTCCGAAAACATATCTTCTCCTTCAGGTGGAACAATTGTGTGAAACAGTAGAATCCACTTTCCCATTTATTTTATTTTTAGTTCAGAAAAGGAAAAAAACAAGAATTTATTCGCAATAACGATGGGTGGAAAAAGTGAGTTTAACATTTTAATTTTATTTAGTATCTACTAAATTTTAAGTCTTGACATTTGTATCTATTTGTGGTAAAATAATATTAATATTACTTATCTAAAATTAAGTACCTATATAATATTATAATGCTTCTGTAGTTAAATTATTGATATAAATATATTGTATAAGTATTTGGAAGTCTAAAAATTAATTCTATAATAAATTTACATTTTATTATTTACTCATTTTTGACAAATAAAATGCACTATTTTAAAGTAATACAATGAATAATGGTTACGTTTCACAAATAGTTGGTCTGTCAAACACAACGGTTTATTGTGTTGTAATAATATTTTTAATTTTCACGAATTTAATATTGTTGTACATTTTTGCCGAACTGTATTTATAGTGGTTTATCAATACGAATATAATTTATAGGTAACAATCAAAAAGCGTAGCAATTAAAATTGTTTTGAAATGAGAAACGTTTAAGTTTGAGAACTAATTGAGATTCTTGAGCCCAACGGATTTATTCGATCCCGACTGATGGTAATTAAAGTTACACATTTGCACCAACTAAATTATTGAACAGAAGAATATTTGATATTTTTATTTGCTTGTTTTTATTTAAAATCGTTATAAGTGAAAAATAAATAAGTAATTTGTTATAGTTTTAGATATACTTAAAATACGGTTTAAATTTAATGTATTTAACCTACTTATTATTTTTTTCTTCAAATTAACCTGAAAAAGATAAGTTAAGTATTATAATGAACACTTTACTTAATGAAGTTATTAAGTTAATAATAAGGCAATTATTTAACCTACTAGTTACGATAAAACGATGAAAAAAAACCTTTCAACAAATTAAAACTCACCTTGACTTTTATACTTATTTTAACAGTATTGATTTATTATTTGATTATCTATTCCAACTATTTAGTTTTTAAATTTCGCATGACAAATATTTAAGATTAATAATAATATTGAGTTTATTATAACAATTTAAAATTTTTTTGTTTGAAATAGATATAATATTACTATAAATTATAACCCATTGGTATTATAAAATTGATGAGTTTTTAGAATTTGAATATATTATGAAAAAAAAAAAAAATCTACCAAATTTAACGGTAAAATAATAATATTCTATTAGATATAATATTATTAATTAAATTAAACTTCTTGATTTTATTTTGATCATTATTTCATTGCGGTACCAAAATCTTATACGTCCATTATTCAACCAATGAGTTAATACACTAAATCCCAAATTACCAACAGAAATAATATACAAACTTGGATAACTTAATAATGTGACATGGATTAATATATTTCAATTAAAGTAATTTAGATGCCACTATATCAGCTACGAATGTATCTAACTCGTATCAATATAAAGGCTTCCATTGAGAAATAAAACCATTCATCATTTATTTAGAATTTAGACGATTTAAGTCTTTTTGTTTTATTAGATAATAGATTAATACATTATTTATTTATTATATTTTTTTCTATCTTATGTTTTTAAAAATGTAATAGATTTCAATGCTTTTGTCTCTTTACAAAAAATAAATCTAAATCATTAAAAAAATAAACCACAGCGTAGAAAAAAAAAGGAATTAATGTTCAAAAGAAAACTATATCTTTACTAAGTATATATAAAAAAAAAAGAGAAACACAGAAAAAAAAATCATAAAAATGTTTGTTCAAAAATATTTCCTCTTGGTAAACACACAAAATACACAGTACTACAATAGTTGTCGTTTATAAAATACACGGGTGCAATCCATTACAAATCACGTGTTTTCGTTTACTAGAAGTGTTTTAGAACATAGATCTATCCGACTTTTTTTTTTTAGTGTGTACTATAAATTGCACGCACGTAAATACTATGGCATACCCGTTGTAGAAGACAAAAAAGTACTTTTTAAAACATAAAAACTAATAAAGATAGTTGCTTAACGCTATAAAATATAGTCCTAAATCATTTATTAAAAATGAATTATCTTACTCCAGGAAAAAACGGAAGTTTTAACATGAATACGAAATTGACGAAATGAATATAGTTGAACAAAACAGGTTTTTTTATAGTGAGATAATAATATGATTTTATATCAAAACTCAGATATTGATATCTACCTACATTAAAATTCATCAACTAATACACTTATTATTATTATTTTTTTAATATTTAAATGTCTACGCTTCTATGAATCGAGAAAAAAGTGCGTTCTCGTTGTAAGCAGAAAATTTTTTACCACATAAGTTATATTCATATTAAATACATTTTATACATTTTTAATAATAATCTATGAATAAACCAATATACCGATATACGTGAATTACGTGGTTAATATATTATATATGTATATTATATATTTATACATTATTATACAGTGTTGTCTGACCGTAACGATTTTTCATGTCTTCTGGAGGTTTCGTGAGGTTAATTTCATTACGCTTGCGTTCAATTTACCGGTCACGCCGATGTTATAATATTATTATTATGTTTATGTTTGGAAAAAAATACAATACAATACTATTTGACTGTAGAGCTGTTTTTTTTTTTTTTTTTTGCTTACCGTATTGAATGTAATATTGTACCTATTACATTATAATATTATGATATTCAGCAATACGTGCACGGGCGAGCGGCGATAAAGTTTTAAAATTTCAGTGGTTTTTGGAACGTGCTAAAATAATCAAACGTTTTTGGTTCGACTAGAAATCGGTTAATCGTTCTCAAATATATGCATATATTATGAGTATATACTCGATTAAAATTAGATATTAATTAGGTACCTCACGTTTTTCAATGACAGCCAGTCAGAAAAACAATTGCATTATATACAACAACTGACCAGAAGATATTTTACATTTATGAATTTTAATATTTTGTTTAAGTAATCATTCATAGAACTTGGTTATTTCAATAAAGATTTCGACGAAAATATAATTTCTTCAGAATTTATCTACGTATTTCAGTTTTCACGCACCATTCTTCGTCGTGAAGACGGTGAGCAACATAAGTCTTTTTGATTGTCTTCTCCTTGAAGTAAAGTAGACTTTAAAGTGCATTTCAAAAATCTTAAGGTTTTTATAAAATATTTTTGTATATTTAACGATGCTCCAAGGTAAACTATGAAGAAAAATAAGGATAACCAGCATACAGTACACATTTTGTTAAGTTACAAATTTAATTGTTTTTTACAAAACTTAAAATAATTTACTAAACAAATTTAACAATAATATGTTGTTAAGAAGATTTGTTTGCTATAGTTTTTAATGATTCATATTGACATATTAAGCCATCTACATTTCTTGAAATACTATTTTATATAACAATATGCTATTCGCTTTAAACAAATAATTTATGTTAACCAATAATATTAGTAAATATTTTGAATCGTTGAATTATGTTCTTGTTTAAAACTAAGAGAAAATAAGTATTCCTTAATTTATAATTGAGCAATTCAACCGATAAATCAACTGGTATTAAAAATATGACATATTTATATATACCATAGTGTATTGAATAATGGCTAGCGAAAAAAACAAAACTGTAATTGTAAAATAACTTGGTCATAACTTATCATCAAGTTTAGGTTTTACAAAATGCCGAGAAATAAAAAATACAGAGATGGACCTTTTGTAAAAATAAGTTTAAATGTATTTTTAAAAACTAATAATAGTATTTACACTGAAACTTTTAATGATCGGTATCACAATTGACTTAGCAAACAAGACATTAATCGGAAAAAAACTAAGTAATAATCTCAAGGAAAAAATGGTAGAAGAGATATCGGTATTACAATCGAAACTTATTTGCAGAGAGTTAAAAACCTTTGATATAAATAGTTTAACTTTAAATGATAATCTATTACCAAGTGAGGTTTATTTAGGACCAAATTTACCAATCCCAATATATACTATTTAGGGGCTGATTCAGGCTGGGTTTATGGTTTTATATTATTATAAAATATTGATAATGAATATTTTGAGCTATGGTAGTTATGGGTGTGTTATGTTTGATATAATGATATTATGTTATATCAATAGTTATATGTAACTTATTTCGTATTTTATTATTTAGTATTTTGTCAACGAATGTCTGTCCGTTGTTTTCTTACCGTATTTAGTCGTTTTTGAGTCAAAAAATGAGGAATATTTTTTAAAAATAAAATATAATGCAACTGAACTGTGTAGACAGTTTGGAGGCGAAAATGAGTTTATTAATTACTTTGAGCAAAGACGTAAAATTCAAAGTAATTTGGAAAAATATTATTGAGTCTACAGATGGAAATTTTAAATGTAATACATATTTTGTTATTTTTGATTCATTTGCTAATACATTGAAATGTCGCTATGAAAATTTCTCTAACATCGTTAAAAATTCAAAATACTTAATCTAAAAAAAATTCCAAAGAGAATATAGATAAAAGTCCTGTTTTTATTAAAAATTTATTAAGAATTTATGAAATTGATATAGAAATGCCGTTGATTTGATGTAGTTTACCATCAAGTATATCACGAAATAGAACCGTTAAAAATAAATGAAAGATTGATGTTCGTGGTCTGCCGAAAAATAATTGGTCTCTTCGTATTAAAATATGTATACTTTCTATGATATTATGTTTTGTACACTTTTAGTCAGAAATGCAATTGCAGAAAGAAGTATTAGCCGGCTGACAATGTTTTATAGTTATATTGAATGTTAGTACTAAAATGTGATATGAATAAAGAAAATTGCAAACGCAGTGAACGACTTTGTAGTATATTACTGGTTCATACTTTTATACAGTGACTTCTCGTAAGTGGGATAAGCCTACAGTACTAAAATCCTGATACTACCTATGTTATATGACTATCGTTTTCGTGCGCTTATAGAATAGATTAAATTACGAGTATATTGGTTATTAAATTAGATTCACTAAATAGTAAGAAATGTATAATGATAATAAAATTATGGTACATAGTACATACTGCATTACTGCTTACGTATATTTGGCTGCATATGAATTGCATACTGGTTTTTATACGATTATACTAATTACATCTCGATTATCTGATATCAGTATACAAAATTATTTAATTAAACAATCGATATGGGTATTATGAGTTATGACTATTATCTATCGAATAACACTTTATGAAATTATATGAAATGAATGTATGGTATGTGTTTCGATTGTGTATCGTTGACCATCGTGCGCTATTCCGTTTTCAAAAGTTATTAAATAATGATATTAACATATAGTGTTGGATGTCTTGTAAAAAAATATAGAAGTCATACATTAAATTAAATGGTAAAAATGAAATATTTAATGTATTAGTGAGCATAACCGTATCCTCGTGATTCTGTTAAAATGTTATAGAGACAAAAATTAAACAATAATTTAAAACACATGAAAGTAGACGATCTTTAAGATAAACCATCAAAACTAATTCATAGGGAATCATCAAATTTAATGACGTATCAACATTGATAACGGACGCAATTGTGAATTTGTTGAAAATTATTGGCTAGTAATTTGTTTGGAAAAAAAATTTTGAGACGTAATTCGATTTCTGTCTGTGGTATATTTTATATAATTCCTATCTAATTAATAGATATAATCCCTTAATCCTTATTCCTTACCACCATTGAATCTTGTCGGGTCAATACTATTGTATTATTTTTATTTTTGCAACTACTTACGTTTTCTGAAAATATATCAGGAAAAAAAATAAATTTGATTTCATAAAAATGTATGCAGTAATACAACATAAACCTACATGGCTACATGAGCCATGCGTAAATAGCTTTTGATTTATTGTAAAATATACATAACTATTCAAGTAACTTTGAATTAGACAACATTGTTGACATTTTCTGTATTTAATTTCTACAAATCAAAACGATGACAAACTAATGTTATTACTTATTAGTATTTTTGCCACCAAACAAACCCAAAAGAAATTTTTAATATTTTAATATTTTTCAAAATCATTTGTTTTTTACAAATGTAAATAAATAAACAATAAATTTATTTTATATAAACTGTATTTTTTTTATTTTTTATTTTGGTTTAAGCTATTTTAGAGTGTGGAGTAATTATGTTACTCCAGAATCCGACGATAATATTGTACATGTATTACAGACAATGTTAGTTTGTTTCACTCGACTACTAGGGGAGGGGATTACTGATAGTTTTAGACTTTTTCATTACTGGGATCTTCTAGTTAAATGAATAATTACATAGGTATATGCTTTGACTAAGATATTTCAAATTTTTTTAAAAGTCCATATTTTCAATGTATAAATAAATAAATATATATATATATATTTATTTTTTTTAATGAAGTATAATAAACGTTTGTTCTATTTTTATCGTGTTTTAAACAATTATTTTTTTTTTTTTTAATTAATAATAATGCTTTGTTTTAAAAGTTTAAAATATGTAATAGAATATATAATGCAACATAATTTTGGTAATAGTGGAGATCTAAATATTTTGTTTTTACCACTGTGGCTTATGAAAAAATTTCTAATTCCAATTTATAGGATTAATACAATCAAATAATTTTAAGTAATTTAATTATTACTGTTTTATTGGTTTTATTCTTCAAAACTTGATTATTAATTTAATTATGTATTAATTTAAAAATAAAATCACATTTTAAGTATTAAAATTTCCTAAAAAATTATTACATAAATACAATTTATAGTTAAGCTATTACTAATAATTTATAATTTATAAGATATATACTCGTATTTTAAATGAAAACGTTTGTAATAATTTTTAAAAGTACGTAATTAAGAAGTTAAAACAATGTAGTTACCCATATATTAATAATGTTCTGCCTTAAAGAAAAATTAAAAATATATAATCTAATACCTTGTTTAATTATATTTATACATAACGTTTATATTTCATGGGAAAAATTACTTTATACATTTTTTTTTAATGTTCTACGTTATAGTTGTATATTTGGAAAATAAAGTAAAACATATCAATATTTTGCTAAGTATACAATTTCTAGAATTTTATACCATCCTAAAAAATTCTGAATCCTGAAAAATAAAAATAATTCCACCGACATTTCTTTTAAATACCTTGATATGGAATCAATAGTTATAAAATGTTTAACTTAAAATCGCACGTGAAATTATGTATAAACATATACTTAATATTTCTTTTTTAAATGTAAATTTTTTTTTTTTAATGATTCTTGTAATGCATATAATCTATTGCACATTTAGTCATTTTTAAAGTTCATATTTGATACATGTTTGGTTCATACAAATAAATGTAGCTCTAAGTATAGTCTATGACTTGATAGAAAATTTAGTATCATGGTCAACCATGAGGACGCGTTGAATGCTGCGATCGATGGCTCGGCAATAATATGGTAGCGTAAGCAGCGTATGAGGACACAGCACATTGGTTCTTGCCACGGGCCAAGTACATGTAACCGTTGTCGCCCCATTTAGAGCTCCACCAGTTTTTCAAAATCCAAGCGTTCTTTGTGTACCCGACTAGCAACATGGCGTGATTAACAGTGCTCGATGAACAGGCTGGATCATCGTATATTCCAGATCTATCAACATAATATATAGAAATGTTTGATATGTGTAACATTATTGTTATATTTTACGATGGAAAATAACAATATATTATACAATAAATTGTGTTTTGCAATTTTAAAATATTTTTAAGTTTAAATACATTAATTTACCCTGTCATTTTTGGATTTTTAAAGTAAACTAATATCCATTTGTTATTTAAAACTATTTTAAAGTTTAGAAGATAGGTATAACCACTTATAATAGGTGTAGTAAATAGATTAGGTTACTATAATAATTAATTTAAATGGCGTAGCATTTTAAATGTGGGTTTGTTACGTTGTTGAGAAGGACAGATGAAAAATGAAATTTAAAAATATATTTATACTAAACATAGATTCATAGTATAATATTATATATCGTTTATAGGTTTTGTTGTATATTATACTTATTATAGTATAAGTGTGATGCCGAATGATGAGTTTAAGTGTTTAGTTATCAATAATCTTCGATAAAAATGTATATCCATTTTTGGAATCTTCTTGTAGTAGATTGGATACGGCTTTGAATATCAAAAGTTATAAAATTTCTAAAATAACTTACTTAATATGTAACTTTTATTTGCATAATGTAATTTAAATAATACTGCTTATCTTTAGAAGCATCTATATAATATATAAAATATAGTCACATTTGGTAAAAACCGATTGATATGCACGTCTTACTAATATTTTTTTTACTGTTAGAAGATAAGTAATATTATACTTATTTAAATTTAATAATATATTTAAAAGTTTAGTAAAGTTTAGCACAAAAAAATAAATATGGTAAAATATACAATACAAATCAGCTATTATGTATAAATTGGTGTATCATTTTTCGCAAAATAGCGATGCTTATTGAAACTTTCAAAAGTTTTTGAACAGCTTTCACAACATTTAATCCTGGATCTATCAAAAGATAACTTTTAAATTGGACATTTCTAAAATTATTTTTGAAAATTTAACATTTAAAAGGGTAAAAAAATAAAAAAATAAACTTGTTCAATTCAATCAAATTAACATTCTGAAAAGAGCTTTGAAGTGCAGTGTATTGACATCTTTTCACTAGGAATTTCGGATTAAAGTCTTAAAAGTTCTACAAATACGAAACATGAAACTCTAAAAAAAAAAAATGTCATCAATGGAAATTAGTATTTGGATAATGACTTTTTCCAATTCAAAGGCATCGATCGATTTTTAAGTGACTTTTAAAAGCTAAATTCAAATACGTACCTATTTCTAAGTAAGAAATTTAAAAAATGCAGAGATTTAATCGGTTGTTTTTTTAATTGATTACCAGCTATTTTGGTAATTTTTAAAAGGCATAATTACATTGAAAAGAAATTTTTGGTTATTTAAAAAAAAATATTTTGACGGTCTTTTGAACATTTAAATAAAGGCTTTATTAATAATTAATTAATATTTATTATTCATAATTTTTAAAAATAAATTCAGAAAAAAATTATAAGTTTACGTGATACTTTTAATCAAGAACTTAATGTATAGGAAAAATCAAATACTTAAAATATGTGTATACTTATATATATATTTATGTATATTACATGTTAATAAACTTACGAGTACAGTTGAAATGTTTTTAGATTTGCATTAACTGATACGCTAATTGGTCCTATCAGCGCTACAGCTGCTTTTAGCGCGTGTTCATCGGATGGTGGCAGTATTGAAATTTTTGATATTTGAAGAACTGCTCTAAACTTTTTGAAATGACATAATGTTTTCTAAAATAAAACTGGTAAAATTAAAAATGTGTAAAAATATTTTGTTAAGAATGAACAAGTACCAAAATAAAAATCCAACCTAATATTTATTTTAGTAAGCTATTTTTTAGTACATTACTATATTATATGTATTTTTTTTTACACAAGCATTAATGTTTAGAAAAGCAATTTTAATTTTCTACTTTCTAATTATTATTATATTATCATTATCACTATAAACATATAGACCAAGATATTACGTACATATTTTAAATTTTATATAAGTAGCTTTAAGTAACAGCACAACTATTATTGGAAACATTGATGTAAACAATTAAAATTATTTTGATGTATTTAGATTAATACTGAATCACTATAACTCGTTACGTTTATCACTTTACAGCCCTCACAGTTATTTATAACAACTTAATAATTAAAACAGATATTTCACAAATTTGAGTAAAAAATAGTGAATTCAATAATTTTACATTTTGGATAGGTACTACTTAATTAAAGTGTGTGTGAAAATTTTATGCCCAAAAAATCATTTAAAGTGTAACAAAAGGTAACGTCTGGTACCAAGTTGGAAAGAATTAAGTTAATGAATGTACAAAGATAATCAATGATAAACTCTGATTGCACGAATGCAACTACATGCGTACAAAGTTCTTATCTGTCTACTCACGCTATCGACTTGTTGGTTGATAACAAAATAATACAAAATACTTATGTTTGACAAATTGACAGCAAAACGTTTTTATATTTTATACTTTGTAGACTAGACACTTTGGTTTTATAAATTATATTGCTCGTGTTTAAATTTTAAATTTTAATATTTTTATATTACAATAATATCGAATAATAGACTAAGTGAACAAAAAATGCTTTATGCATTATTTGAAATACCAATAGATTCTAATGATGAAATTGGTGAAGATGATTTTGACGAGTTGAATGATTTTGTAAATTTAGAAAGTATGGATGGTTATTTACATTCTGATGATGTAGAACTACCTGTTACAGATGAAAATTCAGTGTTTGTTGAACCTTTATATCATAACAATCCTATAGTTATATCTATGCCTCATGATGTAACTAATGATGTATTGCTACCCTCTACTTCCAATAATATTTTATCTGAAAATAGCTCTTAACCCACTATTTCTATATCTGAAAATATTGATTGTAATCAAAGACCATTTACTCCAGTTACATCAGTAAATTGGACAAATATACCCTTTGAACATAGCACAAGCTCACAGTTTCTAGGTAGTGAAGAACTTACAGATGATATTCTTAACTTGGATTCTCCCTACCAAATTTTTAGTTATTTTTTTGATGATGATCTTATTGACCATATTTATGAAGAAACTTTAAAATATAATATTCAAAAAAATGTTTTTTAGGAATCTCCATTATGATGTCTGTTCAAACAAATCCATCTATTCGTAGCTATTGGTCATCAAATATAGGTAATACTATTATTATAAATACCATGCCTGAAATATGTTTGAAAAAATCAAACAATTTTTACATTTTAATGATAACTCTCAACTAATTCCATTCAATAGATCTGGACATGACAGACTTTATCGTATAAGGCTACTTCTAGAAACATTAAATAAAAAATTTCAATTAGTTCCTCTAGAAGAATGTATGTCAATAGATGAGCAATTATGTTCCACTAAAACTAAACATTATTTAAAACAATATATCTCCATAAAACCACACAAATGGCGTTATAAATTGTTTGTTATGGCAGGTGTTTTTGGTTTTGTATATAATGTGGAAATTTATAGTGGATAAGAGAATAATTCAAATCTATGTTTACCTTGTGAACCAGATATTGGAGCAAGTGCAAATGTTGTTGTACGTGTTGCTCGTATAATACCATCAAATGAAAATTTTAAATTGTATTATGATAATTATTATATTTCAATACAGTTAATGATTTATTTAAAAACTAGAGGTATTGAAAGTTTAGAAACTTTTAGGAGAAATAGACTTAAAAATTTACCATTTCCTTCAGATTTTTTTATGAAGTCTAAGGATAGGGGTATTATGTATGAGTGTACAGCTACTGTAAATGAAGAAAAAATTACTGCAGTATTATGGAAAGATAATAAGTTAGTAACCTTACTTTCAACATTTGTAGGTATGAACCCAGTTAAACATGTGAAAAGATTTTCAAAAAAAGAAAAAAAAACAATAATGGTTCCTTCTCCAAATATTATTAGTGTTTATAACAAACATATGGTTAGAGTTGACTTGCTGGATGCAAATATTGGGAGGTATAAAATTTCAATAAAATCCAGGAAGTGGTATATGAGGTTGTTCTACCATTTAATTGATATAACTGTTACAAATTCTTGGATATTACAAAAACGTATTTATGTAAGTAAATGACAAAAATATAAGTATAGTTTGGCAGATTTCCGTGAGCAATTGGCTGTTTCATTAGGTCAAATAGGATAATTAGTGTCACCTAAAAGAGGTTGACCACTTAAAGAAGATAAATTTATAATATATGTTCCTACTGTACATAGGTAATACAAATAAACGCTTATTTTATATTTGATATTCACATTTCCCAAGTAAAACCTAATTTTCATGTAATATAACGTATTTTCATAAGGGTTAAGAAACCGAGCAATAAACAAACGTGATTTTATATTTTATATATTTTCAATCAAGGAAAATAGTATTAAAGAAAAATTCAATATCATAATATATTAGTTTTTATTTACACAGTCGTGTGTATTAATAATATAAATATTGATTTTTAAATACGTAATATTTTATAGGGAAATAAATCCATACAAAAGTTCTAAAGTATACTCTAAAGTTCTATTAAAGCAAATAGATAAAACTATCTATCAAACTAAACGAAATTAAAGATCAATCGTCCTCTGGCCCATCTACAATGCCCTCATAAGAAGACAAAACACAATCATCACTGGCTTAGGATAAGTTTAAAATCACTAACTCACCGATATCTTATGTCATGATAAAATCCTACCATCTGTAAAAACTATGGAGTTTAGCTAATAGTAAAATATATGTAGTTTAACTGAATGATACAATTTTCAGCAAGGACGAAAAGAAACCCTTTTGTCTAATTCTTTATAGGTAATTATCAGCCCAGACCTTACTGCTTTAATCAACCACGTATTTGAAAATATTCAATACCTATAAAATATAAAATAATAGTGTAATCTACTTGTTTGATTTTAATTTTATCATATATCTCTGTAAAATAAGTGTTTTTGATATTTCCAATGACCAATGCTGCGGTAAATGTATTTTTATTAAATAAAAAAAAAAATAAAAAAAAAAAAAATATATGAAGTTTAAATATAATAATAAAAGTTGTAACTTAAATGAGTAAGTTTAATGAGAATTTGATAAAAATAAAGTAAAATTACTATTAACATAAATTTGAATTCAATAAAGAAAAATAAACACTCAAAAATATTATCCTGAAAGTTTGGAAATTCATTATAAATTAATTTATGCTTTGAATAATATTATTGTGAATTTAACAAATATACATATATATTATATTTATTTTTAAAATTGTATAAATTGATCTGAGTTTAAATTAATTTAGAGTTATGTATTGATCTATCTTAAAACTTGGTATTTTAAATTAGATACAAGCAGATTGAATACATTTAGTATTTTTAAATTGAACTTAGTTTAAAATAACAAATAATTAACATAATTTAACTATTAAGTATTGCTTAATGTTAAGTTGTTATCTAACATTAGGCGATATTATTCGATATTGTACTGGGATTGGTAATAAAAGAACGCATCGTTAGTCTCACGTTTTAGTTACGTCGGTGACACTACTGATTAACATCGCAATTATAATACCTACAATAACTAATTGCCTCATTAGTGATTATATAACAAAGTTTAATATCAATTATTACAAAAAGTTAATAATACAATAAAAATCAATTTATTTATTTAATTTATACGGTCTGCTTATTTTTTTATTTTAACCTAAATTAACTCAAGCCAAAACAAGTATTTATAAGTTTAATTTTTATTAGTTATTTCCAACATCAAAAGTTTTCAATTATTAAATTAATAAATAAAAAAAAAAATATAATTTAGTAATTTAGATAAATTTAACTTCAAATATAAAAACAGCCCACACATGTCGATGTATTTTATTTAGTTGAATAATAAAAAAAAATATATATATGAACTTCAAGAAATAATATAAGTATTATATTTGCATAGAAACTAATAAAAATAATATTGATTTATGAATTTAATCTTTTTAGTTCACAATTCCTTGATTTTTTGGTAATGAATAATAATTATAAAAACATTCAATTTTGAGTATAATTGGTTCAGACAAAAGCAAACAAATAAATCGTTTATAAAATAAAACTTTACAAAATTCAGATATTGGAACATAGCCAAAGCTTTTTTTGGCTTTTGTTATTTACCTTTTAGTGATGTCTTATACACATTTTCTAGAAAAAATAATAACAATTGTTCTATCAAAATAAATTGATTTTCAAGCTATATTCTAAAGTCTTAAAAAAAAACTACATTCATTGTGATATTGACTTAGGTTTAGAATTGCAAACAAGTGAACTTATATTTAAGCTAAAACAGAAAATTTGTACAAGTTCAAAAGAAATTTAAATTAAATATAGATAATACTCGTATATCCAACTGTACATGTCCCATATCCCACACCCACAAATACAAATAATTATAATTATTATACAAATTTCTTCTAAAATGTATTTCGAAGCAATTTATTTAAAAATTGAAATGCATAAATCAATTTTATGTGGATAAATATTAGTAAAGAAAAATATTTAAAAGTAAATAATATTATGAATTAACATTGGATTTAATGAAGTTAAATTTTCATATTTTAAATGTTCAAAACAAACGGATTCGACTTAATAAATTTATAAATAATTATTATATTTTTAAATAAGACAAATAATTAAATAAAAGAAAATGTTGTTTGAATTAATAAGTTGCAAATTATTTCTTTAATATGCACTAACCAAAATAATACAACACAAATCAATAACTGGAAATATGGGTAAATTATTCCTTTAGCTGTAAAATATAAAAGCTCATTTATTTTGTATAAGTTATATAAAGGGTTAGGCTTCAGTAGTTAGTTAAATGCAACTTAATAAAACTATTATATCATATTTAATTCATTTTTTCGATTATTTACAGCTCTAACTAAAATACATAAAATTCATATATTTAACATTTTTATAAATATTGGTAATATTTATATATGTATGAGCATTTGGAACAGTCACAAATAAGTACGTAGGTATATTGAAAATTTTGCCTGCGGTTATATTTTTTTTTAGCCTTAGTTTTCTAGGTATACGCAAATACACAACTCATAAGTTCATATAATTGTATGTTATAATGCAATTTTGTGCATGACGTATCATCAAAGAATATTGTATTAATATTACTTTATTAGCGGCGAATATAATATATTAGGTGATATAGTATTATAGTTTAAAATGGAAGGTATGAGTGAACTCAGGAATCTGGGTTTCATTCACTTTCTTTTTGTTAGTTTTTTTTCTGGTTATTTAAGTGACAAGGCAGTACATGTTGGCAAATAAACTAAGTTATTGTTTAACAATAATTTAACTTAATTAATTTAAAAAGTTCTTGAAAAGAAGTGTAGTTATGTAATTTATTAATTAAAAACTTATGCTATTTTTTATTTTATTCTACTTAGTATTATATTATTTAAATTTTATATGCAATTAAACCTTTTATTATTTAATAAAAAAAAAAAAAATACAGTCAAATATAAATAATATTAAATTATTTATTTATTTCCAAATATTCTATTACTATATTCATAAATCAAAATCAATATATAATTTTTTTTCCACTTTAAAGTTAAAAAGAAAATAAATAAATAGGTATACCTTCTAGTGTCTTAGTAATCCTGTATTACCATAATTATCTCCATTAAATTTCAAAATATTATTTAAATTCATTTTTTAATATAAGTACATTTTTTTTTTTTTTTATATAGAAAACGGAGTTTATATAATAATATATTAATTTGATATAGATATAATTAGGATGATATTAAACTTTGAAACCAACTGTAAAAAAAATTTAGTTTTATAAAAATTAATATGCTTTATTATAATATTACTAGCCATAACAGTTAAAAAAAAAAAATTCAGAACATTAAAAAAAAAAAACCATTTCCTAAAATTTAATTTTTTTCAAGAAAAATTATTTTAGTTTAAAATTACTGTAATTGTATTTTTATAAACCTTTTTTTAGATAGAGGCTAAGTGCGTAGTGAAAGACGCTTTCAGCAAATATGTACACCCATATTTCAATTTTATTTCTCGAATATAGAATAAAAAGGTTGTGACGTGACTATTCAAAGATTCGTTGAACAGTTTAAATATGTTTGTACATATTTAAAGTTTAACCTAACTTAACCTTCAGGATAAGGTGAAGCAGTTGTAGTTATAGTTACTAATCTACATATATAATTGTGAAATGAAAAATCTTTGTCACGCATGCTGATATATTTTTAAAAACGAAGAGTACATTGTGGAGCAGATTTAAAGCCTATTTCTGGTTGTATAATTTTATGAGAAATTGAGTTAACATTTTTAAATAATCGACAAATACGTAACATATAAAGGCATTTTTATAATTTTAAGTTATTATTAGAAATTAGTGTTTTAGTGAATAGTTGATGTAGAACAAAAGTACACAACTTTTAGTTGTTTTTGGTTTAGAATTAAAAAGGAAATTAAACTTTGATTGTTCAAAAAAAAAAAAAAAAATTTAAAAGAATTTCTGCTATTTATGTGAGAAAAAAACAACGCTGGGAGAGACAATTATGTAATGTTATTATGTTGGAAATATCATCTACACACGCTATCAGAACACCAAAAATATTATTTATCCACATTCCACGCATGCATTAGCATTAGGTAACCAAATTTATTACGGATGGATTTTGTACGGGTAACAAAGTGTAAGTATGCGTATAAGTAGGGATCAGATTTATATGCAAATGAATGTATTGAAATAAAGTTTTTAAAATCTGATGAGAATTTTCCCCGATTTAAATCATTCTTATTAAAATAATACTAATTTATTGTATTTTGTATATTTTGCATATTTTGCCTATTTCAATAGTTTTACCCATTAAATGCATGTTTAATACATATTAGTAGTTTTATAGTGCATATTATTATTTATTGCACATATATTTGTTTTTCGTCGTATTTTCAAATTCACACATAATATCGATAAAATCACGACTGGTCGTTAGTGCCAAAAACAAAATGACATTTTCATATGCAACATATGTATAATATATTAATATAGATCAATTTTTGTTATGATTTTTTTTTGTTAACGTGAACTAATATTTTATAAATTGAAAATAAGGAATGTTAAATGGCGAAGATGATGAAATACTTTTTTATATGGTTAAAACCTTTTTACTTTTTTAATACTTAAATAATACTTATTTTTTTACATAATTTTAAATAAAATATTTTCGATTCAATTTTTAGTGCATATTTAATAATAAATGTATATTTCGTTACACATTACAGCATTTTTAAAAGTGTATTTTGAGAATTTTTCGTGCATATTAATCCGGTCTCCACTTATAAGTAATAATTAATATCTAAGAAAAAAAACGTAAACAAGTGAGTACCGCTCTGGAGTACATTAGGTACAGCGGTTCACTATTAAAGGTGGGTTAAACTGAATTCAATAATAAATCATTGTGTATGAAAAATAATTTTGAGTAGAAATGATTAATTAAAATTTTCTCACTACGTATATTTCATGATATTTTTTAATGTAGCTTTATAAAGCCATTTATTTTACTTTTAGTATGTAGATATAATTTTTTCGAAAAATTTTGCGATTATCATATTATTAGTAGGGCTAGGATTTATATGCAACAGTATATTTTTTTTTTTTGAAACTTCTGATTATTGCTTTTATAAGTATAATGTCCACGAATCACCTCATGATGAGATAAACAGTGATGATTTTATTTGCATATTTTCGCATGTTTTAGACAAAATGTATATCATTTCATATTTCGACTATAAAACGCAAAAAATGCATATTTTATGGTATATTTCGTTATTAGATATTTTTATCATGTGATACTATGCATTTAAAAAATACCTATTGATGGTATACCTTTATTAAGGTCTAACAGAAGAATGTCCAGTTTTTAAAATTTAAAACAACATATTGTGATTGTTTTGTGTAATACATTCGAATAGCGTGAATAGCTAAGAATATTATATAATTAATTTTAAAACGTATGATTTTTTTTTTAAGTGTATATTTCATATTTTTTGGCATATATAATATTAATTGCATATTTTTAATAAAACAAAATATGCATATTTTACGTTTTTTTATTACATATAAATCCTAATCCTAATTAATAGTATTTAATTATTATAATAAATTTACCTTTTCATAAAATTAAAATTTTAACCTTTTATACAATTTTTAAATTTTAGATATAAATATAAATTTTTTTATAAATTTTTACCTAAAAAACAATTTATTAGTTTTATGAATTTTGTCAAAATCACAACACTTAAAAAAGAATAATGTAACTATAAATTTTCAATATTTTTTTACTGAGAAATTCATAAATAATTAGGAGTATTTTATTTAATTTTAACCATTTTTAACCAGAAAATATTTTTTAACATTCATAAAAAATACTAAAAAAATTAAAAACTAATCATGACTTTAAACAGCATTAAAATAATCGAAATACTTGGAACATTTGATCATAAAGAGAAAATGATAATTTAAACGTTTAGTAAAAAATTCAGGTATCTACGGTTATTTGTTTTTGAGTTTCACCAAAAAAATAAAACCGATTGTTTTTCCTGTTACAAAACAATGTACTGGAATTTTTAAATTTGACCTATTTAAAGTACAAACTAAATCCAACTTTATATATAAAACCACTATAATTTATAAAAGTCGAAGTATTTTATCAACAACGTATCGTGTAGGTATTTATACACAAAAAAAAACATGATAAAATCAATACATTAATCGCTCTACTTAGAATGTAGTGGTCCAAAATTTAATATCGAAATGTTCTCAAAAACTGTTATTAAGTTTGAATTCACTTCAAATTTTAAAACTGTCGTACCTAAAATTTATGTATTGAAAATAGCTTCGAGCATCGCTTAAAATATTCCACATTACTCGTGATGATTTGGTATTTAAAATGAGAGATTTTATGGAAGAGAAAGAATCTAATTAGGTTTATAGTTTAAAAAGAATACTTTTTTTAAATTATCTTTAAATTAGTTAAGTTAAACTTAATCAGTTAATGTTCACCTTTAAAAATTATAGTACTAACAGCAAGTTGAGTGATAAAACCCAATAATGTATTTCACTAATATGTAGAAAAACATTAGATTACAATTTAATTAAATAACAAAAATAAAATAGTACCTATGTTATAATAAGACAATATAATTTATAAAAAGTTTAATTATTCCAATATGAACGCCTCAGAAGAATTTGACTATGCTAATAGGCTTAAATAAAAATCAAATATATATTATAGCATATATAATATATATATATATTACGAAACTTAAAATGTAGAATTCAAATATGAACATAATATTATGTTGCTTGTTAGCTATACAAATATTTCATGATTGTAATCCCGAAATATTAAAGTTTTCACAATATTATAATTTTACTCGGAATACATAATATTATGACACATTCATAAGAACATTTCAATAAAAAAATATAAACTTAACAATGTTTTTAAAATATGTAAAAATTATTTACTTTATGGATATTTTAATCAAAACATTTATATAATTTTAAAGTGGTAATAACTTAACTAAAAATAATAAATTTATTGTTGATTTTGTCTAATGTTAAAATTATTAAAGACGTTACAATCATAAATATAATTTTAAATTTAAGAAACTCAGTGAAGAAAGTATAATAAATTTCAAGAAACGTTAAATGTTTAATATTTTTTATGAAAACATAATCATCTGAAAAATTTATACATATATCATTAGCACATTTACTATATTAAAATGCAGTACATATTAAAATAATCAATTTAAATGCATATTTTTATTACACTTAAGTATTAAAAATTAAAACTATTCTCATATTATATTATATTTTATTTATACATAATTTTTAAAGTATAACATCTACAGCTAAGCTGTAAAATTAAATATGTTATCACTTTTTGACTTTTGTCCACATTAATGACAAATAGTAATATTATATACGTAATAGGTATCGTGTATCTAGTATTTATTTAAAAGTAAAAATTATTTGAATTTAAAATACATTAATAATAAAATAATAACATAGGTACGCATAGCGTGGAAAATATTATTTACCTGTGCATAAAAAAGTATACAATTTAAGAGACGTGCACTTTTTTTTTCTGAAATCAACGAAGTATGCAAAAGTATATATTCAACAAATATTTTAAATTGTTTAGGTTTATTTCATATTTTAATTTTAAAACGAGTTATCAGCATTTTAGAATTGTAAATTGTATTTCAACATATGGCTTTCTTGAACATCAAATTTAAAAAAATTAAAACCTCAACAGTTTAAATTGTCCAATTCACCATTAGATACTATTATTAGTTTTAAATTTTACAATAGATTAATTCACTATAATATTAAATATAACAAATTTAATGGATCATTTAAAACGTACGGTTTGGTATGATATGCGCTTGTAACACGGAAACAATAAACATGTGGCTTCTTCTTAATCATTTTCGTATTTTTTTTATCTTTAATACTATACTTATACATTATACAATTATATCTTAATTGAAAGATATTTCAAAATTCATAATCAGAGTATTTCAGTTTTATTGCGCATTTGTATTTATAAATTAATTTTTTTTCTTTTGATTTTTATAAGTCATTTTCTTAAATTTTGCATTTCACAGAAAATATTTAGATTTTTAAAATTATTATACTTGATTATTTTCATTGTTTATGCTACATACAAATGACCATGGCTCGTGTATTACTTTAAACGTGCTTTTATGGACATACTCTTATACACACTCATAGAATATTATTTTTTTATACAAATCTAATAACCAAGATTAAGTTGACATTAACTCAAAAACAACATAATTAAATAAATATTTTATTAACACTTTTTTTTTTATTATTATTATAGTTAATTTGTTCAGCCTATTAATTATTATGACTTTTACATCGTCTGATTTTATATTTTAGGGAAATTTACTGGTTTTGTTGGAGCATATTAAGTATAATATATAATCTAATTTAAAATGTTTCAGCTAATTATCCAAACATCTATTAAATCTATCACAAATCACTTATTATTAATATTAAATTAGTAAGGGTTTCTGTAAAGAAAATTATATTAATCTAAACACATTTTATAAGCTTTGCATTATTATTCAAAATTAGGTACTAAAAAGTTAAGTTGTATAATAGTAAGTTGACATAATTATTAATAGTATTTTTTTTCAACTTCAAAGTAAAGTTTTCAAAAAGAGTAGAAATAATTTAAGCAGTTTATCATACCATGTTACAACAAAACTGTTATTGAATAAATCAAAATCGGTTCATAATCGTTTTTGTACACACGCATTGTTATTATTTTTATCTCTACACGTTTCTATTAGAAAATGGTTAAAAATTATGTTTATTGATTTAAACACACGCCTGTTGTGATAACCAAAGAACATAGAAATAGCAAATAACTACGAGTAATAACAGCATAATAGTACCTGAAGAGCAAGCACAACTTTGTCGCTATGACTTTAATTTCGAGCTAAGATAAACGTAAAATATCGTCTATGACCAGAGGAAAAGTAGGTGCATAATCTAAATGCGTATAATATATTCTGTGCCGAGATATTAGAAAACAACACAATATTTGCATCCATATCTAAATATTAATAAGCCAGGATAGAAAAAGAATTAATGATATAATATGTGCCAAACTTTAAGTTCTAATTTTTAGAAACTATCTAAGGTAAATTTACCAAGTTCAAATCAGTTACCTGTAGCACATACAACGTGAATAAATAACGTAGACTATTAATAATCTATAAGTAATTTAATAATTATTTACCAATAATATTTCTAATTTTTATATATTTTATTATATTAATAGAAATATTACGTATAATTATAATTATAATAAGCTTAAATTATCTTTTTTTTACTTTACATACATGTTAATAGTTTTTTGGAAATGTATCTACTAAAATGAACCGATTGATTAATAATTTAATATACATATTGATAAATTAAAAAAAAAATTAATTATTAATTATTTTATAACGGTATAAATTAATTTGTATAGATATAAGATTTTACTGATTACCCATAATGATCTTTTATCTCGATTTATATAATGTATTAGGCAAAATTAATTTAATTTTTAGTTGTAACTTAAATCACATTATTTATGTGCAAATTACATAGGTACTCCCATATTTTATGACTACCTAATCTATTTATATTTGTTTTATTTTTTAAATGTAAGATTTAATTGCTTTTAAGAACAAAAAAAAAAAATGTAAGATTTAATTGCTTTTAAGAACAAAAAAAAAAAAAAATATAAATAATAATAATAATAATACTAATAATTATACACGTCTAGAACATCTCACAAAATAACTTAACCTTATTGAAATTCCCGTCAAACTAAATATAAGACAGTCAAGACTGTCACTGAAATCTCTGTTGCATATTATTTATTGCTCTTTTCAGAGTGATGTAAGTTTTTTTTTTTTTGTAAAGTATAAAGCTTTTAAAGTGATTTTGGTAAAATACTTAAATCTTTAAATATGTAAGCTATGAAGTAACAATAGTAACCACAAGAATACAGTTATGCTATATAAGATATTAAGAATAGTAACTGATGTATACTAAATAATAATTATTAATTTGTTAATTATTTGTTCAAAGTTAAATTGTATAATAGTGTCATTCCCAAATTGTTATAGAAATATTTTAGTTTAAAGTAGGTGCAGATATTTTAAATTTATTAAATAACTTAAATAAATACTTTATTAAATACTCATACCGATATGACTCAATAAAAATTGTTTGGAATCCTTGAGAACCTCAAATATAATATGACTCTTAAAGCTTGATTGACAAAAATTATTACATTTAGTGCAATGTGCCTTACCGGTTGTATCGCAGTTTATATGATTATTTTCGTCGATGTTTACAAACCATATTTAAAAAAATGTATTGTTCTAACAGTTAACTATTTATCGGTAAAATATTATAAAAATAATTATTATATACCTACTACACCTTCGTTAATAAATAAAAAATATGTTATTATTCCCGTACAGAACTTAATTAAAAAAAATCTATAAACAAATATCATGACATACTAAATAAACAATAATTTTTTATATATCACTCTATTGTAATATTATTGTAATGTTTTCACAAATACGGTCAACGAAGATGAGGAAAATTAAATTTACATGGCGGAGAGTCATATTAGTCTCTCACATTTATCAACAAATAATTTCGGTACATATTGTATCAACTCCGATTATTTACACTGTTGAGGTCGGGATGAAATTGAATTCAGATTTACGAACGGGGATGAATTTTCCCCGTTATCGCATTTCACTCACTTTTGACAGGAATTTTATTAAATTATATGTTTGCAGAAGTGATATATGCATCGAGTATAATTTCACCCTTATACACGTCGACAATAATTATTCATATAATTTTGACTTCCCCGTAGTAACACATTTATTATAGCTGAAGTGGAGATGCTATTATTATTAAATTGAAAACTTGTCACGAAATGTCCAAAATGATAAGAAAACGTCACCGGTATAGAGTACTCGCCTGCCGAAACTTGTATTGATGACATGATAATAAACGTAATAATAATATTTTAAGTATAATTATTTATATATTATTTATGTAGCTATGTATAGTCTGGTTCTATAAGACAGAAATGTATTCTATGTACACTCGAATTTTTCCGATTTTTCACAATAGCTATCTTAAAGCCTCAAACATTTTGATTTTAGCCAATTTTATTCAAATGAACTTAATAATTATTTATAATAATTTTCTTTCTGATAATTATTTTTAAAACTATTCTAAAGTAAATTAAATTCCACAAACGTTTATAGTTCTGAGCGTAGCGCAATAAATTAATTAATTTAAACAATTTATTATTTTTTTTTTTGTCTGGAGAAAATTTTTCTAGTAAAAAAATATCCTAATCATCAACTTTAGTGAATACTTCTAGTAGAAAATTGAATTTAGTTGGTACTTGTGATAGATCAGAATAGAAAATTAACAGTAAATTTCAAAATGTCGGATTAAAAATAAAAAAATAAATACGAAAATTTGTAATCATTTTAATATTGCTATTAAAATAATAATTGTTTGATAACCTCGGTTATCAACAAGTTGGATATTTTTGCTTAAAATTTTTTTCATTGTGTACAATGATTTATCATTGAATTCAAATTTAAAACATCTGTTTATAGTGCCTAGTGCCTACCCACTAATAAAGTACACCCAACTTCATAGACTTTATATTTGATATTTGAATATAAAAGTATATGCTCGATTCCTTTAAATACTTAACAGCTGCAGAGTGGTTAAAATTTTTACAAAATAATTTTGCCTGGTTTATTTTAGCATGATATTAATCAATAAAACAAGTAACATTGTTTATAATATTTACTACGATTCAAGATTATAATTATTATTTATAATATAGGTAATGCAGGGACATGATTGATTTATTTTGGACCAGCTATATTAATAACTTTATAGTTGATTTTAATTTAATAACTAAAATTGCTTTAATAATTCATAATTTTTTCATTTGCCTAAATAATGCATTGAATCACTAAATTATATTAAAACGTAAATAAATTAAAGACACTCCACAATGAATTGATAAACGAAAATTATATCAACAAAAAATAGGCTTAATGTTATCTGAATACAATTATTCTTACAACATTTTGCATACCACTATATATTGAACATTTCATTCATTTTAAAAACTTTAATTTGTGTTATAATAAAAACGAACAAACAGAAGTTCTCAAATTTATTAAACAGACGTAACCTGCTCGGGTTTTAAAATGATGAAACGTATGTATAAACAAAAAGCTATGTTAGGTACAAGCACTGGGTGTGTTTGGCACTATTGTCTTGTTTCGCACTTGTTGGCAAATATTAAATCTGAGAATCTGAGAGCAACTTTAAATTATTATATTCTAGAAATAATTCTGATTAGATCCCTGTTGAAACTGCTTATTGACATTTATTTTTAAATTTAAACCTTAGAACTATATTCATAAATGGTAGTTGTGTACTGTTGTATATTCAATGTTTTTAATAGGTAGCAATTATAAAGTAGATTAAGAATAAATAGTTTTAACTTTCAGGTATCAGATGAATGCAAATCATTAAATTTTAAATTTGCGATTATTACAATACTTACATTTGATCAAACTATCGAAATCATAACAATTTTACAAGTGAAGCAAATAAAATTATATAATAATATTAGACGATTCCAATGCTTATCTATATTTGTAATTGATAAAAATAATGCTTCAAGTTTTGAAATATGATAGAATTAGAACTGCGAATAAAACACAAAAATAAACATTAATATTAATATTATCAGAATAAACATTTTGAAATTTAGAAAGAATTTAAAGTATTTGTAATTAATTATTAAATAAGTACTTAATTAAACATTCATGAAAAACGTATTTTTTTTTTAGACGATAAAATTGTACAATAATTTAGAAAAAATCACAAAACTAATTACTTAAGTACTTCAAAATATACTCTGAAAAAATTACCTTAAACAACGTGAAACAAACAAAAATCATTAAAATCATAAGTCCACATACTCAGTAATAAAATATAATCAACCTGCAACAATATTGTTTCGATATTTTTGAGGATTATTCAAAAATGTATAGAGTCTATTTATTATTTACATAATTTAATAGTATATTTCACGGAGAATCATTGTGAATTTAATTGATGTATTTTCGTGCTTATATTGTATTTGCATTTATTTACGTATATTACTATTATTATTATAATTATGTATAATAATAAATAATAATATTAATAATTTTAATGTATTTTTCATAAAAATAATTATGAAAGGTTATTAGTAGGGATTAAAATCAGTACCTAGTTTTTAAATGTTCTCTATTGAACTATAAAATACATCTAATATATTATATATCTATAATAATGTCATATAGTAATAATTGTAGCTTTCATTAAGCCTAAGTAATAATGATGAGGTCGATTATTTAATCTATTATTTATATTTTAAGTAGAGTGACAATTATTGTTGATTTTTTTTTTTTTTTACAATAATTTTAGCACTGTTCAATACTGAGAAATATCTATTCTTGGTAATAAAGGAGAAAATGATCAGATTTCTTAGTATTATTTTTTCTATATCTAAGTACATTATGTAAAATAAATTGAATAATTAATAATTGTGTATAAAATTAAAATGAATTATAAATAAATTATGTTATAAATATTTTATTATTTTATTTTATATAGGTAAGTAAAAGAATAATTCCTAAAAAGGATCGGTAATTAGCTCAAAGTAGTTAAAACCCCAATATATTATGATATTATACAATTAATGAAATGATTTAAGTAACATATACAACCATTATTTTTAAATTGTATAAATTCATACAAATAAATATTTCATAACTTCGTTAATACACGTTATGCCTAAGAATTTATAATGTCGACTGATACTTTGTTGATTAACTTTTAACCACTTTATAAAAAAATCTCATAAAATTCCATTAAAATAAGAAACAGCTCATGTAAGACGCCTCTAGTGTTACCTATGACCAGTTCACTGTACGTGAATCAAACGTGAAGCAAAGTTCTTTGGTCCACGCAGTAGAATAATAGTGTATTCGATCGAAACACAACTTTAACCTTCCGTAGCGGTATGTTGCAACTAGAAGGGTAGTTGAACGCGAAGCAATCAATAACTTGCAGCTGCACGGAAAACAGTAAATCGCTTGTAGCGTTTCGATCCATTTTCCGTGAAAACTCGCACCCTCACAAATTCTAGTCTACCCATACCCCAAAAACTCATCACTGAAGGACTCTAAAACATTTGACACATCGTTCCGGTCATTTCGAGGGTCAGGGAGGAGGTTGAGAGGGAGTAGACATGATCGGCCAATGGTACAATTACATACGTATATACCTACCACAAGTATATGCGTTAAGGGTAGGTACTATGTCAATGGTCGACTGTGCAGATCAGTCAATTGCACCCTCACGATGCACGTATACGCGTTTCCTCTCTCTATCCATCTCCAGATTAATAACTTCTACTGCTGTTGGAATACCATTATTATTACTGTTGTTGTTTTGTTTGCTGTTATTAGTGTTATTGTTGTTGTTTGTTGTTTGTTGTTGTTATTTCTAGGTGACGGCCCAACTGCGGAGTTATGTCTAACGCCTATTCATAGACGCCCGCCAGATATGAGGTGTGGCATTGGTAAAGTTTTGTAACACTAGCATATGAAAGATATAAATAGGCAATTTGATAATTTAAACGCGTGATATTCAATATTGATTTTCAAAATGTTGGTGATTGAATGTAAAATAAGATCATAGATCGTAAGAAATATTTTTTTTATTTATTATTAGAAATCGGTAATACAGCATACATATAGTTGTTTATATTTTTTAATTTAAAAAATATCACTTTGAGTACTTTAAATTGACTTATTCGAGACAACTTTGTTATCTCAATTTATCCATGGATAAATTTGATAAATACGATATAAGGTAAAAATAAAACGACAAGAAATAAGTGATAATATTACAAAGAAAGAATTGATTGAGTTTGGGTTACCTAAATCGTATAGAAGTACGATTTCGAGTGTTGTAACAAAGTCCAATAACGAACAAACTAAATAGCTATATTACAAAAGATTTCATACAAAAAGAAGTAATAGTGATGAGTAATGACTAATAATAATAATAGTAAATATATAACTAATAATAATACATAATAAATTATTTTTTTTACGAAATATGATTTTAATGGAATAATTATAGGTATAATAATATACTTACAATAAAATAATTAAAATTGTTATCAATTGTTTAAATATTTAATTTCTAAAAATTCGAACTTGTATAAATGAATATAGCGGTTCTTGAAATAAAAAAAATACGTTATTGGTTTTAAAACTAACCGAAGTTTTAGTTTCACCTTTTTCAAACTTAACAAACTTTACCACTCCTTTATAAGGTATTTTAATGGAGTAAAAGTAAACTGTAGACATTGTTTTTTAAGTATTTTGAATAATATACCTATTACTCATGTAGCCATTGTAACCGTATGACTAAAAAGTAACCAACTACAACTAAAACATCCAAATAACAATAAACATATTATATATCATTGATAATTCACAATCTAATGTTTATTATTAAATTGTGAAAGAGTAGAACCATACATTTAACTAATTATTAAAATCCAAATTCTGACTGACAAACGAAATAAAAATTTTCTTTAACAAATAGAAATATGAGTACCTATTTAAATTAATTTCGATATTTCTGGTTAATTCGATTGAATTTATTTTAAAATTAAAAAAAAAATGTTTGTGTGTGTTAATTTATTCGTCTGTAGTATTTGTGTCGTACAAATTAATCTTTTACGTTTTTGATATTCAAAACTAATTTAAGCTCATTAATATCGAAGTATTGAACCATTGGCTGTTTATTAATTAACTTTATTTGTATCCTGTTTTTCTCGTAATAAAAAAAATAATACGATTAACCATTAACCTAAGTCGATTCAATACCATTCGAGCTATATATGAGCTTTTTAATTTAAAATTTGTTTATGAATTTAAAGATTTTTAGAATCCACTATAATTAGTGTAGCCTTGTAGTTTCATAAATACTAAGTACATAAAAGTATTCAACTATTATAATTCAATACATTTTGAATGAACATACAAAAGTAAATATTAGATGGAAAAAAGAATAAACTTGTTAATTTTATTTACGGTGGTTTTAGCGAAGCTTATGACATACAATTTTATTATTATCAACAGTGAATAATTTTAATATACAAATCAATGCATCAGTGTTATTGGTTTTAATAGGTATGTCACATGTCTATCGTATTCGAACTTTTTGTTTTGTCTGCAATTATACACTCCATTCTTTTATTACAGCCAGTAAATATTGTATTTAACCAATTATGTTAATAAGTTATCGTGGTCAACTAATCCATAATCAAAATCTATTTTTACTTATAAGTGAATTTACATATAAGCGAACGCAGTCGTATGATGAAATCATTATTTTGATTATTCAACGATTGTCGGATTTAATTTAATTCGATATAATTTGAATTGTTTTAATTTAAGTTTAATACCACGCAGGTAACCAGTTGAAAATGCATAATGTGAATGTTATTTGCAAGTGTAGCAAATGTTATTTAAAACTGTCATCTGGCAGACTGCCGGCATAATTTATTATAAACTTACAACATATATACGGTCCACGCCATTGCTGATTAAAATAAGAATTAAAATCGATATTCGAGAATGTTTTCACTCCCTTAACTCAAGTTATAATAAACGTTTAAAAAGTACAAACGCATATACAATAAATATTTCTACTGCCAGAGAGACCATAAAGGTTAAAATATAAATTGGTATAAGTATAATATTATATACTATATATTAATAAGTGTTTAAGTTGGTGGTTAATAAAATAAATTATATAAATAAGCAGGCAAATAAAAAATATATAAATATATATATTAAGTACTTATCTAATGTGATTAAACTAGTAGAATATAAATAAAATATTGATCATTTTAGTTATTCCTTAAGTCCTAATCTCTAGGTATCTAAGAAGTATTGATGAGCTATTATAAATTTTAAGACGCTCTCGTCGTTCACTTAAGTAAGGCCTATATATTATGTATAACTATGTCACATTTTATTATCAGTTTATAAGGTTATTATTTTTTTTAGAAATTTAATAAGATATCTGAATCTGAAATTTTTCCATTAACAATTGCAGTTATATTCAATGAAAATAGATAAATATTTTAAGAATGTTGAAATAAGTAATTCGAAAACTATTAGCATGACATGTTAAAATGATAAAATGTATAAAAATCTAAATCCACTTCGAATTTTCAGCGTCATATGCAAGTAATGAATATTAATTTTTACTTTTACTTTTGATTATACACTAGAATCTCGATTACCCGAACTAATTGGAACCGAACCTAGTTCAGATACGCAAAAGTTCAAACATTGGAAATTAAAAAAAAAAAACACAATAAACAAATTTTTAAAACACAGTTATATATTTTATATTACATATTTATTGCTATTATTATTATTATTATTATTATTATTATTATTATTATTAATATCTTATTAAAATTACATACTTACATTACATTATTAGAAATACATTATATACATAAAAACATATGTTATGTTTATATATTTTTTTGAAAAATTATCAATACGGCTATCGAATGCTTTAACGAGTTTTAACGTTAGGATACGTTAATTTTAGTTTGGATAATTGAAGTTATATTGTAATTATTATGTAATTATATAATTTATTTATTATAAATCTCAGAACTCAAAAAATATTTTTGATTAATTTGAAATAAATATTAAAAAATTAACTTTTAACGTTTTGTTAAATAATAATAACCATGTGTATTTTAAATATTTTGAGAAATCTGTGATGGGTATAAATTTTTAATTTTAACTGCATTTAAAATTAAGTTAACATCTAACATCATAATCGATCATATTAAAGTTTTTTATACGAATAATGTTTTTATGTTCTTATGTATGTTATACTTTTAACTATAATAAAATGTATCTTGTATCTAAAAGTAAAAACTGATGTAGCTATAGTATCTTGTATGACCCATATCGTTGTGGTAAAAGTCTTTCAATCTTTTAAATAAATTATTCCATTTTATAATTTTTTTTTTTTTTTTTTATGCATATTTTCACGCCTATACTATTTTACCTTTATGATTTTCGCGATATATTTAGAAGAGTATTTTTTTATAAGTAATTTTATTACTTATTTTCATTCATTTTTTGAAAATGTTAGTGAAAATTGGCCAATTAAAATTATTAATTTATATCAATATTACAGAGGTAGAATTTATTTATAACTTTTATTATGTATTCAAATAAGTTAAGTAGGTACTTAAATGTAAAGTTAATTTAGGAGTAAAGTATGTATTTAATGTAAGCAGGTGGTCGTGTTTCAAAATAAACACTTCCTACATAATATAATTAAATGTTTTGATAGAAATCTATACATATACCTATATATATTAAGATACTTTTTTTATCTTACTTAACTATCATCATTAAAATATTTTTACTCTTAAAAAATCAAACAAAAATATAATAAAATCATTTAAAGCCTACTTTTTGTAGGGTCATGATGAAACAGGCATAGGTAAGTTGAATCCCTTGTACATTCAAATTATGTAATAGTGCTAAATACTTATAACTTAATAATACGTATGTCAAAAATATTTATCTTAATTGAGTTATCGGTAAGCTGTTTTAGACAGAACGCGTTTTTGTAGGTTGTAACTTAAATGTCGCGTAATAATAAGATACTTACCGTATTTAGATGCAATTATTGTAGATTTTTTTCAAAGGTTGTGTAGTGTAGTTTATTCGTGTACCATCAGTTATTGCTAGCAATACATAGGTATACTATACACACTTATATCAACTTCACAATAGATGTAATGAAAAGTGAACGTGACAAAATCATTTTTACTTTTAATGGTTACAAATTTAGGTTTCATAAAATATGAAAAAATAAAATCTAGTATTGCACTTGATTTTTAAATACATGTAACTTGTAAGTACTATATTTTGAAAATCAACGATTTCAACACAGTTATTCGTAGTCCTGAAAATTACAATTTTATTATATAAACCAGACGAAAAAACTTTGAACCGACAAAAAAATTAGCAATGGTCTAAAATAAAAAGCTGCTGAAGATATTTCAAGTAAGTCATCTAAAATTTTCTAACATTAATTTAACATTCTAAATTACAAAAATAAAACGTAAATATTACCTTTGTTAGATACAACTCTTATTAAAAGGAATATACGAAATATTCGATCAACTGTTCGCTCTAGTTTACCAAAAACTGTGATTAAAACATATAAAATACGTATTAAATAAAGTAATAATTGTTAAATAAAATAATATTATCGGATTTTCAACAACGTCCAACTTAATGGTTTAACATGACACAAACACGATATTATTAGTTGACGGTACTTTTAAAAATTGTTCTAAACATTTTTTACAATTTTTTACGACTTACGCAATTGTGAATGAAATGTATGTCTCACGGATTTATTTTTTATTTCCAAATAAGGAATCCAAATCTTATTTGTGTTTTTGGATATTTCATGGATCAGTGTACAATTGTTGGTTTAACATTTTCACCTAAATATATTTTTATTTACTTTAAAAATCTATACATAACGCTGCACACAAAATTTGCCAAGTATTAATAAAGATTGTAGTTTTTACTTTGGACAAAGTGGAAAAAAATACAATGTCTTGGCTCAAGTAAAACGTATAAAAAACAAAATTCGGGTGAAAATTTTAAAATTATTTTTTGGTTTACCATTTTTAAGACTAAAAGATTTTAACGATTGTTTCATATAAGATATTATTCTAAAGCTTCTCGAAAGTGAAAATAAAACACTAATCATCGATTATATTTTAAAAACATACATTTCATCAAATTCTACATTTTCGCCTTTCTACATTTTTCGACAATATCAAATCGTACAACAAATAGTTGTGAATCTTTTCATACGAAGTTGAATAGTTTATATTTCACATCTAAATATTTATATTTTTATCGATACACTTCAAGAAATTCAATCCAATACATATATTCAAATAAGAAGTAAAGAGATATGTGAAAAATAAAAAAAAATAGAAAAAGAGAATATATTAAGAGAACAATTGAATAAGTTTAAGAATAATCAAATTAATAGGCTTAACTTTATTAAGCTCGTATCATTTAAATATTCACCTGTTTGATTTTAAGACTATTATTTATTATTGACAATATTTTAATTATTATAAATATTATTTTTTTAAAACTGACATTATTTAACTATTTTATTATTATTGACAATATATTTTATAATATCATATATTTTTTTGTATTATTAATTTACAACAGTATATATTTTAGATGGGACTCAATTTACTATTTTTATTTTTTTTAGGTGAGATTCAGTTTACCTAAACATCATAAAGTGGAACTCAATTTACCAAATCCAAATAAAACATCCATACCATTTATATATAGTATACGTATTTCACCGTGTTTGTCTACATCAATACATATTCAACATTTGAGTTAGGTTCAACAGTCTTTTACATTTGTGTTTATCTTAGAGTTATTCTGTTGGCGTTTCTCAGTATACAAGTTTATTGTTGAAACCATAGACATTTAATTTTAAATATCAAAAGGAATATTGTTCTAAGAACGTTATTAATCTGTTATAGACGGTACAATTAATTAAAATATAATAATAATAATAATAATAATATAATATTCAAAATTAATTAAAGTTTATAATATAAACAGTATATTGATAAGACAAAAAGTAAAGTATGATAAAAAAAAAAAAAGTGAACTGCAGTAAAGCATTAATCATATACGGTTTTTGCAAATGATGTATCCAATAAGTAGTGTGTTGTGAAATATGAGAATAAATGTAAAACATCTTCGATTGATTAAAAATTAAACAATTTAAAATGGCAAAGGAGAATTGAAAATAATGATAAAAACTCTGATATAATATGATATATTTCGTGAATTAAGTTTCACGTGCAATGATTTTTACAGTTATTTTTAAAAATTCGAAAAGGAAATAAAGTTGCAATAATTGTTTTCTGTAAAATATACTATATATAGAGCTTAGCTTATCTATTCATGATTCATCACATTGGTACTTCTAAAGAATTAAAAATACAATTTTAAATAGGTAGGTTGACCTACCTATTGACTTCAAAAGTCAATAGTAATATGTGTATTCTTTATTTTTATCATTATTTACAATATTATACAAAAAACCATTCTCAATGAGAAACTAACAATTCACCAATGATATTATACTCGCATTAGTTATATTCAAAATACAATGTAAGAAGGTAAAATAAATTAAAAAATGGGATTAAGGAGAGAGATTATTCAGTGACATAAATAAACCCAAAAACAGAATATTTATTTCTTACTGAATTGTGATTGGGGAATAGATCACAATTCACAATCCCTACCATAATCGTTTTTAACTGGCTTGGCAGGTAAAGCAAGTGGAGACAGCCGCAGGAATAGAAAATAAATTGAAAAGCTTTGTTGAATAAAATGTAAGGTTTTATAAATTAACTTAATACCAGTTTATATTATAGTAGATCTTAAACGACTTAAACTTGCAATTATTTTTGAGCTTTTAAGTCTTAAATACATAATTTATAGAATTAAAAATAAAAAAAATATTTTTCCGTGAACCATTGTTATATTTTATACCATTGTATTAATAATATTATTTATACAAAAATCTTGAAAACTAAAAAAAAAAATATGTTTACAGTTTACATTTTTCAAATCTATACTATTAGTAAAATAAAAACAAGTAATTACACGAAGTATTTTCAATTAATAAAAATCAAGGGTAATTAATTTTGCATACCAGGATTTTAAATGCATTTAAGTACATTCTATAAGTTGATAAATTTAACAATTTTTACTTGATAAATATGTTTGAAAACTAAAAAAACAAATAATTCTTGTTTGTTATACACATGATTAGTTCATGTTTATTATTTATAAGTGTTTCTTATAAGCCAACTATAGGTGAAAATTTGTTCTATTTGACGTAAAATTAAAATTCACAACAGTATTTTAACTATTTATTCTAATTTTCACCAATACAATATTATTGTATTATCATTGAGCTAGTCACAACTGTCTACTTCATAAAAAATTTAATTAATGAAACGCGGCTAAAACGAGTTTCTATCAGCTGACAACAATATTATACATTATTATTTAGGATAAATGAATTAATTCATTTTGATTAATTCCAAACAAAATTGTAGTTCTCTACTGACTAATATCTAAAATTATTATTTTAGTACGAGCTTTTAATTTATATTTAATTAGGTAAAGTTGGGAAAAACAATATTGCTCATATAAATAATCAAAACGGTTAATTTATATAAACATAACTTTGTAACTTGAGTCGCGTTCAAATATTAATAAACCACAATATAATATTACATTTTATAATGTCAATATGTCATAATATTTTATAAGCAGCATAATTTGCTATGTTATGATATTTTGGTGAAAGCAAATAATATCAACTTATATTTATAAATACGTATAATAAGTTTATATTATGGTATTACTAAATAAATAATTTATACATATTTTATTAATATTAAACTGTTATTATTTCGCATTGTAATATTTCTTTTATATTATTTATACATAATATATGAAAAGTAGAAATCAATAAATTAATTTTCAATTCCCACTAATGATATAAAAATTATTGTTTAAAATAAATGTTTTTGAAAGAAAAAAAATTGTGATTTTATTTTTATTAAGGAATAAGCCTTGACTATTTGGCTTTTAGCTGATATTAGATTTACATTTACATTATATTTGGTAATAATAATAATAATTAGAGTGATGAAATATTAATAAAGATATATTTTGAATTTGCTTACATGTAGTATAGTAATTTGTTACAGTAAGTTTTCAATATTTAGTTATTTTATAAATACAATTGTTTGTTTGATGATTTTTTTGTCTTGATCTAAAGACTTTATTATATATTTGAAGTTGATTTTATGTTTTATCAAGAGATTATTTATTCTTTTGTATAACGGCTGTAAAACTTTTCTATTGCTGTTAAAAGTATTTATGTGATGGAGATTGAATATTGTTTGATAAGCTGAATTTTTAAATTGCATTTAGAGTGAAGAATTTTAATAAAAACTTGTGATAACTATATTACACTATTTTAGAAGCAATTCACCTGTTACTATGAGTGTACTTTTTATTAGGCGACGTCTTTTGAATGTACTTTTTTTTTTTGGTGGAGTGAATTTGTTTAGTACCTAATGTGATGTTTGGTTTTGATATGTTTTTGATGTTTAAATATATTATTTATTTGATTTTTCAAGTGAATAGGAAAAATCAGACTTTTCCTTCATTTTTTTTTTAAATATTTGTGCAGCGTTAGATTTGGTTTTATATATATTTAAGGTTTTTTAAAATTATAATTCAAATGTAGCTGTCATCGAAATAAACGGACAGTTTTGTTAGGTATCTGTTTAATAAAGGTGTTAATTACAACTAAAAATAGTGTGGTGATGATAAACGAACCTTGAAGTATTCCATTTTTGAGTATAAATTTGTTAAGTAAAGTTCATTAATTTCAATATTAATTAATTTGACGTTCAAGATATTTTTTATAAAGAACGTTATATTTCCGATAAATTCCCATTTCTTTTTTAATTGTTTAAAATTTCTATGACTGCATATAATGTCAAAACTGATGGATTTGCAAATGTTATCAAATCTACCAACCTCATTACATAATGTATGAACGAAATACAGCCACAGGAATATTACTTAGATCTAGTAGTCTACCGACTTCAGAAAATACTGTAGCTGACAAGCTTACTCGCGATTAAGACCAGATTATACTTACATCCTATCTTCCGCCGAGCAAAAAGCCTCACGTTACAAAACCAGAGGAGCTACCGCCGAGGCGGAACTGTCTACACAAAAGCACATCTTAAATCAAACTATCAGTGCTCACATGGCACTGCTACTACTCCGTTCATACATCAAACAACAATGTGTTTAATATATCAACAGTGGTATAATATAACATATTTAACTTTGGTTTATCGTTCAGATAGTCTTTGTCTATCGGATGTCTAACGTTGCGACTGTATGGCTTTCTACCTACAAGTTACGACTATCAGTATATTTCTCAAGGCCTCAAGGGTATACATTTGACATTCCCAGGCTTGACGATCTAAACTAAACTGCAAGTGAAATATTTTTACCAGAGTTCCTAGTTCGACACATCAAAACAGATGACCTATAAGTTGTACTAGTTAAAAATTACTATATACTTATAAAATAAATATGTTTTTTTTTTAATGAAAAAGTACTTTTATACAAGAATTTTTTATATCAACTTGTTACATTTACAAATAAAAATACACATAATATATTTACTAGGATATAAAAAAAAAACTAGAAAATATAATCAGGATTGTTTCGAGTATAGTTCATAATAATTCATTTAAGATTTTTATTTTTTTTAGATTTGGCTATTTTTATTTTTACCACTATATATACACGGTAACTTACACTTATTATCGACTGATTACCATACAATATGTAAAGTAACCGTAGTTTGTATTTCCATCCTGTCTATCCACTTATTTATAATAATACAAACATGCTTCATACAAACTTTACAGTTAACTTAAATATTTGGATATTGGAAAACGAGTGGTTCAAATTTAAAATATTTACATAAGTTAGAAAAACACGAAAATAAATGTTTATGTTTTTTATATATGGTTTGTGATTTTACGAGATTTAAAGTCGTAAAAATACTACCTACGAATTCTAAATATAAGAATAATTTTCTAAAATCATATACTTTGGTAATTGACAACAAATTCAAATGTTAACAGAAATATAAATAGGTACTTACTCCAATATCGCGTCTTGTTCGCACTTTTCTCGCTGCCTTTTACATATTATCCAAAGATAATTTTAAATTATTCTGAAATATACCCTGATTGCTGACTTGGCTTCGTGGTGTTAAAACGGTTACGCATCCCGTTGGTAAAATGTTACAACTATTTATAAGACTTATATATTTCATTATATTTAGGAAGGGTATATATTTTTATATTGATGAACAATTATTAAATATTATCCAAATTCAATCAAAATTTTCAATTTTAGCCAAGATTTCGAAATAGGATCTTGTTTGCTTTACTATAGTCTACAAATGAATATACTATTACTACTACACATATATTTCTATTGATCAATATGACCTATCCAACCGGAAATCACGTATACATCAAAAGCCCCTTTTTAAATTGTAGGGTGCCCTTTATTTGTTTTCAAGTTAACGTTCGTTAACGTATTTGTTGATATTTTTATTCGCGTGAATTGGGTGGCCATTTTGTATTTTACGTACTTGAAATAAATGATGAAGAACTGTTTAATGTACGCATATAATATATAATTAACGATTAATAAAATTAATTCGGGACATTGTACCTGAATATACATTTCTCTAGTATTGCGTGTCATCTGTAACCATATATTTATAGATGCATCGTATTAAAATAATAATTTTTTTTTATATAATTATATATTTATGTATATCTAATATGTTTTTTAAATTTTAAAAAAATTGTATAAAATATAATCTTTTAAATTTTAATAAAAATATTTATAATTAATTGTAATTTAAATAAAGTATAACTATTTGTTTAGATTAAGCAAAGGCAATTGATATTATTAAACGTACTTTATTAAAACAACATTTTAATAAAGTTGATATTAGAGTACCAGATTATAAGTTATTTTATGTTTATAATCGTCAAATAAAACACATCATGACAAAATAAATAATTCTCAAAGCATCTTTTTTCAGCAGTATTCCTCGGGTGACTAAATTATCTTTCAACTCATTAATTTAAAAATCAATCAAATAAATGATTTTAAATTTTTTAGTTAACTAATTTGTTATGCAGAACATAGAATTTTTTTAAAGAAGGTAACTCTTGAGAAACGAACGTAAGTACATAAAATAACTTAACAAAAATACAAATAAGGCTGTCTATAAAAAAAACTTAAAATTTTTAAATTTAGAAAAAACTGAATGTTTAACCTTATTACATAGTTTACTCTAATCTCTAAATATTTTCTTCTACAATTTAAAATAACATATAACCACATACTTAATTGTGAATTATGAATTCGTGGGCCCTCGCAATTAAATTGTTCAAAGAGGTCAATTATCTTCTTAAAGAAAAAAAATATAGAAAATATAATAAGTCAACCAAATAATTCAAACACTATCCAAAAGTAGCACTAAAAACTTTATGCAAAGTAAAAACCTATTTCGATCACCAGATTTAAGCAAAGTGATGCACCGGTTGCAAAAATGACTGCCAAAGGATAACTTAAAACTTATCATAGAAAAAAATATGAAATTATATTTATATTAATTTGTCGAGCAAATGACAAGATGATTAATATTATTTTTTGACTAAAACAACTCTAAAAATAAAAAAGTTGTCTATTTATTAAAACATATTAAACTGTATTAAATAAAATAAAAAATAGATATGTTGTGTAATAATAAAGTGCATACATTATAACTTTTTGGTCATTTTAATGACATTAAAATAATTTTAATAGAACTATGAACTATCAAGTTTGAAAAAACGTAATAAATAGTAAAATACGAATTATTACGAAAATAATGTGTTTTATTAACATAGGAAATATATGATTTATATATAATATACAATAAGTCTACGCCTCTTTACTGTTTACATAGATTAATTAACCAAATGGGTTGAATTTAATGTTAATTAATATAATATAATTATGCATTTTAATTTTGTGATATTATCTTGAGGAAGTGCATATTCGTTTCTCATTCCAGTATTCCAGTATTAATAATAACATTTCTATCATAACGTTGGGGAAAAAATGCAAACAATACACGCCCCCTTTGTATAATTTTGGGACCACTCTGGAAAGATAGGCGAGAGTCGAGAAAAATAATGTATAATGTGTATACAGTATACGAACATAAATATATATAACATGAGGGTTAAAATACGCAGCTGGCCGACTAAGCACCACTGGAAGTTTTGATGGGGTTTGAGCTTTATTATTTTTAGCCACATGGTGCCTCGAAGCAATGCCTCCAGACGAATATACATTCGAATAAGTTTTAATCAAATATATATACCACCTCTTAAACATGTAGGTGGAAGTATATCGATTCCGCCGGCTATACTGTTTATATTATAAACATATGATTCCGCCGGCTATTAATTCACAATAAAGCACTATATTTGCTGTTTTGCTAAATAAATGTTTTTACAGCCATAAGTGTTCTAAACACCAAGTTTACAAATTGTTTCTTATGAAATTTTCAAAAAATTCAATTAAATTGTATTTTCAACCTTAAAAAATAAAAATAGGAAATATTTATTATACATTTATTAGACTCTGACTGAAATCTAATTTTTAAAATAAGATGTATATCTTAATACCTATAAGATTATGAAAGTATATTTATATTGGTTCGGTTTCGCTTGTTAAATCGTAGACTTCCCACGTTACTTCTCGTCTAGTTACTAATCAATTTAGATCTAGTTAACGAAATTGCTCCACTAGTGTAAATTGTTGCACACTCACACACTTGTGTTACTATCTTAATGACAATTTTTTACTGATTAATTAAATTTACAATGCAATTTTCTCTAATTTAAAGTGAACGAAAAAAAAGATCTGTTTTGTATAATTGTTTTAAATATTATAAAATAGATTATGTGAAGTATTTAGATGCTTTTCAATAGCAGTGTAGTGTATACATAAAATAAGAATTTCGAAAAGGTATGTAGATTAAGCATTAAAGAACATTTTGAATAATGAAAGTATACATAATGTCAATCATCACAAAGAAACTGCATCAAGTACATCAAAAACCCAATTTTCTAATTGACTTAGACAAAAATCGGAAGACGAATTGGAAAAGCTTTTAAAATTCATCAACGGAGGCATTTAAACTAATCTAGAATTTACACAAATGTTTACAAGTGCAGTTATTAATAATATTTATCAATTTTTATACCTTTCTTGTAAATAATTTACGAAATTCCCGACAAATCTTACAGAAGTAATCAACGTAATGAGCGAACGTCAAATTAAAACTCTTCTGAATGAAAAGTTTATTCTTGTTGTTAATTCAGTGTTAACAAAATTATTTGTTTTTCAACAAATTCATTTTTAAAATTACACATTAAAAGTGAAAAATATATTCTTAAATAAACAAACAATAATATTATTGTTGTATTATATATCAAGTGAAATAGGTAATTGGCTAAAATGGGCTACCACTTACCACTTATGAATCCAAAAGAAGTATACGATTACTATAAGACAGATTTGATATTAATTTCTTCAAATAATGATAAATTAATAGAGCTCTGCGATTCTTTAATTGAATATTATATTTATAAAGGAGCACAATTTAATATTCGCATTTGGGAATCAAGAGAAATAACATCAGAACGTTGTACCACTCTGAAATTTAAATCGAAATTCACAAAATCTAATCCCAACTATTTTATATTTATTTATGTTTAAAATACAAAAATACAAGCTGACATAAATAAAATAACTATCAATAACAAATAGCAAAAAAAAGTCTTTAAAAAAAAAAAAAAATGTATGTAAAATTTATCTAATGATTTAGATGATACTAAAATCTAAATTTACCTACTTAAAATATTACCAAAAGCAATTATACTTTTGTATTTTAATTTTAAATCATACAATTATTATAATTTTTTACAATTTAGACTAAACATTTTACAATATATTCACATACATATATTAATTAGATTATATTATTAATAGTCAGTCGAAATCAATAAAAACCTTTTTCCTAAGCAGGTAGTTTTGGTAAAATCAATAAATCCTTATGTAAGTATGTCTACTATCACAAAAAATATAAAGTAGAACACAGTATCTAATGAATAAACAAAAAAATATGAATATTAATCGTACTAATTTGTATGAGTTGCAGCGGCGGGGAAAAATGTATAATATTCATGTATTATATAATTTATAATATCACTTTTTTTTTTTTTTATGATTAAAAAAATAATTTATAAAATGAGAACAAAAGACTATTGATAACTGAACAATGAGTCGTATTATTAACAAAGATAATATTTTGTTTTAATATGCCACAAAGTTCCCTTTGAACATCATTTTTGCAGGAAATTCGTCAATTATCTGGGTTCTGCTTTTTGTCAATTGAAATATTAAATTTTTTACCTTACACAATATTCTTAAATTTATTTTAAAGTAAGCAATAGGTATTAGAATTATCTATTATTTTAAGTTTCGATTTATATTTAAAATTTAAAATTACCAATCATATTAATCACGTTTGAAAACGTAGGTACCAACCGAATAAATAAACGGATGAATAATGTATTTAAAAAAAAATAATTTGATCAAAAAAATCACTACAATTCACTAATATTTATTACTTTGTTATTTAATTACTATTTGTTCTCGCACACTATTTTTATCATATAATTAAATTTATAATTTATTTAACTTAATATACTGAAAATAGATTATTCCAGTTAAAAAATATAAACTTTTTAATTTATTAAAATATATTAATAATAATTTGAATAACTAAATAATTAAAAAAATTCAGCCTGATACTTAAATGTTTACCTATATTATATAATAAGACCAATAGTTAATTATATTATAATTAAATATATATATATATATATATATAATCTTTATTAGTCTGTCATTACTCAGTACTATTGTGACTCAAAGTACTATTTGTAATCTCTTTTATCGTGAATAAAGTGTATAGTGTACACCGTGTATACTATATGAACATCAAAAAGTTTTGTACGGTGTTGGACGACGTGACAATCAAGTGTTGTGCTTATTATTCTATTTTAATTACATTTTTTAAATTTGATTTTTGAGTAATGGAATTTATTAAATCATCCAACATTATGGATATTCATCGATGTGTTTAAAGATCAGTAACATTTAGAAGCATATTAAACAAGAACAATTCATTGGAAAAAAAAAACATAAAAAAATAAAAAATAAAAATTGTTTGGAAAAATAAGTGACCAAACTTTATTTTACAATATTAACAATATTAATTATTTAAAAGGTATCACTTTTAACTTAACCCTACAAACGTAGTATCATGATTTTGTGAATATTTTTTTAATATACTTTTATATTTATTATATTATGATAATATTTTTTCGTTTTTTTTTTGGATTTTGTATTAATGTAAATTAAATTTTGCTTTTATTTTTTTCGCTCTTTTTTCACTATATTATGGCCTATAATCACATACTACATTATTGCAAAAGAAACTTAATCAAAAATATAAAAGTATCTTGATTTTCTTAAATATTACTTTCATTTTATTCACAATAAAGATAAATATCAGTTTTATAAAATTAAAAAATTAAAAAATAATTTATTAGTCTTCAGATAATATTATAAAATTGAACACTCCGTTCACTCACTGTTCTAAAGTTTTTCAACATTATGTGTAGGGTATTGATGTATATAACTATATCAAACACTTTATCAGTGAAAAACCATCGAAATAAAAATAAAAATTTTTTCTCAATGGTACAATTTCAATTTATTAAAACGTGCAGTTTTCTAAAGAAAAAATGGAACTGCTGACAAAATACCCATCAATCGAAGCTTTCAGATAATTAATATTATATATAAAAAAAAAAAATCTATCACTTTACTTCGATAATAGTATATCTTTTATATCAATCTAGTAGCTGCAGGCTTCAATAGTGATGTGATAAAACTGAGGATTATAATGACACTTGAAACAAGATTTTAAAATACAGATATCAAAAATATATAAAAACGATTTAACTAATCTTACATTGTATTTTATTTTACTTCACAAATCAAACAATTTGTGAATTTTTTAACAATAAGTTATAATAAATTAATTATTGTATCGGTAGTATTTAATTTACGATAGTGCGTACTTATTCTTCGTATACCTAATAATTTCATGATTTAAGTTTCATTTTCCTCATCAGTAACCACGTTCACGATCCGTCACTATATCCCATAAACTTAAGTACTAAGAATGTTTAAAAAAAATCATATATTACGCTCTAACGTTAAATTTATTAATTACTTACTAAATAAAATAAATTGTTAATGCTAGAATGATATATTTTTTATATAAGTATTTGTATCAACATTTAATAATAAGCATTTGTGTAATAAAATAATATTATTAATTATTAGACTTGCAACTAAATCATAAATTTACCAAAATACTGGCATGTGTGTTATTGTTGAATTATTTAAATTTTTTAAATTTTAATTTAATATTTAAATGATACAATGATCCATGTAATATATTTTATGCTTGAAAGATACAAATCATAATTTCATTTTGTAGAGGTTTCTTAAAATAATTTAACTTTCCTTATCCTAAATGGACACGTGAAGATAAAATTAACTGCCATATTGATTAATGACTAATAGATATTAAATACTTATAATATTTAGTTCATGATTTTCCAAATATTTTGTCGTAGACGTCAAATCAATTCAAAGAGTTGTTTAAAATCAGCTACTTTGAAGTTACAGGTAGAAAACTAATTCAATTTTGAACTTTACAAATTCAAAAATAGAATATCCCAATACTTTACAAGATTATTGGGAAAAACGAAAAAAAAAAATTATGAACAAATAGGAGTATTTAAACAAAATCAGTTTTTAACAAAACGGATTAATTGCGAGGCTTAAAAAAATACATAACAACTATACCATAGTCCATAATACTACATTCATTTTTATAAAGGAATTTAATTTCAAATGCTAATGAAACTTTAAAAAAAAATTGTAAATTATTTTTTAGGTAAGGCTGGTAGGTCATCTCTATTCAGAATAATTTTTCATGGTATAAAATGACTTACTATTGAAATCAAATTTCAAAAACGCAAAATAAACTTTTTTCTAAATGATAACAAAATTATATGTTAGAGGATTACGCTGGAATTTTTTTTTTTTTTTAACTATTTTTCGTTAAATTATCAACTTTGGTTTGCAAGTTTATTAACTATCGTCCTCTAAAGTTTGATAATATTGTTAAAAGATTTATTTGGGCTAATATTAAAAAACAACTATTGTATTAATCAATAGTGGTAAGAAATTGATTGAACAAAAATAATATGTCGTTATGGTCATAGCATAGGTCAACAACCATAGACGATAGTCGATAACAAAAACATATTAGGTATTATCAATAAATTTTGGTTTATCTTTTTGCTACTTTGTTCAAATATTCGAGAAAAAAAAATATCTACAATAAACAATTATTCATATAGTACTTACATATCAAGCTGTGTTAAAAAAAATATTTATACAGAAATTAAGAAATATGTACTATTTTTAAAGTTGACAAATGACGCGTTATAAATGTTTGTTTTTAAACTCGTTATTGTATAGAATGTGTTTTTAGCTTGGTCTAATATTAATGGAAATCACATAGAAAAATATGCAACTCTTACAACTTTCAAGCCCAACTAATAGTAGATAATATTGAGAGAGTATACCAATATGGTAACAAATATTATATTAATATGTATTTAATTTATCAATTTAAAATGCATGGCACACATGACCACATGGGTGCTATATTCTCAAGCATGCCAAATTATATTTCGCTCTGTATAAATGCTATTCTTGAAAGTATTCAAGTCCAAAATACATGTAAAATTATCATGAACACAAAACACTCCGGTTAATACGTTGTTATTTGTGAGGCCCAAAATAATAAGAAAAGTTCTTGTGTGAAGTAACTGACGTACTCACCTTTGCTTTGTACGAATACTCGAGTGCTTGCATAATTCCCCCGACTCTCTGGAGATACTGCAGTGTGTTTTTTAACGACCCACCGGAACAACCGAGATTTCCGTATGCGATTGAACAGTCAATGATTTGTTGCGAACTAAACATGTCCCGAGACAATACCGATAAAAGTAATGTTTTTTACTAGTTTCGTTTCATTTTTATTCATTTTTTTATACTCGCCTTAATGTATGCAACTCTCCCGTAGCTTTGAACAGCTGTCCTTCTAGCATGGAAGCTATACTGAAAGCGTAACATGCACCGCACTCCAATTGATTCCATCCTGGCGTATTGAATCCCCTTTCCCGCCAGTCAACCTGTCAGCCCGAAAAAATGATTTAATGGTTTTACGGACACTGTTGTCTTTATACGAAGCCCACTGAGAAAATGTAAAATTAACATAAAAATAGTTACAATATAGCGTTCATAGTAGTGTTAAGTACAAATATTTTAAATAAGATACACTTTCATTACCTTATAAAATATTTTGTGTTCGCTCAATTAAAGTAAATGCATGTATTCACGTGCCAAAGAAATTAAAATTGTTCAAAATTAATTACTAAAAAATTAACATTTAAAATAGTAAAATTGTCATTATACTTAAGGTCGTATGTTTATTTTTAGGCCAGAAACCATTCCGAAAGTTTTCTTTGTATTTTTTAGTTTATTTTATTGATAATATTATTAATATTTAGAAGATACATTTACCTAACCAAATAAAACACGTAATTTTTTTTTCAATCAATTATTCTTTAACAAGGAAATTTGGAATTATGTATGTATGTTTTTGATTTTATATAGCTATTTTACCATTAACTTTTTACTGTTTCACATCCTAAAAAATTATAAATAAAATAGCATTTTTTGATTCCATTACAGTTTAATAATTAGTAATTTTTATTATCTATATATTATGTTAATTGTAATAAGAATAATTAATTATGATTACGTACCTCTTCGGGAATTGATCTTGTATGATGTTGTGAGGGATTAGTATGTATATCTGCGCTCTTGAATTTGCTTGATGAAAGACTAGTAAAATGTTTATTGTATAGATGCATAGGCTGTAAAATATACAAAATTATCATTAAATTCAAAAAAAGACATTTTTAAATATATAACATATTATTTGAAGATTTATATACATTTAAACAGTTATTAAATTGTATTTCTTTGAACAGAATTCATCTTTATTAAATATATGTTAAATAAAAGTAAGTAAGTATAGTAGTTCTCAGGTATACTATATAAGTACAGAAAATACTAAAATAAATATTTGGTGAAAATTAAAAAAAATTTCGTATTTTAAATAATAAAATCGATTTTGTCAATTTTTGGTATTTGAGTCACATTTTTTCTAATTATTAAAAAAAATACTGTGAGTTGAATTTCACTTTTGATCCCCCTCCCAACCATTTCAAAGTGCCAACTGCAACTAAATTCATTTACGTTCTAGCAAATATATTGAGTTTGAAAATTGAAACGTCTCAACTAATAAATTAAATTTTTTAAATTAAATATTTCTTATCATTTCGATTAGTATCAATAGACATATTGCTATTTATACAATTTTTTTTTTATGATATAAAAATTAAATACGAAAATGTATAGGAATTAATTATGAAAATAAATTGTGTGTGAATTAAAATCATATAATAAAATACGAGTATATTGTGACTAAGTTAAATTTATTCAAAACTGTTTCGTAAAAATAAACCACAGCAATTATAAATACACAATTACTTGAAATATTATTCCATGCATTTAACTTTTACTTTTATATACGATTTGCAATTTACAGTGAATGTTTTAAAAATTCATAAAGCCTATACATAGCACGAAAATAAAACTTTAACAAAATTAATTGAATTTTTAAATTAATATATTACTCACAATTATTTGTACAAATTTATCATTTTTTTAAATTAATAATTTTAATCATTACTATTATTATTCACGATAATCATTTATTAATTTATTCGGTTTTATTTAATTTCAAACATTTCAACATACGAGTATGTATTTAAAAATCTACTTTATTGAATATCTTAATGGAGTCCTTTAACGTATCTTCTGTCACATAATTATGTAATTGGAATGTATTATACTAGACAGTAGTTCACTGAACCTTTTTGCAGTCTAAGGATTTATATTACACACAAATTAATGTACTTTGCATTGAAATTCGAATCTTAATCATTAATAATATGAATTATGTCAGCATATCGATGTTATATACTCGTAATATATAGTAGGTAACCTGAGATGACATTGAATGTGAAATGTCAAAACTTTTTTATCCAACAAAAACAGACTTTTTTCCATGAACCATATGTATTATTCAAAAAATGTTTTAGTTTATTTTTGTATATAAACTTTGTGAATTCATAAATAACTGCATATACGTATACATATAGTGTAAGTTTATAATTTTTAAACTTTGAGATAACTTTTTAGTCGTTATCCGTGGACCCGTGGGACATACTTTTTTTATAACACTTTGTGATAACTTGCAGCTACTTTATTATATATTATATGAAAATAAAGTTTATACGTTATGGCGTAATTGTTTATTTTTGATAACTATGAAGACATTCAATAATATATGTATTGTTGTTATTGATGATATGTGATATCATCAATATATATTTATGTGTAAATACTTGCAAAAAAAATTATGTGAAAATTATGCTGTTTTCTAATTTAAGGCAACCAGAGCTAAGTATTCATTAAGAAAAAAAATTAAATTTTTTGTATTGTACTAATTTACAGATTTAATTTAATTTAAGTGTTTTGAGACCACTATTTTTAATTTTTAAAGAAATTTAAATTTGCTTCTGGAATCCATTAAACGAAAAAAATTAAATATGTTATGCTTACAACTCTAAAAAAAAAAAAATAACCTGTTAATATAAACTTTAATAAAGTCAAGTTTTACGAAGAATTGAGAGTTTAAGGTAAACTACTTTATAACTTTTAGGTGTCAGATATTTAAAAAAAAAAACTTTTTTTTAATGTAAATTCCATTTTCCAAGTATTAATATATTTTTTTAAATACTTGTTGTAGTGTACATAGTATATTAATGAAATTAATCAAAGTATATCATAAATGTAACATAGTTTAGGTATTTTTATACATAATGATGATTTCTATGCTAAATAATCATATGGGTTAAGTTGACTTTCTAAAATCGGAGGATGTTGACTACAAGTATATTGCAAAGTATTTTTATTTTTTTGTTTTATACAAATTCTATTGTATTTAACTCATTTCAAATGAGTACTTCATGTCAGAGGTATGTCTTGAATTTTTGAATAGAAAGTGATAATCTCTGGTTTCTGATTTTTATGAGTTATAACTTATAAGTTATATTTTATAAATTTGGTGATGAAGATAAATAATAATGATGTCTATGGTATTGATACTATTGAATTGGCGGCCAGATCTATTTGAGGGGCTGATTTTGAAAATGAAAATATTATTGAAATTTCAGAGTGTCAGCATCTATAGCCGTCTGGCCATACAGCGGAAACTTGTTTAACCATCACTCGATTTACCGCCACTCTCTGTTATCCGTCATCGGTCACCGTTGAAAAAAAAATAATGATACAATCGAGATCCGCGATAAACTCGTCAAAGTTAAGTTAGGTTAAGTTAAGTTAAAAGTAGAAGTTTAATTGAAAGTGGGCTGTCATTTGAAGATGTTATAGGTGTTAAAGAATTTCGTAAAAATTACAACATAAAAGATGCGATTTTCAATTTTGCCAGAGCATGGATTGATTTGACTGTACCGAACCTGAAGAATGGGTGGAATAATCAATGGTCTGAAATAATACCGCACAAATCTGGAGAAACCGAGACTGTAAGTTTAAAAGAAATCGATAGCTTTAGAATGAACTGAACAGTGAAATATTTCAATGAAAAAAGTAACAGATAGGTTAGAAAGTGATAAGCAGGGTGTAGAATTTGAAATTTTGTATGATGATCAAATATTTTTAATGTCACTATCGTTGAAGAAGAGGATGGTTACAACATTGGAGATTCAATGCTTGACTTAAAACCACCAACTAGCCACTCAGAAACAAAATTAATGTTAACAAAATGCTTTGATTGATTTGAAAAATTATGTATGTATAGGTATAATATAAATAATTTAATAGCTATATAACTATAAAATATATTTGTAATGATAAAATGAAATATAATTTAACGTAATACCATTCAGTCGTTTAATAGTGTAATGCCTTAACCGTTGTTACTAGTTTAAGCTCGACAATATTTATAAGTTGTTTTATCGAAAGTACATATTATAGCAAGCGATAAAATATACGTAAGTTGTCTGATTCGACGCCGTGTGTGTATTTATTTCTATTTATGAGTACCTACATGTTTTTAAGTGCTTAATACTTATTTGGTTGAGATATTTCTCATGTTTTTCATGTTTGAATTTTTTTATTATATAAATGATTTATTTAGGTAAAAATATTTCTCTGGTGGCCTAAAATAATATTTAAAAAATTCCTTGCATCATATCGAATAAGTTTTTTTTTTTTTATAGACAACCCGTCTTAACCAAAACTTTAACTCAGAATACGATAAATAGATTAAAGTGCCTGTGAAAAATCAAATAGTAAAATTAATATTTTAATATTTTTAGGCATGAAAGTGTATTAATAATTATTTTTAAAGGCCTTAGTACATGATTTTATACAGAACTACTGTATACTAGCCCTGCCTTATGGATAAGTAAATCAAAATAAGGGTAGCGTTAATAAATAAATATAAATTTTTACTAATATTTATTAGATATTAAAAAAGAATAGCGTAAAATGTATTTATGTTTCAGTGTGTTAGATGTAAAAACATGGCGAACTTAGTACGACAGTGCCCTGGATTGGTTTCATTCAAATATTGTTTTGTATCAAGTGATTTTATTTAATAGTTATTAATTTTTTTTTATTTATTATAATACATTTATTGTTGAAATTCAAATAAATAACTAATAAGTTAATAAATTATAATATTTATACGTCTGTTTCTAGCAAATTAAAGTATACTAATCAAAGTAATAATTTAAAATGAGTATATTATACCTTACACGCAAGTGAACTTTTTTGGTGTATTTTGAGCATTAAATTCATAAAAATTCACAAAATTAAAAATACGAGTATACAAAGTAAGCCAATTAATCTCAAAATCTTCTACAAATAACTTATAATGGTATACGTTTATAATTTAATGGTCAATAGTATCAGAAACCTTAAAAATAATTTTTCAAGGAACAAGGTAATAAAGATTATATGTATGTGCACGCATGAATGCGTGACATATTGAATTCAGCATATAGTTTACCGGCATAAATGAATAAATTTGTCACGATTTTGTAGGTATTAATGAATAACATTTATCTACTCAGACTTGTATATAAACTTCAACCTGTCACATGTATAGTAAGTCTATACAGTAATGCAATAAATGTATGGTTGAAAGAGTATATATAGAGATGGGATTTTATAAGTGAATAACATTTTCCCAGACTCGTGTATAAATTTTACCCTTCGAATACAGTAAGCCCGTATGATACTCAGGATTTTTAAAACGTATTGACACGCATTTTATAAACCTACTTACCTAGCTAAAGTTTTAAACACTATTTTTCTCTCACTACCCTAGATATTTCACCAGAACATTTCAGTTTATTTAACAATATACTATTTTAACATTTTTTTTTTTTTTTTATCTTTCTGTATCAATGTCTTAATATTAAAAATGTAAGTATATACTTATTTAGATCAAATGGAAATACAAAAGAATTTATAATACCTATATGTATATTATTTAAAAAATCAAAGTTAAGTACCATACACTTGTTTTATATAAAACACTACCCACCCGGGCATGGCAGAAACCTACGGGTGCCCACTAAACATTCTACCAAATAAGCGTCCGAACTATAGGCCTTCGAGCCTACTCCCGGACATATACGCCATACGAAAAAAAAATATAACTCACTAATTTTTTTAATCATCTATATTTGAAATTTAAACCCAAACAATTAAATTTGTCATCTGCAGACGTGTGTTTAATACATATAATAATATTATACCATCTATATCATTGGTTCCCAACCTCTTCTATTCTACGCCTTCTTTGTAGATTTTCAAAAATCTCGCGCCCCTTCTATAAATTAAAAAAAATCGATCACCTTTTTTCGTATACTTTACAAATAAACTATACAATATTCGGAAAAGCTATTTATTTTTTTTTGATGATAATTTATCGGTTATTCGTTATTGATACCCGATAACGGATGAAAGGAACCAGTCAATTAATTTTATTTTCTCTACGTTTTAAAATAAAAATTGTATTTCATAGTAATTGCTTACGCCTCCACAGCAATGTGTAAACGCCCCCCAAGGGAGACGCGTCTATCAGTTTGAAAACCAATGATTTATATATTATGATTATAACTCATAAATGCCATACATTCAGTTTATTATGGACAATAAATTGTCAATTTTAAATTATAATTAGAAAAATTAACATTTATAGATATTGGTTACTTATTAATGTCTAATTTAATTGAAATTGTCATGAAAATATTTAAAAAATATATATTTTAATATAAATACTAACAATTATACTTATTTACTAATAATAAAAATAATTTGTTAAAGTTTTAAGCGACCATAACAAAATAATAGATTACATTAAAAAAACATCCTGTTGGTTAATGGTTAATGGTTAATCCATTAGTTCATATAAATTCAATTTTAATTTACTCAACTAAAACCCCATGGGAAGTTTTTAAGTAGCAATGAATGTACCTTCTTACCTTACGGCTTACATTTTCATTATCCACAACTGAGTAAAAACCTTTAACATTTAACTCTTTAAGTAGTATAAGATATTACATTACTCATTACCAATTTATACGTATTAATCGTTTATTAAGTAGATAGAAAATATTTATAAAACTTTTTAGATTAACTAAATAACTTATACATTTTTTTTTTTCATTTAATTATTGTTAATGATTATTATTATTTTTAAATAAGCTAGGACCAGTTGGTCTTACCTTATTGGTTAGGACAAGTTTCGATTATATATATATATATAAGTGTGAATTCATTAATAACTTAGATAATGCTTATTTTTCATTTATTTACAAATAGTAAGTTAAAATAATAACAATTTTGTTAGTTTGAAAAACATTTTAGAGACATTTTAAAAGTAAAATAGCAGATTGTAGAATAATACTACAATTGTTAGATCTGCTAACATTTGAATTATATTTATTACAGGTATAATGCAATAGCTATGCAAACTAATGTACGAGATTTTATTTACTAAAATTCGAGCTTTATATTATTTAAGAACTTGTGTTTCAAAATTTCTATAGTTAATGTAGGTAATAATTCTATTAATTGTAACTATAGCTAAAATAAACTGTTGTTACAGAATATTTCAATGATATCAAAGATATATTTATGTAGGTAGGTACTGTATTTATATTATTTTATAAATGTACAATTTAATAGTGTTATTTTTAAATTTGCGAAATTAGATTATTTATTACTAGTGCAGTTACTATACTAGTAACATGTTATATTTAAAAAATAACTATATTGAAATTAATTTATTAATATTAAAAATATTTATGACTTAATTTGACTCATACAAAACATGAATTTTTAGTGATCTTAAGCGCTTACATTTTCAGGCCTTAATTATAATGATATACCATAAATACTATATAACTCACAAATCCTTACATTTTTGCAAAAAGTGTTTGTAAACAAAAATCAAACCTTCAGTGAATATTCATTTTAAATTTCTAAGGAATAAATTTTTAATAAATGCTCATTAAATTGTACACAGTTTCTAAGAATATTAAATAAATTGTTGGATATGTTTAAACGAATAGGTACTATTACAACTATATTACAACCAAGTTCACGAATGTTAAATAAAAAAAATAAAATAAAAATATGAAAAATAGATTTATCTATACTTTCATATTTTGTATAAACAAATTAATATTAAAAATTTGATGATTATGATTTTTTCGGGAATAATTAATAATCCATAATCTATCATTATAGATTATACTTATAGTATAAATGTTGTTTAACAAATTTTTCTTATTAAAATTACTTTAAAATATTATAATCGTTTCAAATTATCATTTAAAAAAAATTTACTCAAAATATCAAAATTATTATTTTAGATTGAATATTGTTTACCATGTCAGCTAAATGATTCAAATCCAGTGTGTAATTGTGTTTTCCACTTTTGGCCTCTTCGTTGTGTCTATTAATATGATGGAAGTTCTCTTCCCACGCTGAGCGATGGTGGTATTCATTATTTCTTATGTATGTTTTATTATGTTCCACCTATAAAATATAATAAATATTTATCAAATAAATATTATCTGCTAATTATTTAAAGTTATAAATTATAACTATAAGTTACGTAGAGGAGTATAATTAATTTGTACTGAATAACCATAGAATAAATTTGACGGGTGAGTCATAAATTAACACTTCTTGTATATTGTATTAGATATGACATAAACTAGTTTTACATAATTTGTAGTTTTGAAAATATAGTTAGTGTATAGATGGCCAAATTCGGCATGAAAAAGCAAACAATTTTGATACACGGTATATGTTCATCTATCTGCTATCTGGTAGTAAAATTGTTTGTTAAAGATGAAAAAAAAATAGTTTTTAAAATTAGAACAGAGTGACACGAAAACCACATTTTAAATTCGGAAAATTGGTTTTACGTGAAAATTTCCATTCTTTCAAAACATTATTCTTTTTATTTCTGTTACTTTAAAGATTACTTAACTACTACTTGGAATACTTTTTTTTACTTCCGAAATACTTTCTAGATCCAATTAGCTAACAGAAACTAACCCCGGTTTTAAAATCAAATTTTTAATTAATAAAGTTTTTACTGCCCCAAAAGGTGATGACTAACGAAAAAATAAAAACACCTTATCTAAAAGATCAATACATCTTTGCTCCACTAAGAATCTAAGATATTTAAATTGACAAAATGTTAGTTAATTCAATTAAAATAAATTCTCAATAACCTAATATATAATTCAGATGGAATTAAGCATTAAGTTATTGAGGTGTTGACAAAATACCTATATTATAATCACTACATTAATAGTATTATTTTATTAGAGCTATATTTTAACACTTCTTTTATACTGACAAACGTCAAACATAATATTGTTAAATAAGCTTACAGTTTAATTAAAGACTCCAAATATGAAAACAATATATTTTACAAGGAATAAGACAATTAAATTTAAAAAATGAATTATACATTTTATATGCCAAGTGTTTTTTTCCTCAACTAGACAAATATGAAAATAATTATTAAACAAAATAATTCAGCTATTCTATTGTTATTATAAGTTTGAAATAAACGCTAAATCATCATACGAGACCCGGTTTTTTAGTTCGGTCGGTCGATTTTACACTGCGTTAAATTATATCAATTATTGAATTCTGATGTTTTCGTTACTAAAAGGTTAAAAAAATTGAATACTATACGAATAATTCATATTCAACATAAAATGCATACCTAAAATAACAAGTTTCTAAAAGATTGTATAAAAATTAATTTTTTAAAAGATTATGAAATCTGTTATAGTATTTGTATCAATAATAATTGGAATAATTGAATCATATGCAATAATTTTTTTTTTTTTTTTTTTTTAATACTAAATTCTAGTTAAATAGATTTTTCTAGTATTTTAGATTCTGAGCGGGGCAATGATTGTATTGGTTTTACAATGATATAAGTTTTAATTTATCTAATAGTCATCTTAAGAGCAATAAAAACATTGAAATTTGAACGTAATTTTTGATATAAAATTTGTTGTATCTGTACACGGAGGAAGGAGATTAAAACTAAAAGAAATTGAAATACTATACAATATAATCAACAAAATAGGTAAATGTTTAATTTATAAAAATAATAATTTATTCTAACCTAATATTTGAAACATTTAAAATTCTCAATTTTTTTTTTTTTTTTTTTTTTTTGATAATATTAAAGTAATAAGATTTAATTTAATTTTGGATAATAAGTGAATGCTATTTTTTAGTGTTAAAAATTCAAAGTTTGAAGTAGATACTTAAACAATAAAAATTTCTATTTTTTTTTCATGTTGATAAAAAAATGTTATGCTTAGTTAATAAGTTAAAAATTATAATATAAACTTTCTTATTAATTTTACTTATTTTAATAAAATAATATCAAAAAACAAAAAAAAATATTTGTACAATTTTTTTATGAGAGTTTGAAATTAAAATATTAACAAAATTTTTAATAACCATGAATATGTGTACATAATCGATTATTTAATCAAAAATTCACAATATTTTCTACAGTAAGTCAGTACTTGTTGACTTAAAAATTAATAATATAATAAATGGAAAATTAATTTATGTTTTCAACAAAATTTAATTCAACCGCCGACTATATTACTTATAGTATAAAAAAATAATTACTATGGCAAGAATATTAATGTATTATAAAATATAGATAAGTACTTTAAAATATAGGTTGATATATCGTTTCTGATTAGAATCAATTTTTGTATGCAATGATATATCATTTAATTCAAATTTAACAAACCTATTACAGTGACCTACTCTATGAAAGTGATACCTAAGTAAACTCGACACCTATTATACAGAAGTACAGTTATCTACTTGCTCACTTTTTAAAATTAAACATGTAAGCATAATATATGGATATTTTTATTTATAATAAAATCAGCGTATAAATTTAGGCAGTGATTAATATAGACTCAGTTCAAAATTAAAAATATTAAAAATAAATATATTATGGTTTAAAATATAATTAAAAATCAAAAAGTAAAGCTATCAAGTACCAGTTTTTCGTAAGTCAAAATTGTTTTTGTAAGTGTTGTGTTTATCAATTAATTCATTAGCTCATAAATCGAGAGTTAACATAGCCTACATAACAATGATGTTAAGTTTTCGCTGGAATAGAAATTTGTTTAGAGATCCTGGGTCAAATTATTCGAAAATAACAAGATTATTCATAATATTGTTAATTTATGCAAAACCCTTGACTTAACTTTAGGCGATAGATTTATTATCAATTAATCTTCAAATATTCTTAATCCTCGAAGAGACAATAGATATTCGAAATAATTAACATCATCGTTCGAGGAATTAATGTATATATACACATTTAATGAATTGTACACAGATTAATTATCATCGTAATTATTTTATAAATAGATATTCAACGTATAAAGTTTCAGACCAGTCTTATAAAGTATTTACCTTGAGTAAAGAACAACGGTATTCAAATTATTTGTAAATATCTATTCAAATACAAATTTTAAATATTATCAGTATCTTAATATATTAAAAATAATTGAAGTTTTAAAAATGTTTCAAACAAAAATACATATATTAAAATAAGAACATCAAATACACCTCAAAAAAAAAAAAAAATATATCAATGTATTTATCATGTAGAACCATAAATAAATTCATTTATTTGTTAATCATACCGTATTTATTACACACGTTTTCTCAGTGAGTTGCTTATATAAAATTAAAATGAAAAACATTGAATTTATGTTTCTAACGTCAGATCTGTTATCCAGTTATGGACTTACCTTAAAATCGTTCCAGTGCGGATCCAAATGAACGGAATGTTTCGGCTTCGCTCCGCTGGCGGCGTCGAGGAGTATCACGCAACAAATCAGCGGCCAATGTGGAGCTTGCTTGGTACCGTACCTGCAAGTCAAACAAACCACCGTCGACACACATGACTATAAATTACAAACGCGATATGTCATTATTAATACAGTATTTAATACACTTACATCGTCGACTTCCCATTAACTCCCACGCAATATCCGATATCGATAGAACGCTTCAGTATACGATACGGAAAGTTTGGATTTGACCGGCGGCAGTAACAACATGTGTGGGATATCACAGGTCGTCGGTCGAGGTATTCTGCTGAGAGGTTTCAATGTACGTATTGCTTAACTACCGTGCAAAAAATCATGCAAACATACATTTTTGCACACTTCACAAAATCAATGCCGCCGACGACCGGATAGTACGTGCCGCACACTTATGTGTATAATAGAATATATACCTATAAAGGTATAATGCGTTTTCCGCCGTGTTGCTAAACCGTTTCTATACGTTCGAAAGAGGAGCGGCGACAATAAGAATTTCACGATTTGTGGTCTTCATTAATATAGGTCATTTATTACATATTGTACCAGCTACTTGTATTTTTTCTGTTTTTATACGGACGCACAAAGTTTGAACATCTTAATAGGTTCTTAATTTGTTTACATCTAGCGTAAATTCTGAGCGGAGCGATGAGTGTACCTATTGATTTTACAACAATGTGTTTTTTTTTCTGTCTATAATCACCTTTTTTGATAGAAAAAATGTATTGATTTTCAACTTAAGTAAGATTTCTGGTAGAAGATTACTTCGAGGGGTCAAAAGTAAAAAATTCCAAAATATCCGAGAAAATCTATTTTCTTGTTATTTTTTTCTATAAATCACGTTAAAAAGTTATTCGCTGGATCAAATTCTTAAGAATTCAATTTATTACTGCACATGAGTTTTTCTTATATTTTCATAAAAATATTAAAAATATATAACTTAAGTTTTTTTTTTTATATAATATGCATAAGAAGTTAACATTTTGACAAAAATAGTCAAAATCAGGACAATTTAGAAAATGTAATATAATATTCCCCATAAATAAAGTTCATATGAGAACTAAAAATTTAAAAAAAACATACAAACTCAATTAATTTTTACAGATACTGTATTTTTGTATTTCAGATTTTGACTAAATAACATAACATATTTAAACGATGTTGATTACTTAATTACAATTAAAAAATTTTATTACTGGAGACTTATAACTTTTAAAACTATTATGCATTTTATTATGCACAATGATATTTTAAAAATATTATCTATTTATTTATGAACTTATAAGTACTGTTTTATAATATTTAAAATAAGGTGTTATTAACTCCAAAGTTAATAACAATACTAAAATACGATATAACTATAAATTATTTTAATAATATTAAAAAATGCAATATTTTTATTGCAATTATATCAACCTACTGTAATATTTATAGTAAAATAAATCACTTTAATAGAAATATCAAGTATCTATATAGCTCTATAGTATATGATTTATAGTTAATAATTTTAATAAAATATTTGATGAAAAAGATTTAATTTTTAATATAAAATAAGGTCATGTAATATAACATGTTTTTTTTATAAAATTTAACACCAGTAATCCGGTAGATAAAAGTTATATGATTTTATTTTATTTTATTTTGTATTAGGTACTAACTTTAAGTCTTCCAAGGATGATGTACAGTAAGCATTTAAAGCAATATAGACTGCTTGCACTAGTATTACTAACGCTTTAGAGAAACAAAAATCATAATAGAGTATTTACTGCAAAGTTTATTTTACTAATGATAATAAATAATAGTAATATTAATATTTTTATTACGAAAATTATCTTATTATAAATTTAAAATTATTTTAATGAGTAGTACTTTAAAATTTAAAATAAAATAGTCGCTATGTAATAAATATTATATATAGCACAGAATGCATTAAATGCCTTGTCTTCTGTTAATATTCAATAATGCATATTACTAGCACCCACGATTAAAGTTACATTTAATAAAGATATTTCTAATTTATTTTAACATTTTTCAGAAAATTTCTGAAAGTTTTTATTTTATGTGCTTTCGGTTTTGATCCCAGAATAAATTAAAGAATTAATCTAATGTTCGGTTAAAACTTGATTTTACCATTGTTTTATTGTTATGAATATTCTCATAGAAGTAAGTATACTTAGTTAATGTTGGTAGAAATGCAGATTCAAGTTTTGGAAAATCAAATTTAATTTACTTGATAATAATATAGGATACAAAAATGGTTGTTACTTTCATGTTTTACACTTTGTTCAATATTATCTATATTTTATAAAATATTAAAACATTGTCTATCAAATTCAGATCGTTGCTCTGAACATTTAACTTTAACTACATGACAATGAAAGTATGTTGTATAGTTTTGAATGGAATCATTATAGCTTAGAATAGGAGCATTATTACTCGATTGTTTTTGAAGAAAAAGATCTGATATTTTAAATTTTCATTTACAATTATATAACTTATTATTGATTTTAATTAATTTTAAGAAGTATACATCTCGTTACGTGTATTTTAAAATATTAACATAAATTACATTTTCTTAGACAATAACCAATGCGGTTTAAGAGTTATTCAATTGTCAACTTATTGTTAAATATATTAGTACATAAATATTGTAATTTTATATTTTTAAATATATGTAATAATTTAATAAAATGTACAAACTTTTTAAATTTTTAAAATAAATATTTATTTTATAGAATATTTTGTATTTTTGAACTTTTTGGCCAGCTATAAAAACTGAATCCAGTCTTTTTGTTCACCTTTTTTTAAAACGGACTTTTCGTCCGAGATTCACTAAACGTGTCATCGTGAGCTCGTAGCTATATCTTTTATATGATGGTCATACGAGTGATTTAATTAATATAACATATTATAGTTGCTATTTATAAAAATACCTACATAATATGAAAATATCATTTTTTTTTTTAAATAATATTTTCTAATATTATACGAATTTTGAATCAACGAACCCATTATAAGCTGAAATATGTTCTGGATAACATGAAAATTCAAAACTAACTTAATTTGGAATATTAAAAAATATAAGTTGATTTTAAGTTAATGCAGATACAAATAAGTTAAAATTAACTTAACTTTTAATCTATTATAACTCATCAATGCCCAGACTTGTAAAAATGTATTATTTATTAAAATTGAAATAGTTTTTATTCAGTCAATTTTGGTTTAAGAACCATATTTAATTGGTAAAAATGATTTTAAAAAATTTAGTTTATCCGAATTTAGTATCGAAAACATCGGTTATCATTTAAAAAAATATAAGTTGTATTGCGTATGCGCGTACTAAGAGGGTTAAAAATTTGAAATGTATTTATAATATATACCACTACCTTGTAAAAATAAATCGATTTATTTCAATATAATCCGGCTGAGAAATTCAGTATTTCCCAAATTGGCAAACACTTGTTTTATATTATTAAATTTTTATTTTTAATAAAATTTATATAATAATTAAGTAATATGTAATATTTTCAAAATATTTAGATTAATATTAACCTATTTACCTATTTACCTATTTTCATTATTCTACAGTAAAAATAGTTGTGGTCCAAAAATATAATTATTTTAAAGAAGCAAACATTTTAAATTATTATTTTAATGTTTGATTATTATAAATATTGTAATTATAATGTAAAATTAAATGATAGTTAAATGTAAAAAATAAAGGCATTTTCAATGTGTTTACTACTGTAACAACAATAAAATTACGGTACTTTATAAAAGCTTATAAAATTAAATATAACATACCTACATACATTTTATTTCTTTTAAACAATTAATAAAACTTTTAAAATTAATGTTTTAAATGTGTTTAAATACATTTTTTGAAACAATATGTTTTAAACATAACAACTTTAATTATAATCAGGTTTAATATTATATTTTGTTATTAAACTATAATTGTTTAAAGTTCAAAACACGGGTTCCACCAACACAGATTTATGCCAATTTGTATTCAACGTTGAAACATTGAAGTGCATATATTTAACATAATTCTTAATTTAAAATTTCAGTTTGTCTTCTGTTTTTCTGCTCAGGCAGTCGGAATTTTAACTGGCAGGACATATTTACAATCATCCATAAGTAAGAATAGACCATAATTTGCTAAACTTATTTTTGCCAAAATATAATTTTTTTCAAACATAACCAATGAATTTATTAAGCCATAGTCTAAAGTCTAACAAATGCTAAAAACTGATTTTCTTTATTAATGATACATCTGAAAAAACACTCTTAATACTTCTCAGAATTTTATGAAATTTTTGTATCTTTATGATCAGTAAATAATTATTTGTGTTATCGGACTAGATTAATAATTCCCTGGTGGAAAATTTGTTGAGCTGGTCTCAACAGTGCTTGCTGCTTGGTTATGGATGAATGGTGAAATTAGTTCAAGAAAGGTTGAGTTGTAAAATATGTTGTGATACTTATGTTTAATATGATTTATGATTATATGAATAATAAATAATTACCCTTGTCCTTTACCAAATATTTTTTTATTCCAATTTTAAGCGTTACATAAAAGTCAAAATGTATTTTCTATGTGAATTGTAAACTTTTAAATTATTTGGATACCTACCTATGTGTTTTTCTTAAAAAAATATCAATATATTATGTTAAGTATTTTTCAAATGTTTACTATAATAACAAAAAGTGGTACTAATATTAATATGAAATTAATTTAAAATTATTAGATTTTTTTTTTTATTTTAAATATTTTTATTTACTATACAAAATATTTTGTGTTTTTATAAATACAATATCATTAACGTGATGAGATTTGTTTTCATAATTCTATTATAATAATATAGCCTAGACAATAATATAAAAATGTATTCATTTTTAATACTTATAATATTAATAAACACGAAATTATATTTTTGGAGACTGCAGTTAAGACTTATAAATTAGGCCAATGATGTACATATTATTAGGTTAGTGTGCATTATATTTATGCATAATAATTTAGCATACCTAATAATTATACTTAATTTATACATACTTCACACAAGTAGTTTATTGTTTGTATTATCATACTATTCATATAAGACTAATATTTCCCTGGTGGAAAATTTATTAAGCTAGCTTAGACAGTCCTCATTGAATAAAACTGTTTAATGAATTAATCCTAGTGATTTTTAGTAATTTTAGTAATTGCTTATTTCGATATAATATGCATATCAAATAATTAAGCTCCTTCCCAAATGTTTTAGTAATTAGTTTTATTTTTATTAGTCAGCCTAAGTAATGAAATCGTCAATCTGTACAACTCTATTACCCATTTTCTTCACATACCACTTTTTAAATAATAATATTTTGAGTGAAACGAGGTCATTGCTTTTAAGATTTTATTTTTCATTTATTTTTTGTTTTTTTTACAAGAAGAATAATTATGCTTCCAATTATCAAGTTAAGAAATATTTTTCAGTAGTCCAATTTATCTAGTTAAAGAGAGTTTATTTTTCGAAATACAAATAAACCGCAATACATAAAGTAAATTTTCGTAGTAATTTTGTTTATAAGAAATTAAAGTACAAATATTTCATACGTCTACAATGAAATTGGATATTTCTACGAGGTTTTATAAAATTTCATTTATTTTGTTATATTTCAACTAACTCTATTCGTAAAGAACTTAAACAGTAGTTGCGTTATTTTATAAGTCTATGATAGATATGTAAAATTATTAATTTAAAACATCATCTTTAATTTTCAACTTTTATAGGTAAGTATTTAAAGTTTTCAATTTATTAGAACTTTTGATAATATCAATACACTTTTATTATATTTATATAGACTGTCTTAAGTATTTCTTAACGTCAAATAAAAGTATTGTATTTTATAAATGTTTTCCTAGATTAAAAATTTTAAAAAAATTTGTAAACAAAACCTGTTCTAACACTCAAAATAGTTGTTTTTCCAATTTCTAAACATTAAATTTTAAATATTTTTCTATTGAAACATAAGTATTCAAGCTAATTAATTCAAAGTCCTTTAAAGATTTTTCGTATTCGTGTTGAATGACAGTTTTTAATTTTAATTAATGCTTGATAAAACAAGCTTCTGCCATTGCTTATATTATTATAACGCAAATAAATGTTTAAAAATTACATACAAAAGTTAGTAATTTACTAAATTATTTATAATAGAAATTTCAAACTTACATTCAAAATGCCTAAAAAACAAAGTGTATGTGAAACAAACAATTCTGGTTGGAAGTATTTTAAACAGAAAAGAAGAAATCTTCGATACTTATACTCAAAAAATATTGGGTCCTTCACACGTTTGCTGGAAAAATATTTCAAATGACTTAAATAATGTTGTTTCATCAAAATATATATATACTATTGTAAAACAAAATCGATTCAATATTTTAAAACAACTAAATTTTTCTGAAAATGTTTGTCAAATTGAAAAAAACCCCGATACAATTATAAGTGATTTATCTGATAATGATGAAAATAAATCACAGACTTTGGAGTTCAATATAACTTTATCAGCACAAGAATGGAAACTTGTATATGATTCCGAAAGAAGGGCTTATAAAAGAAATGATAGAAATAATGGGGTTCGAGAGTACGATGTCTTGATTCCTTTTCAGTAGACGAATATTATTAATGACCATTTTTTTGAACAAACTAAAAAAGCTTGTAAGATGGTATATAAGTATGCAAAAATATATGCAATGGGAAATATTTACCTAAAAATGTCTGGTCGCTGTGGTGTTTGTCAAAGTATCTTTAAAGGCTTAATACAAAATCCTCCCGAACCAGATTCACGTGTCATAATACAATGTTCTTACGTTGGATTATTTGAATATTGCACAAGTGGTCTAAAAAGACGTATTATTGGTAAAAAAAGAGATGAATATTCTAACAAACTAATTCAACAAAATATGTCAGCTTCTTTCATTCAAAAAATGTAATCTAAAAAAGTCACGAACTATGGTGATCCTGAACCCAGCAGTTTACCTTCACTTAATGCTCTTAGAGTATTAAAATATCAAAAGCGTCAAAAAGATAAATTACATCAAGATTCTATAATGGCTTTGGCTCTAGTTAAAGGAATTGCGCCGTTCAATCAAATTATTCAAGACATTGGTTATGATCGATTTTTTTTGCACTATTGGACGTCAACCGAAATTAACACTTATAGAATATATACAAAGCAAAATAAAGTACCTAGAGTTTCGATTGACGCAACAGGTGGACTTACGAGAAAACTAAACATGATATCTGGTAGAGAATCATCGCCAATTTTTCTATATGAAATAAGTGTTATGGACTTTAAGAACAAATGTCAGTTTACTGCAGCACACATATTATCCGAGCGGTACGACAGTAACTCTATCAGTTATTGGCTTACTGAGTGGTCAAGGACTAATATAGTTTTACCAAAAATAGTAGTTACAGACCATTCTTTGGCTCTAATGATGGCTGTAGTAAAAGCATTTACTCAATATTCTTCTCTATCAAAATACTTAGCTGTGTGTTCGTCGTTAAAATTGAAAGAATCGTTTGAAATACCTACTTGTATGCTTCGTAATGATTTTAACCACATAATGCATCTTATAAGTAGTTGGTCTGAAATTAAGTCTTGTAAATTTCGAATAAAAAACTTTTATTTAAGATCCATTGGTTTGTTGATCGCAAGTACAGATTTCGACGACATTAAATATATATTACGGAATATATATATAGTAGCTTTAAGTGAAGAACACGGATTGAATTCTAATGGAGTACCTAATCCATGTCAAAATGCTAAAAATTATTTAAAAAAAAGGATAAGTACACATAATATTATGATAGATATTAATGAAATCAATATATTACAAACTGATGATAATGCAGCTATAACAAGTGAGTTCATTGATGACATTATCATAATACCAGAAAATATAACTCAAAATAACATATTTAAAGAAATGCAGTCTGTTTACAATAATTGTCTGGACAAATGTAACGATGTCACAAGCCACGGAGATGATTTAAATGCATTTCATAACGAAAGTATTTCAAAAAAACTTTTAAATGTTTGCAAACTATTGCCATGTTGGTCAGCAGTCATGATGCCTATTTTTAAATACGGAGACATTACTGAATCTAGTTCAACTTCCGAAAGCATCTTTAATGAATTAAAAAATAGAGTATTTCAACACAAAACATTGCCACTTAGAATTGATGAGTTTGTGCAAGATCATATCAGTTACATCACAGGATCTATGAATATAATAGGAGCTAAACTGAAGCAAAATGATCCAAACAAAAATAAAAGAAAAGAGATAAAAGACGAATTACACAACACCATCAAAATTGAAAAAAATCATTTGAAAATAATATAGATAAAATTAATTTGATTGAAGATAATAACACTTCTCTTATAGAAGAATGTTTTAAAAATATTAATCAAGAGTTTGAAAACGATTTTACTTCAATTTCTCTTATTAAAGACAATATTAACGAGGTTGAAAATTGAAAAGGTCTAGCAGAACCGAAAAAAAAAAATTAAGCGAGGAAATTATTTGGAAAAAGATTCAACTTTGTTATATTATAATGAGAAAAGCAACACAAAATCGCCAATAGTTGGTATTTTGAGAAATGATAGTACAACGGATTTGAGAAGCATCAAAATTAATAATTTGGCATACGTATACACTTACAAACACGAGTGCTTTTGATACTATATTTCAAATATTATGTTGTTCATTTGTTGACAGTGTAAAATACTCTGAATTTATTTTATCAAATACATTTTCAAAACTTTATGAGCTAGTTGCTCATTCTATAAGAGATGAAGTTAACGTCCAGTCATACAAAAAGAGAGCAATAATTTTAACAGATATTTTTTTGAGCAACGCACAGGGAAAAAAACCACAACAATTAGCGGAAGGTCTTATACCTATTGATTGTGCTTGTACAGCTAACTTTATGTTTCAAAGTTTATTTATTGATTTTCCATCGTTGAAAGAGCATCGTTTTTGTAAAAATTGTGATTTTCAAAGGGAAATCAAAGAAAAAACAATTATGGCAAACTTACCAACAGACAGACAACTTAACGTTTCTTCAGGATGTAATAAATAATAGATTTTCAAATGAGTTACAAAAATGTGAGTTTTGTAATTTAATTACATCAAAAAGTGACTACACAGTAGAAAATCATATATTTATTGAAATTATTTCACCGTCTTCTGATAATCACAGGAGTGTTCAACATTTTGATTTAACTTTAACATTATCCGAAATACCTCATAAAATCTATATATTAAAAGATACTTATACACTACGTGGAGCTGTGAGCTTTCTAGCTCCATTGACTAAATTTAAAAATGCTATTGGACACTATGTTGGATATTGTTGGAGAGAATCTGTTGATAAATGGGAAAAATATGATGATTTACAAAGATCAATAAAAACAGTTAGATCATCATCCACTGCAAAAGATTGCCAATTTTTAATTTATACCTTATAAGATACCTATTATATATTTATATTTAATATTATGTTTATATTCGTGATCCTACTTAGTAATAACATAGCAGTTATACACATAGTTATTCCCAAGTTTAAATTGTTATTTTTAAATTACTTTTACAAAATATATTTTAATTTAGGTATTTATTTGTTTATTTTGTTTATTTAATAAATTTATTGATTTATTTTGTGAATGTTAATACCTAAATACTATTATGTTACATTTTTTTTTCAATTTTATAATATATTTCCAAATAGTTTTAAACATGTCTATTGATTTGCCAAAATAAAATTTAAAAAAAATATGTTTATAATATCAACATTAAAACTTAATTGAAACAGATTAATACACAAAGTATTTATTTAAAATGCTTTGTCAGATTTATTAGGTACCTAACTAGTTATCTGAATTTATGTTGGATTTTACGGAAGTCCCATTCTAAGACTTCAATATTGTCAGAGTTGGACATCATTCAAATAAAATTTTATTTAAATAGTTATTTAGATGATATTTTAGTCGAATAAACAATTATTTGAATGATTATTTCACAATTACTCAACTAATTTTTAAAAATAACTATTCAATTAATATTTAGTCATTTTATCTTAGTTGATATATGGACTATATAGTTGGTATTTTTGTAATTAAAATGTTTACGTATTAAAAAACAATAGTTAGCATTGTATTTTAAGTTCACAATTCTAAATCTTTTTGTATTTGAAATAAATAGAAAAGTACTCTAAATGAAATAAATATAGAACTATCTAAAGAAATAATTAGAAAAAAAAGAAATCGAATATACTGATTTGTATATTGTATTAGCATTGTGTTTGAAAATTATTTGAATAATTTTTTATTGTCTGAATAATTAATTGATTCAATATAACTTAATTTATAAATTAATTAATTTTGAAAAACTAGGTATTTTGAAATTTTTATTATTTTTTTTTTTTTTTTCAAAATTTAAGATAAGTAATAAAAAAAATATAAGGATTATTACACTTCAGTATACACATTTTAATTTAATCTCCTGTATATAATATTATAAACTACAAAACCTATAAGTATAGGTATTATTGGTCATGCATTTTTTTTCTTTACTCAAACAAGGATAAAATTTCATAGGTAACTCGTGCTAATTTCATAAGTATTAAATATGTACAAAATAATTATTATTTAAGTTATATAAGTAGTTAGGTACCAAGGTGAGTTTTTTAGAATTTTTACAAGAAGATTTCCAGTTTTATCTATCACTGGTCTAATAGACATTAACGATATTTTTCCATATCAGAAAATCATATGTAGAAATGAATTTAATTTGAGCCATAAAGCTATTAGTGGAATAAAGCATAAGTCTGAAACTAGAAAAAAAATACATTTTCTTTTTTTACGTAATAATTATAAAAATTTAAAACTTAGATAAAAGTTATTAAACCCCAAAACAACGAGATTTAACTGGAATGTACCTAAGGATCATCTTTGCCTCATTATATTGAAGATTTTTAGACAAAAATTTGGGGGCTGGACTCAAATTAATACATACTCAGCACCCCCTGTATGAAATGCGAATAACTCTGGAAGGGATAAAGTACTAACGACGGGATGTAAAGCACTGACGACGCACAAACGATCGCCCTGGGTTTGAATCCAAAATTCAAAATGGGGGGTGCCAGCGACATGGACCTCACTATAACAAAATGCCTGAAAGATTTTTCTATCGCTTTTGTAGAAACTTTAAAAATTATTTCATTGGTAAAAACTTTACCGATTACAACGGTATCAAATAAAAGATTTTTTATCGCTTAAAACAATAGTCATATTTACACACTACCATAAATAATGAAAGACTAGTGGTACTTAATGTTGATAAAGAAGAAGTTAACAATACCAATCTATAAGAAACTATAGATGTATTTTCTAAACTTAAAAATCGCCAGTATCCGCTTATTAAAATTTAAAATATTTATTTTTTGTTTTTTGAACACTTTGCTTTTAAAAAAATTATAAGAATAAAAAATAAAAAAAAATTTATAAATATAGATATTAAGTACCTTTTTAATTTGATGCTGCATTTTTTTTCTAGCTTTTTATGCATCGATTATTGCAGGTTTTCACTGTTAAAGTAATTAATTACTTATTATATTTTAGTTTTTAAATTGATTCTCACTATTTATGTTGGACCGATGATTTGGACAACGATGTATGATGTATGGAAATAATCGAAAACAGAATAATGTACACATATCTACGATTGTATATGGCTTGTTTGAAACTTGGTTAACATTTCAAAAGCATCAAATAGATTTAATTTCCTATCAGAAAATATAATTAAATTGAAATCTCAGCAATGTAAGGTAAAACTCGTGTACACGTTTATAGAACAATAAATACTTCATTTTCTACCCATAATGAGCAATGAAAACTTTAAGTCTCTTTAAAAAAGATCAATTATTATTTATTATATTGGTTTAAATTTATTTTATCACAACAACACAATATTTTTACATATAAAAATTATTGTACGTTTTATAGTATCTAATTGCTAATCTTCAGAACCATTTGGCACAAAATGTACACACATATTCAGACTCGGAGAGAGTTTATGACTTAGTTTGTCAACCTAATTAAGTTGCTACATGGTAGCACACCGGAATTTCGTTTAATATCACATAAATTAAATTTTTTTTTTTTGTTTATACATTAAATTATAGATTTAAGAAATTTAAAGTGCAGTTTTGACTACGTTCGAAAATATACCGAGCATTGTACTCAATCCGACACAGACAAGTTAGTATTTGTCCATCTCGATAGATTTAATTCACAAAGCGCCAAAGCAAGTTACGTGTACAAAAATATATGATATACACTAGGACCAAAATATACCTAATTTTTACCTTTTTTTTAATTACTTCTTTCTGAAACCTAATTTAAAAATAATAACTAAGATATACGCATACATATATATACATATACAATATGTATATATTTAGATCTTTACTTGATTTTTTCTTCTTGCATTATTTTAATACATAACATTTATTTATATACCTATGTATATTATATAGGTTTAGCGCTTAGTATTTTCAATATATTAGTATACAAATCCCATCATCAAAATAATACATTATTAGTGAAAACTTATACATATACTTCAGGAATAAATGTACTTACACATAGAAGGAAATCTGTGTTATAAATAGAAATCCAATCAACTTTTGACGTGCCTTTAGTAACAATTCAATTGTAGAATAGTTGACAAGTAATAAATTCGGTGCAATTACATTCATTGAATATCTTTAAAGCTTCTAGAAATGTTGGATTATCTTTCCCCTTTTGCAAATTTTTAATCAGGCCTGTCTAGTTCTTGTTTAACTTTTTTTCACAATAGCTGTATGTACGTAACTACTAGACTTTGATCTGATTTAATGGAAAATGTGAGATGATATTCTATGTGATCGAGCATGTTAATGTGTGTTTAATGTTTGTAAAATGATAGCGTGCCACGATCGAACGGACGTTCGTATTTCAGCAGACGTTCGGTCTTTGTTAGTTTGGCAGCCAACACAAGTTTCAGGAACAAGGTGATTTTGTTGATGTTGCTATATGACTGTATGCTTTTCTGGATAGCTCTCAGAGACATTTGACAAAAATTTTTTGCCAAGCTGCAACAAATGACGTGAGTACGTAACACAGGATAATGAATGCGACGGTCTAAGATCTAAGGACAAGAAAGAGAAATTGAATACAAAAATCATGGTTTGGTCAGGAATATAAAGCTGGGCGTGACGATTAAGATGTGTTGGAAATGGGAAAATGAATACACACGTTACAATGTGAGTGACTTGTATACGGGTTGGAAACACTTATTTACAGATAGATTCGCAATCACTGTATGTGCGACACGATGTATAAGTACCATCATCATTAAATTCAAATTAAATTAAATTAAGAAACTTTGCATTTCCTATCATCGAATTTAATTTTATAAGAAAATGATTATTCAAGTAAGTAAGAAACAAAATAAATACACAGATTAAGCAGATTATTAAAAACGTTTTAAATATTAATTCATCAATTTAATAATTTTCCAACGTGGCTATTATTTAATAAATTCGTATTAATTGATGATACTCTTACAGTTAAAAAACAAGTATTTTTCAGTTTTTCTACGCGGTTTTCCAAATAACGTAATAAAAAAACTTACATTTTATCTCCTGTACTAAAAAAATGTTCATCGCTAAACCGTTTTGTTTTCATCTCGTACACGAAGTGTAAATACAAAAAAATATATTCTTGTTTTGTTTAAATTATTATGCACACCGACTTTAATTTTTTTATTTTAATACGGTACAAAACTATTATACAATTTCCTTGTAGTACTACTAAAGTAGTGACTTACTAAATACAGTCACTATTGCGTACCCACGTAGCATTGACAAACCACAAAAGTATTTTAAATTCCATCATAGCTATTTTATATAACTAATTATTATTTAATATTACCTCATATCTGTTTGTTAATCGATGCAAAATAAATGAATACAATTGTGTATGTAAATAAAATACATATAAATGCAGTAAATTTATTCGTAAATATTTATATTGATAATAAGTATTTTTACAATGTTATAAATATCTGGACACATCAAGTAAGTTAATCTTAAATCATCGATAATGATAATTTTTGTAATTAATACTGATATTCGGCACCTATAATACAGTGGCCGTAAAATAGGTTATTAATGTACATAAAATTCAATGCATGGGACACTTAAAAAAAAAAAAAGAAAAAAATGTCACCAGGGATTGAAAATATAGGGGTTGATCATACAAAATCGAATATTATTTAAATATAAAAATAAATTGATTAAATGGAGTTTTTGGCAAAATTAAGTACAAACGAATATACTTTATAATAAAAGAACATTGGAATCATTATCGAACAATAGGTTTCTATCGTGAGCCAGTAGAAATAAATTACTCAACTTATATAAAATACATAATATACCATAAGGACATTACAAACTCGAGGTTTATAAAATAAACATTACACATAAATACACCATAATAATATTAACACTTTGAATAAATATAGCAAAATACAGTGATTTAAAAAGTTTTGTTTTTTTAAAATCACGATAGGACGAATCAACGAAAACATCAAACAAAGTAAATACATTAAACAGTACACACAAGGCCGTACTTAAGATCATAAGCAATCTAAAAGATTTTGATAACATAAACGTATTATTTTTATCATAAATTCTTATAGATACCTATAGGTATTAAAAATAAAAACAAAATATGTTTCATAAAGTTCTTGGAGCGAATATCCTGACCAGAATGATTCCTATTTTAATATAGCCTTCGGTATATGCGGCGTATACACATAACATTTATAAGGAAAATAATAAAATAATAACAATATTTTACCCTAAAAAGAATGGCAATCAAACAAACAATAATAATCAACCACATAGGTATAGCATTAAAATTAGACAAATACTGTAAATTGACTCGTTGTTTGAATAAAATGTAAGTTATCCGATGTTGAAGAGTCATATTTTGCTTGGGGTGCCTATTTTTTAATCACAATAACGAATAGTTTCCAACGACATAATTCAACTTTGGTTGAGTTTAGTGTCAGAGCAATTGTGGTGAACAGCCCACGCTGTTGTGATCGTCGCCGATTAAAATCAAGGATCACACAAACAGTATTGGTCAATTTAATGATTGTTTTTTTTATCTTAAAGAATATATATATATTATGAACGAAAATTCATTTTACAGAGTCCAGCAACAGCTGCGGAAGCGACGGCGATGTCGCGCACATTAGTTTGTCTTTACGAATCTAATGTTGTACGGATCGTCACACAGCTCCGGATACCTCTCGGTATCTCGGATGTATTCGCCGTCGAAACCGTTGGCATAACCCAGTTTCAGTATTTCATCGATCTCGGCGACCGACCAGTCTTTGTTCGTGGGTAAGCCCAATCTCAACAGATCTCGTTCCCTATGCCAAGCCTTTCGCATCACAGATGTCTTGGCGTGATGTAACAGACGTTGTTTTTCATGTTCCAACGTTGTCCCGTACCGCAAATTTATCACCGTGTCTGCACAATGTATTCGCACGTCCACCATCTGCAAACAAAAAAAAAAAAAAAAAAAACGGGTATAGATACCACGAAAACGTCAGAATACTCGGGGTAAAGTCTAATCTCTTAATTGTTTTATCACAAAGTTTAATAATTAAGGGTAATGTGCGCTTATCTAAATATTATGTGAAAATATTTGTCTTTAAATTTCTCATCATTACTATACACAATATCAAATAATTATGTTATAATGATTTTTAAGTTGTGAGTAAAATCCAATAGGTATCACTATTTGTTAGTTTACATCAAAATAAATTATGTATCTATTCTTAAAAAACTATTTTAACAAGGTTTTTATTTTATTTTTTTATATTTAAATTTCGATCAAAATAACAAAACGTTTACAGATATTTCTAATAATTCATCGTAATATAAAATAAGTGCATGGCCAATGTATATGGATTTGATTTTTCAACGTTTAAGTAAATGTTTATTTTAAATGATTTAAACGCCTAGCTATATGCTTTGACGACTACACACTTATGGCATAGCGTTAGATATATCTGATTGACGGTGGAGCTAACATAAATCAAAATACATAGAAAACTATTTCAAATCACTACTACCTTATATTATTTGAAATTATATAAATCAAATACCGCAGTCGCAGGCTAAATAGGCATTATTAACGACAAACGGTAGATTGGAATACCTGAGCTATAAGCATTAACATAAAGTTTACGCTTGTTGAATATATAAAAATAAAACTCTTACCGAATAATGGTACGAGGATTCTAGATATTTATCTAAATTACTATTTTTTATCTATTTCTTTTTTTATAACATATCAAATATGTTCAAAATAAGTAGAATCCAATTACACGTACTGTTTACATTTTTGGAAATACGATTGTGTACCTACTAAACGTTATTAAATCTCTAATTATATAATTTTCAAAGTTCCACAAAATATTTCATGTTTCAAATTTATATTTTTCATGTAAAAGTTGGTGTTTGATTTTACTCATCGTAACTTGAATTTTTCATATTTTACATTAATTACAAGATATTTTATACATTCAAAATTAAACGACAAATATTGATCATGTTTAACTGAACAATCAACTAATAAAGCCTATAACAATGATAAGTAGTCTAAACTTTTATTGCTCGCAAAGTTGAGCGTTAACGAGTTAAAAATTTAAGCACTTAATAAAATACTTAACCTACTTCTAACTTTGCATTAAAAATTTTTATGTGATATTCTATGATTTCTTGAAAAATAACCTACATTAGTATATAATCTATCTATCATTAAACGGGCTCTCTTATTTTTATTTTTTCATTGGTATATTCTTATTACATATTTTTGTTTGTGTAAATACTTTAATTAGATTTACTTGTAATTTAGCATAGGTATATTCAATAAAAAAAAATTTAACTAATTTTTAACCAAGTTGATTTTTTTTTTTTATTATTAAACTTGCACTTTTTGTAAAATTAAAAAAATTAACTTGAAGCTTAATTTGACGAGTTGAAAATATTAGTTAACTTTTGCATCTTTGGTCATACGATAATATTATCTACACTCTCAGCATAACATATATGATTTCCCAATAAAGCAACATAGTAAATTTGCATAGAAATAATGAAAAACATGTTATTAAAAACTTAATCGATGAAACACTGTACGTAATCATATTTTACCCAAACTAGGAACACCATTAAAATAATGTCCTTACCTTTCCAGAATTGTTATCGGACTCTTTTTCATGGAAAGTAGTATTCATCTGCGAACCAAATCTCTTTAGTTGAGCCTTATCTTCATTAGCGTGCCAAATGTCTTTTTTGACGAAGTAATAAGCATCTTGTTGGGCACCATGCATTACTAAGCTGAATGGTAACAAGAACGTATCGTTGAAAACTGACGTGAACACATCCTTATAAATTGGATTGGCGTTCGGGACGCTTTGTACAATCACTCGGCCATCTGATGATCTTGATAAGTGAATACCGTTACCAAAAAGTGGTGTTAAAGACGCTCCTGGCTGGGTACCGTGTGCTTTGGGACCTCTATCTGCATTCTCTTCTAAATCGTTCATATAGAACGTCATCCACATGGGGTCAAAATATTTCGATTTCTCTTTGAAAGAATTAATCATCGGGTCAGCGTGTGTTTGAGATTCCGGTAGAGACGTGAGTTTTCGTTTATTCAATAATTTGGTCAAATGATTAAAATAAACAGACGTTATGTCCAATGGTATATTACCAAGACTTGCCGACATAGATGGTAATAATGACGGGAATGTTGATATGGATTGTGGCATCTGAGGCATGAGTAGCTTCAAGTCGTAGCCCACCAATGACAACCAATATTTTTCATCTATAAAAGTTTTAAACTATTTTTAGTATAATTTCGAAATGGTTTTAAATTTTCATTCTATTAAACTGAAAATAGCTAGGAATTTTAACTTTATAAAAGAAGAATGTGAAGTTATGCAAAGTTTATGGCTATATGCTATAACCATAACTTACCTCAAACAATATTTAGTAATAATTATATAGAATTTTTTTTCCAAATACATACCTTTAAGGTATTGTCGAGTAGGCATTACATTTATTGGGTCATTGCCATTGAACCTGTATAAATGCAATTGCTGAGGCTCTGTTGCACGAGCCAATATGCCTTCCCATTGTGGTGACATCCATTGTCCGACTAGAGGATCGTAAACTTTTCCATTGGGCATATGAACCAATGATGTAACCTATTTTTTTGTTAAAAACAAAATACCAATGTATTAATAATCCGAAATGTTTAAACAATTATTGTAAAAATATATATTTGAATGATAAATCATTAAATGTGGTAAATATAAATAAATAAAATCTCGGAAATTAGTATAATATTTTAAGGTCCAACTTTTAACAAATTTAGTTAACTGTACTGTATTGTTTTTAGTAAGTAAATCAGTTTTAATTTTAACAAAAATAAATACAAAAGCAAAAAAAAAATACATATATATATAAATAAATAACGTAATTTCTAGAAATAACACTAGATTTTTTCACAGTAAATTCGAAATAAAATCATATATAATTTTACTTTTGTAATTAACGAAATCTATTTAAGAAATTGCATCACTTAAAGTAGACGTGAGGGGAAGCTACGGGATATTACAAATAATGATCCATAATTTTAAAAGTTAAGTATACACCAGGTTGAATTAAATACTTTTTGTAACAATAGCATAGTATTTAATTACCTACATTTTGATTATCACTATTTACCTGATCTAAAAGTCCACCACAAAAATCAATTGGTAAATACAAGTACGGATTAGAATCATAAACTATGTGCCCGTATGGAGATCTCATAATTTCTCTAATGCCTTCTCCGTATTGATTGAAAATCATGACAGGTGTTCCACAATGGTCAGTAGCTACATAATACTTATATCTATGCACTTGAGCGTAAATTAAAAATCCTCTATCGTCGTATGTAAGTGACATCAACTTTCCATCTCTCGGACTAAATATATTACTGACCTGTTGAACGGATAACACGTGTTAGTACACAATTCTATAATTTCTGTAATGTAATTTACTTACTTCGTTTGGATTATTATGATTAGTATAAAAGAACTGAGTAACATTTCCAAAATTATCTTTTCGCGTACTAAGCCTATTGAGATGATCGTAGAAGTATCGTACATCAAAACGTCCTCTTTTCATTGCCCTCACCTAATTTTTTATAAAATATTACTAGATTTTTCTTTTTTTTTAATCACATTTTATTTATTACCAAAAGTCCTTTAGAATTGTACTGGAATTTTTCTTCTCTAGCATTTTGCACGACAAGTCCACGGTTGTTATATCTATAAAGACCTTCTCCAAATTTTTCTATTCGATCCATAACACTGTGTTCCATAGGAATCATATTACCCCTAAATATCAAATTAACAAATATTAGGGTTTTTTGTTACAACATTTAATTTGCACTTATATGTGCATATTAATGCATTTATAAAAGTGAGTATGTTTAAAGTACAATTTTTAACTATCACGTATATATCATTTTATATGCACCTGTACGTCATGGCAAGCATATTTCCATTTTGATCATATTTAAAACTCCAAGGCTCTTGTGCTTCCACTGACATTAATTGTCCATCGCCATCAAACGTGTAGTTCTTAACGATTGTGTAAGTATTTACACCTACATTATGCGTGTAAGTACGCGATTGTTCAATCCGACCATCTAGATTGTACATAAATTCCATACGGAAAACTTCCATCTGGTGTATCGTGACGGACATATGTGTCACTTGGAAATAGTCATTTGTAACCCGATTAAATATACCAGTACCGTCGGTAAGTCTTGTCATGTTTCCGTTTGTAATTCGCTGTACATTAATAATTACCTAATAGTTAAATGTTTCTACACATTAATGTGAAAATTAACTCACCTCAAATTGACCTAACAGCTGTTTGCTGCCAGTTATCGGATTGTATTCAATGCGATTTTCTGGTAAGCTTTGTCCGCCAATGCGACCTTCAATCAAAATCACTCTGAAGTTACTGTCATATTCGTATGTGATTTTGGCATTGCTAAGACCAGTCTTAGGACCAAAATCAATTCTCTCTTCAATTAACAACCCATCATTATACTGATAGTCCCATCGATATTCGAAATCCATTTCAATATTTAATACTTGACTTGGCAGTTGCGTATTTGGATAGTATTTAACTTTTGTAATACCATCTCCATGTACTACCTAATATTATAATAATAATCGTAAGCATTTTAAAATAATTATTTGCAAGCTCCTGTTTCATTTATATATAGATTAAATTTCAGAAATCCAATAATAACAATAATTTAATAATTTAATTTTACTTTTCATTTTAAATACTATCTCATAAATATTATTATAAAAGCTTGAAATATTGTTTAATTAAACTTAGAAATGTATTTCAATGGTTAAACTTTATTCTTGATCTTAAATAATACTTTTAAACTATCTAAATTATATTTTCTGTACGTATTGTATATACATAATTTTTTTGAATAAATTTTATTCATTAATTAACAAAATATATTTAAACACAAACAATTATTAAAAGATTGTTGTTATGAAACTTCTTCTGAAAATGTTCTCCTAACATTACTAATTCTATTTAAAAATTTACCTGTGATAATTGGCCGGAACTACGATATCTGTACAGAACTCGAGCACCATCTCCAGGATACACAGTTTGGAGTAGTGCTCCAGTATAACTATAATGTTGTAAATAAGCTCGCGTTGATCCTGGAGGAGTATAAGTGTATCGTATGAATCCTAATGACGTTTGAGATGAAAATGAATGTTTAGTTCCAGATGGCAAAACAATACTCTTCAAGCCACCGGATTCATCATACAAATAACCAAACTTTCGATGAGTGGAAAGTTCAATTTCAGATATCTGTTGGGATATCATAGGTAAATTTATGAGTTATTTCTATAGTGACTAAATATTTGTATTAAAAGTATTTCGTTTCAATTTTAAACAGCGAAAAAAATTAACTTCGTTTATCAGTAATACTTGCCTTATTCCAATTATTATAAAGATATTTTACAGGACCTCTATGACTTAATAGTTTTTCTATACACAAACCATGATGAGTATACTTGTATTGTTCGTTTATTGCACCCCAACTCCAAGATTCTAAGCGATTGAATCTACGACAACATTTTTATGATTAAACTAATTTTCAAAGATATTATTTTTTATTTTATCACCTGTCATATGTTATATTAACACTGTGTTTTGAGTGACCAATCGTCCAAGATAAAGGCAGGCCATTCTGGCTGTATGCAATGTTGAGTAAAGAAGTCGATGGCTTATCACTACTATAAACTGTCTCAATTCTTGTATATTGATTATAATCAATTATGAAAACGGAACTATTATTTATCTAAAATAAAATATATATAAATAGTAAATAGTATTCTTATTTTAAAATTAAATATTTACAGTCAATTTTCTTCTTATAATGAATTTGGTAGAGCCCGCATCTCCAACAAGGGAATACGTCCACAATACAGTGTTTGACAAAGTACCTCTAGATGAAACTTGTCTATTAAAAACTTGCAACATTTCGGCTTCTACTGGCAAAGACAGTTCTAATATAGGATGTTTAGATTCCGCAAAACATTGCACTACTTCTCCAGATCTGGAGCGGAACATAAATGAACCATTTTTGAAACTAATAGCTTCGCTAATAGCTGAAGCGCCTAATAAAAATAAGAAAACATTATTAATTATATTATTATTATAGGTACCTATTATGATGTATTAGGCATATATTATTCAATAAAAATTAAGACTTACTATTTTTCACAATAAGTTTTTTGTAATCATTTCCTTCCATTTTAATGGTTATATGATCCCTGCGACCATCTAATGATATCATACTTATAGGGTTGTGCAATGGTGTAAGTACGTTAACTTCAAATCCATCATCTTCCATTGATATATGAGATGAAAGTTCAAAAACTTCACCCGTTGGAAGCACAACATCTACTAAGCGGCCCAATTTATCGTAATTATAAATGAATAACGATCCACCCTGCTGAAATTAAAATATATAACAGATACCTTATAACATATACACGGTACTAACTACTAATTATTTTTTAAAATGTATTGCCTAAGTCGACATTCAAAATACGTTTTTAAATTTTTGTTTTATGTGCTTAGTAATAAAATATTTTTTTTTTAAATAAGATAACTATAGATATTTGAATTACATTTAATTATGTAATTTATCGTCTTAAATTTAAGCTTTTAATTATTAATGAACGTACTTCTGCGGTAGAATCGGAACGACTTGTAAGAAGTCCAGTGCTACTATCGTAGTTAAATGTTATTTCCGATCGTCCTTTTTCTGAAAATTTGACGAGATTTCCAGCACCAGATATCACAAGTTCAGATTTATAATCCTGTGAATTTTCTATAGCACTCACCTTTTAAAACAAGAGATATATTTTTTAAGGATGCCGATATAAATTAAAATTTACCAAATATACTTACCACATTACTATAATCTCTTAAAAATAGCATTTTGTTCCCTGAACTATCTGTCACAGTTGATAATTTTCCAAAACTTGTATTCTTAGAATACAAGAATGTATACCTTACTTGACCAGTCATTAAATCATGAGTAGCCGTATGTTGCCCATATCTATTAAAAATATAAAGTTCCCCAGTGGCAGGATATGGTATTTGATACTCTCCATTCATAACATGCGATGGCAAATATGGTTTAAGAGCGAGAATATGAAGATTACCCTAAATTAATTTTCAATAAATTGAATTTTAAATCAATTTTAAATTTATATTAATTATGATATACCTGATCAGCAACATTAAGTACACCGTCTGGAGAAGCTATAATAGCTGAGATTGTTGTGAATTTTGCAGTGATTGACAGTAGATGTTCACGAGACCCATTTCCACATTGACAAGTAGTATTAAAGCTATCACAATCACATTGCCTAAGTAAAAATAATATTAAATAAATTATTTTATTTCCTTAAAAATATCAATAAAACCTAAAAACTTTAACTGGAAAAAAATATAATATATAATTCCAGTATATAATACTTTGAGTATAATATTTTTAATATAATTTATCAAATGAGATTCTGTTATAAGTCTATATTTTCTATCAGTATATTATATTTTTTTATTTACTTCATTTTATAAGAAATAAATATATACATAATTGTAGCGACATTATTTATTCAATATATTATAAAATTTGACATATTATTTAACATAGAAAATTAAAATAAATATTAACGACTTAGATAATAAATCTAAAGCAATAATTAGTCAGTTTACACATTTTAACTATATCTTCGGGGTGTATATATTATTATTATATAAAATCAGTGGATTTTATTTTAATAAAAATACTAATTCAGATTATCTTTAAGAAAACTTACGATCAGCTTTTATTATAAAAGAAGATAGAAACAACGATAAAGATTACTTTAGAAGTTGTTGATGAAAATAGTTCATTAAAGTAATGTGAATAAAGCAGATTTAGTGGATAAACTCAATTAAAATAATAATAAAGTTTTAAAATTACAAAACTTTTATGAATTAAAAAAAATAAATTTATAGTGCTACTAAATGTAGAAAAAGAAAAAACCATGGTCTGCAAAATAACATAGAAATATAGTAGATGAATAATAAAAACCGATGAAAATTATTTGAAATAATTATGTTCTTGTTTCAGAATCTAAATTATAATAATATACAGTATTATTTTATGGCCGATAGTGCATCGTGGAGAATTTTTCCACTTACAAGTTCTACTTAGGGTATCATTATTTATTTTATTTTTTATTAAATAATAGTTGTTACCAAAATGAGTTGTTTTTACATCTAAAAATATGATTTATAGTAGCATGAGTATTTTCTTTGACAATTATAAACCAGAAACGTGTTATCATTGAAATTTTTTACAACGTAATTTAGGATAACAAAAAAAAAAAAAAAAAAATGTTTTTTTTACTTATTATAATTTTTTAAAATACTAATACTGAAATTAGTAATTTATAATTATTTATATACAATAGCTTTGCTTAATACCTAAATTTTATTTATAGGGTAATTTTGTTTTTACTTGTTTATAATATCTATCGACATTTTTACTATTGAAATTTTTTTTATTATTATTTATTAATATGATTATTTGTGTCAATTTTTAAAATTAGGTTTTTTTATTTACTTTTGAGGATTTTGAGTTTGCTGATAGCCAGCAAAATGTGATATGTATCCAGCAGAATTAACCACCTTGATAGTGTTGACCTTTCGTGAATCACTTTGAGCTATATATAAATCACCATATGGACTGAATGTTATGCCCAGGATAGTGCCCAAAGGCGTTTGAGTGGCCTTCAATGATTCTGTCATTACTTCTTGGTTTTCGTGCAACGATGAATCCTTCCCATCCTTGTCTACTTCATTACCCGAGTAACAGTGTAATGGCGATCCTGCCACTATTTTGACACGATGATCTTTGGTCACTTTTAAAACTACTCTATCGTCAGTAATATGCAAACTTTCATCCAGAGGATTCAACGCTAAATTAGTAGGCCATTGGAGTTGTACCTAGTATAATAATATATTAAAAAAATTAATTTAACTGAGATTCTATAATGTTACTTACTTGTGAAGTCGGTACAGTGGTTTTACAAGGCATGGGTTGCCAAATATTATTGTGCTTATGATGACCGATCAGTGTATGAATATTCCCATCAGGAGTAATCACTCTAATATTAGTACCATCAGCTAGGTACATGGTCCCATCGGAAGATATTGCAATACCTAAAAAGAATTAATTCAAGAGTTCAATGCTTGTAAAATTACTTCAAACTTAGCATAATAAATATACATTTTTAATTGTTTATATTTGGAAATAATTACACATTAAATAAATAACAATTCAAAAAATATTAACTGAATAACTTTTTCATTGTTGAAAATAATATGAAAATTACTCTTTAAATCAATAAAAACTAATTCTAAATTGTAACAGTACACCGTTACCACACAATGAATCAATCTATTCCACTATCATTCCAATATACACCATAGATAACGCTTATACACTACCTATATTTGTACCTAATAATATCAATAATTAACATATTAATTTTATTATTATTTCTTCAAATAAACAATATCATATCAAAATGTAATAAACTACTATTATAATTAAAATGGCTAATCTTTTAACTAATAATTCAGTAAATAGCGCATATCTTATATTACTTTTCTTGTACCTTATCATCTTCTGCACCAATCATTACTGCCTTATAATACACAAATACCTCGACGAGTGGCCGTTAAATGTACCCAAGTCTTCTTAATTGACTATCTAATTATATGATTAGTCACTAATATAAAATTACCGGTAACAACTACGTCGTGTTGCAATACGGAATTTCTATATCAAACCAACATATACACTTAGTTCCATCAACTTTTCCTCGTAAAAACATCTCGGCAACAACATTTAATGAATTGTTGCAATACGAGATTTCCTCACACTTCATATATTTTATCTTGACAACGAAGTGGCAACAAAAACATTGCGATAAGATATACACTTCATTATCCACCCATATACCAACACGTACAGCAATTAGGAGTAGCGATTCCCAATTACCAGGTTTATTTTATGATTATATATTTTAATGTTTGTATTCATATCCTATTTAAATTTATGTTATATTATATCAAATCAAAACGTATGTAATATTGTCATTTAACATAATAATAAAAGTTAATAATTTGTTTATATACCGACGACTAACATTTTATTACTAAATGAAACATCGGAGAATGTTAATTTAATATTCAATTTTAAAATTAATTCATACATTTTTATCCATTCAAAGTACAATTATTAATTTTTAATCACTAAGCAAATAAATGAATAATCATGAATAAATTTAAGAATTATAATATAATAATAACTACTTAGTAATTTTCAAACCTTTAGGATTCGAAAGTTTTGCATTGATTGCTTTTTCACCATCCCCACAACTATTTTGATCACCTGGTATACAACGTTCTCCTGAACCAACGTATACCTCGTAGTTTATTGTAGGATCAACTACTATTGAATTTGTAGTTAATACACGAAGTATTTGATGCTTTTCAGGATCAGAAACATACAAATGTCCATCAGTAGGAGACAAGCATAAATAGTATTGATATGATACTTGAGTAGCACTGAAAAAATATTAAAAATATTTTATAATAGGTACTTAATATTTAAGTATTACAACTTTCTAAATAAGCACCTAAGTTGTAGTACTGTAAAAACATTTCCATCCGGTGTCAACTTTCTAATAAGATTAAAGTCTCCGACGTAAATGCTTCCATCAGGACCACAGGCTAATGCTAAAGGTAATAAAAGCCTTGTATCCTTTGCAATTCCATTACAATCCTTACAGTTCAATGGTCTTTGCATGCCTGTACCAGTTACGACATGTAATGTGTGAGGATATTGATGTTTAAAATATAATATAGAACCATCGCCTTTTTGTAATATCCCTAAAAATAAACATATCGATATTAAATCAATTTAAAAATTACAGAGTAAAGATTTCAAAATTATATAATCTACATTTAAAATATTATTAATAACTAATAAGTAAAAATATATGATCAAATGTTACTATTAATTACCTATATAATACTCTCGAGTTCAACTCAATATACAATTTTATTTACCTTCATGAAAGTTAAAATGGTGATGTACATCTAAACTCCATCCACCTATGTCTGATATATCTACATCAAAACCTTGTAGAACCGCCATTTGTACTTCCCATATGATTTGATTACAACTTTTATATTCATAACCAATTGAAACTTTTGCATTTGCGATTCCATATACCTATTAATGTATTACACAATAATATTCAATAAAATTAATCGTCTCAAAACAAATATAAATGTAATTTATATAAATAAACTAACTTTTTGTTTATAAACATTTCGTTTATCCCACGTAAATGTGTACTTCAAATTTGGATCTGCCTCAAGTTTATGATTATAAATTGATCCTTCAATTTCAACTGAGATGTGTACAACTTTTAGTTGTGGTGATATATCAGATTGAGTGAGATGAATAATTAAATATGAATAATACCCAGTTGCCCAGCTGCTTCTGTATATTAGGTTCAAATTTGAACCGGGAATACCAATACTTTCTTGAAGTAACTAGAAATAAAAATTTTAATTTTTACAATTTTCAATTTAACATATACTCAAACAATTAATGTTAACAAAAATTAAATGTGAAACTGAAAATGTTTATAGTTTTAGTATTACAATTGATAACTTTAAATTATTGAACGTAATTTTGTGATAATTATGTGTGAAAAATATAGAAAGAAACCAAAATCAAGAAAAGGTCAATTGATGAAAATATTCGATAGGTAATATTGTAACGGTACACCGTTACTCCACACACATCGGTCGCCCTCTACAACACATAATGAACCATTTCTGTTACACTGTCATTTCAAAACACACAATAGATAGCGTTTTCATATTAACCGTATCTGTATCTAATAATCGCGCTAATTAAAATCTTAAAAATTATTATGGTGAAGAAAGATGTATAACACATGATTCCCAATACCATAAACTATTTTACTATCCCCGATTGATTCCAAATTAATTAGTTTATTGATTTATTAATTATTGTAAGCACACATTTGTTTAATTATTTTGTTTATTATTTTACTTATATTCACTTTTTTTCAGTGAATTACTAAAATTATATATATGTATATAAGCTGATATTGTCGGAAAAATTTACCTGCGTTTCTGCGAATATAACACTTTTTCCTGGCATTCCCCCGATTTTTTCTGGCAACCATGTAGATACAATTTGTGGATTTTCTTTGTGATCAATGCACGGTGTTATGTTGTATGAGTTTTGTTCGTGTAGACCTACATTTAATGTTAATACATTTATAAGAACGGTTATTGATTATGGTGTTGGTAAAACAAGTCGTCAATGAATATTACCATTTGAATCAAACGAGGGTTCTTTATACGAATCCATTTCCTCGTTTAAGGTCATTACTATTGAAGGTAAGGATACGATCTGGTTCCAGGGCACATACAGTGTTTTGGTCTGGGGCTTGAATGGGCTTCGCTGAAACTGAAGCGTCACTGCTTCACCGCCATTGACCATTACATCAAACCTAAGCACGCACATACTCAATCATTACATTCGCAGATATTATTTCCAATTGATTTTATTTACCATCCACCAGATCTAGTCAACGTGAATCCAAATCTTGAATCTCGATCTACTGAAACTCGAATGCCTATAATGCCTAATCCTTGTGGTGACAATACTTGGCCCCGCACTACAGATACTCGTCTGGAGAAAAAACACATTAACATATTAATACAACTAGTATCTACTAAATAACCCGTCACCGTCGATCATGTATTATTATTTATTTTAAATTATTTATAAAAAATAATATTAGATCATATTAGTATTTATTTGTTTTAAAAATTTCGAATTTAAACCATTTTTAATTACATATTGAGAATAAATTACCACTTTAGCCGTTACTCGTTATATTACGAGTTAATTGAAATTATTGATTTTGTATATTATTTTAAACATTTTAAATATTTTATACAAAAATCTATTTTAAATATAATATTTATTCTAAGAAATTATTGAACGTATAAAAACATTAAAAACGTATAAATATTACTCGATAATTTATATCGCACATAATTGAGCAAACCTACAAATAAAATAAAACTTTGTACTCTACTAAGATTTTATTTTATTTTTTTATTTTTAAAATCTAAACTACAAAATAGTTTATCAACATAGACAAAGTGATACTATTCACTTAATATTTTTATAGTTAAATCTTAATTAATATCAATTAGATTGTGATGAATTTAGATTGAAAGCTTAACACTGTACTAGGCTGATACAATAAAAAATATTGTAAAAACTCTTATATAATAAAAATACATAGGATTTTAGAAAATAAAATTCGTAATAATTATACTGGTATAATTCCAATAGATAAAAATATTAGCCAAAAAATGTAGGCTACAAAAAATAATTTAATTTTTAAATTCAATAATATATTTAACTTTTTATTAATTTAATTTATGTTTATTGTTTATTTTATTATTTTCACATTTTACTTTAAACAATTTATGATTAAACAATCTTACAGCACGCGACGCATAAGTATCTACTGTTTTTTCTGATTCATTTAAATATCATATTATATTAAGATATATAATGTAGAAATAATATTTTTAATATCAGTTTAGAGTAGTTGTTACATTTCATTATTTCATCTATTACGATTTCAGTTAAAACTTTTTTTTTAATACTATTTTAGTAACTTATGTATTTAAAAATGAATTTATTTTGAGCTACTTAGTTCAAGTTTAGGATCTTATTTAATGATATTATTAAGGGTAATATATCAACAAACTTTATTTGAAAACTTGTTTAATTGGTAAGCAATTATATTATGTTTAAATAAGGATTTTGTTAAATATTATAAACTAGCACGATTCGATAGTTATTCAATTAATTTTAAACATTTCAGTATGAGTATTCAACTTTTTTCTTCATATTTATGTATTTTCTTCCTTTTTTTATTATTTTAATTTATTTACTGTAAATTAAATTTGGATAGAGTAAAACATGGTTTTAAAAATTAAGTCATATAGTATAATATAATTAATAAAAAAAATTGAAATATTGTCTTTATTAATTTAGAACAAATTTAGTTGTTTGAGATTAATTAATTTGCATCATTGCATACGCGAAACGCACACGTAATACATAACCATATTATACCCAAATAGTTAGATACCTAACGATTTAAATGTTCCAATATTATCAATATTATGGCTCAACAAAAAATATAATAATAAAGTTTAGACATTGAAAATCAGATATTATAATATCAGTGAACTGAGCTTATTAAGCAGTCTATGGTTGTAATTTTAAATAAAAATATAATATTTATCTAACCGTAATTTTTTATATTCATTATTATGTACAACGTGTGTAAAATTTAACTTTATAATCTATACGAAAAAAAAAGTTACAGAAATTACAATAATAATTGTTTGGTACAATGAAAATAATAGACATTAGATAGTAGATAAACGAAAAATATTTTGAGTAAACGGTTTGTAAGACTAAAATAATAATAAAAAAAATCTAAAAATATCGAAAGACACAAAGACGCCACAATTTAACAAGCAACATTTACAGGCGTTTGAATACAGTAGATTTATTTCCAATTCGGCTTTTGGCTTTTTATGATAGACTATCATAAAATAAGTTCAAATATTGTTACTAATATTGTTATTAATATTGCTCACTATTGTGAGTAGTTGATATTATGTAATAAATTATAAGTGCAAATGGATATTAGCTGCATTTTTATAAGTTATAAATTAAATCTATAATTATAGCATGTTTTTTTTAATCGATAAACAAATCCATACGCATGACTGCAATAATTATTAGCGCAACGTTTAGGCCATACGAGTATTATTTTACATCTTTTAACTGTGAACGGTTCATTATAAATAAATAAATAGATATGCATATTTACAAGTTATATTATTATCATAATTCATAGATACTTGTATAAACGATTTGCGGTAGTTTAATCAGTAAGTAGGTAATTAAACAATGGTTATTAATATTATACTCTTCGAGAATTAAACAAACAATAATTTTAGGTATTTATTTACAATGTTGTTATTTTGACACACAATACATTAGAATATTTATACAACCGCATGCATAAAGCAAAATACGCTTAAAAAAAAAAAATAAATAAATAAATAAATAAGCAAAATTAGACAAAACATTAAGCCTAGGTGTTTGGTACTGAAGGCTGTTGCATAAAATTATGTGCAGTACTTATTCTAATGATGTTTTAAATAAGTATTATTTCAAGTTGTCAATGATAATGGACACATATATACATGCAATAATGATTTTGTTGTAGTTGATGTTGTCAGAGTTTTATATTTTATTCAACAAAAATACAATAGGTATAACTAATAAACACATAAAATGCGAATTATTAGTAGGATACGAAAAAAATGGGGAAAAAAACTAGCTGCGAATTATGTAGATATGTAATCAAGCCATCATATCGATTGGATTGACCAAATCACGGTTCATACACAAAAATACATGGAAATCGTTTACACGAACAAAATATAATAAGACATTAATATTCTATGAACAAATGAATCCAATACTAATATTATTACTGTCCAAAATAACTTAAAAATAAAATGTATCAAATGTATGATCATAATTTATTTTTGCTTAATGGTCAGCTCTCAATCATTTTACATTGTTTCGATTGTACTATAGGCAAATTTAATAAAGTTATGTATACATCAAGTGTATGTAAACACGTAAGAAAATTATATTGATTTCAAGTTGGTAACTAATTCGAAAACTTTCTAACTGAATTATCGATAGATTGTTAGGAGCTGCATAAACTATGCGTTAAACAATTGTTTGGTTTAAAAGTTTAAGGCAGCAGCATGGTTTACTAACATTAATAATATTATGTACTTGGAAGAGTAAAATTTTGGACATTTTGTACAATTCTAAGTTTATAAGATATTGCGATTTAAATATAATCATGTGTAAATAAAAAAAAAAAAAAACTTAACACGGTTAAGATATCCGTAAATGTAATATCGATGAAAAAAAATATATATTATGCATACATAACCCCAAAAAAATGGTGATATAATATTGTGACATAATAAAAAAATAAAATAAAATAATAAAATTAATAACCGTGGGAAAGTACCGATATTGTAATAATATCGTCTGCATTAACGATCCATCTGTCATAAAAATTACAACCATGATTTAATTTTTTTTTTTTATTTATTAAATTTTTTAATTAATAGGTATATATATATATATATATATAAATAAAATAAAATAACCTATAAAATAAAATATTTAATATCAGTGCTAAAATGTTTGCTTCTAATGCCTATATGCTAATTACTACTGGACGACACATATATAGACACATATGACACAAAACAAAGTTGTAGATACCTGTTTTACTTGTAAACATATCGCAAGAGCATCAGCTGAGGTTATCTGTATATTATAATTATTAATAAGCTAACCAAAATATGTAAATATAGTATAAAAAAACAAACTTGTACAATTTCGATCAACAGCGTAATTTGTGTTATTATTATTGTTAATATCAACGAAGTAGTAAAATTTGTAAACATTTTGCAGGTGGAGTTTTACTATATTAATAATTTACTTTTTTATTTTAACCAATATTATAATCACGTACTATTTTAATCCCGTACACAATATCAACACCAACTCTGTACATAAATAATTCCCATGCTGTTACCTTATACCTTTATTGAAATAGTTAAATGTTAAATTGTTAAACCGAATATAGTTCATAATATTATGAAATAACTAGAAGGGGAGTTTGTTATTAAAGGCAACAAAAATCTACTCATTCTTGATGAAGTTACGAAAAAAAAAAATAAAAAAAATATTACAATAATCTGGGTTAAAAATTTCGCAAACAACAAATTATAAAATTATTATATATATTATTATAATCAATTAGTCATTTCTTTAATCGTTTACCAAAATGAGAACAAAATGATGAGCAATCTGACTATGTGCTGTCAGAAAAAAACCAAATACAAGCTTTATGAAATATTTAAAAAAAAAAAAACCAAAAACAAAATTACAATTTATAATTTGTAAACTTACCCAGGTGCAAAGGAGTTCCAAAATTCACTATGGTACATATTCGTTTCGAAGTGTACGAGGACGGACAATAGAAAAAAAGAGAATGAAAAAGAGTAGGAATATTACCAAAATACCATTTTAAAATATATAAAAAAAAAATATCTTATCGTCTAACTCTTGTGAGCTCTAGACATCTTAAACAAACCAAATATAGAGATATTGTACAAGACATTGGACTAGTCCAGTTGATGTTGGTAATTTGCAATTTCTTACAAACGCATAAGTATGGCGGAGTTCGTTGGTAAATGATAAAATAATGTTTTCATTGACTAATAATTATGATAACATTTAATAAAATTAAAGAACACAATTTCAATAAATAGATTTGTTTAAGATGTCTAAAACAATAAAACAATGAACAATGTTCTTAAATCATAATATATTATATAGGCACTATACATAGTTTTTTGAGAAACATTAATAGTGTGGTTTGTACTTATATGAATTGTGTTGCGTGTTTTAGTTTTATTACCTTCTTTATTTTTCCTTTTTTTTATAACGATTTAAACTAAACAATAGTATACTATCTTAACAGCGTTAGATTATTTATTTATTAAATAATTCAACTATATTGTGTTGAAAATTCTATTTTATAACCAAAACGAACTCCACCTGCATTTTGAAAAGTCTCGTAATGCACGTTATTCATATGTCGATCTTGATATTATCAAGCTTGTCGTTTCACAATTACGTAATTCAAGTGTAAATGTGATTATGTAAAATACACGTATATTTACATAATATATATATAATACCATATAAATATATATTTAAGTATATAAATATATATATATATTTTTTTTTTTTTGCCGAAAGCCAAGCCTTTTGGAACAACATTTTTATTCAGAAAAGGGTACTACACAGGCAGCTACTTATTACAAATAAAGTAAGAAATGAGTCACAAGTATTTTTTTTTTCGAGACGTACACAATGGAATTTCGACATATCTATGTAATAAAAGCATTAACACACACAACACAGTGTTGAAAATAAAATAAGAAAAACAAGTAAAATAACAATAAAAAAAAGATAGTAAAATCTATTAAACCCTACACACCCAAACATATATTATTATTACTTATTATTTGTATATCAATGGAACACAATAAAATAGTCAACGAAATTATATTATAGGATTTGTACTGATCTATTTTGGAGATATAACTTATAAAATTATGACATTAAATTTGGTGGAAATGTTCGAAATACAATACATTAGTGGATCGATTATTGGACACTTCTTCAAAATTTTAAATCATTTATTTTTAGCGATAATTCGTGATAATAAACTGATCATCAAATGATAATAAAAACTAAGAATATTTATACTTTTTTTTTTTTGAATAGCGCCTATAATTTCTTTGAACAAAGGATCAACATTAAAAAAATAAAAATATATACCAATCAGAAACTAAGAAATTACAAATTAATTGTTATCTTTCTAATTCAAGAATATGTCTTATTTAAGATTATAACAGCAAATAATTGTATGATATATGCTTTTGAAAAAATGTAAATATGGATTTATTCATTAAATTTAAACAGAAAATATCTTTAAAATTATTTGATACTGGACAACTAATGGTTGTGTATAGGTACACACAACTTATACTTTGTGTGTGTCTTAAGTATTTTCAAACTTGAAAATATTAAAAAATAATTGTATTTAACAAGTGACTTAATATATATTTCTCTAAATGAGTGATTGAAATGTATGTGTATATAATATATGTATGAATAGGTGTAATGACATAACCAAATACTCACTGCTCTCTATATTCATCCAAATGTGCATAGCTTTGAACACTATGCTCTTCTACCAGAAATTTTACTCTTTGATAAAAAGAAGCAGTTACCGATGGTGGCTGTTTTCTTAGTAATACATCAAGAGGATCATTAGAAGCTAAACACATTATATGTTCAGCACAGGAAGCAGAATTACAGCACTCGCTATCTGAACAATCAGTCATTCCATCTAAACAGTTATACATGCTATATTGTACATTTTTGTAAAAATGAATACTTATTAATGAAAAATATTATGTTACAATAAATAATATAAATTTGTTAAGTGGTTTCAATAGCGAATCATAAATAAATATTTATGTAATTTTGTAAAAAACATATTTAATAATCATTTTTAAGCACCGTGTATCAATATGATTTATGGTAGGTAATATTTCATATTTTTAATTACTCATAGAAATTAAATCGCTGAGTAATAATAATTAAAATAAGTTATAAACATAATTAATCACGATCTTGCAGTCTTGATGTTTATCACGAGTAAATGCAAAATTAAAACAAAGACAGTAACTGCATTAGGAAAATTAAAAAAAAAAGACTTTAATTTCAATACTCGGACCAAAACGACAATATTCTAGTATTTTTACACATACTATACAAATTTTAAAGTTAGTACCCTACGATAATTATATTTATAACTTAATAGTTATCATTATTAACTTGCATTGATGTATAATATATGAACCGAAGCTTTTCGGTGATACAACCACAATATAAAAAATATTATTCTTTACAATTTATGGGGTATAAAGATTAAATTTTTATTGAAAATAATTAACCATGATGAAATTTCCTATACACGTGACTATTAAATTTGATAAATTACATTTGCTTATGTCATAAGCAAATGAAAAATATTCTTATTTCTTAAATCAAATAGGTTTTTTGCATAAAAATGAAGTTACAATGTATTTTTTATTCAGTAAAATAACTGTGACAATAGCATGAATAAAAATAAAGTAAAAATTTAAAACCAAAAAAACTCTAACTATTACGATATTTAATAATTATTTTAAAATATTTGTAAGTGTTGATAAAAAAAAAATATCTGAATTTTGTAAATTATGTGTTTAAGTAAAATAAAAGAAAGTATTTACAAATAAAAATAGAACTCTTAAGCACTAACAATAATCAGTTCATAAAAGAGAGAAATTTACACTTTGTTTTCAATAAAAAGAACAAATATCTATGTCAACTGAATTTTACAAATGAGTTATTTATTATTGTATTTATTTATTTATTTAAAAAAAAAAATGTGATTTATGAAAAGAAGCAAATATTTTGCAGCAATGTCAAAACTGAATCAATAAGCCAAGACCAAAATTAAGAAGATAAAACATTGATATTGGTCTTGCTCTGCTCATTACTAATTGAAATATAGGTATACCTTGATCATTATCGATTTCGTCGTTGCATTCCATTTCCAAGCGAACCGAACAGCTTTCTCCTTCCCATCCATCATCACATACACAGCTGTACAAATTGTTAATTAAGACACAATTTCCATGATTACCGCAGCCGTTATCGCAACCCTCTGAAAAAATAGAGCATATTATATTATATTATAATCTATTATGATTAAAATAAAATAATATCGAATTATATAATAAATATGATTTTCAGCTTACGAAAAGTACAATGTTTGCCGTTCCAACCTCTAGAACATACACATGTGCCATTTCTACATTGGCCATGTTCAGAGCATCTCTCGTCACAAGGAAGTTGATCACATTTATCACCTGTCCATCCAATATCACATTCGCATCTACCTTGATCACATTTGCCATGCGAACCACAGTTGAGATTGCACAACGCTAAAATTAGTGAAAGATAAATATATTATCAAATATTTAATTGCATGACGTGTGAACAAAAAACCTATAATACCTTGTGAACAATCTGGCCCGGTCCAAAATTTATTACAAATACAAACTCCCGTTTCTAAGTCATATGTGCCATGGTCTGAACAACGAGGAAGACATTGGAATACTTGCTTGTTCATCAATGAACAATCTTCTCCTTGCCATCCAGCTTTACAATAACATTTACCTGATACACAAATACCGTGTCCAGAACAGCTTTTATCCATACAATCCACTGAAAACGGAAATATATCTTTATAATCAAATAATAAATAAAAACAATCGCAGTACTTTCGTCACAATCGTCCCCTTTCCATCCCTGTTGACACTGGCATACGCCGTTTTTACAAACGCCGTGTCCAGAACAATCAGCTACTCTGCAATCAGTTTCAGGTATATCACACTCTGTACCTTTCCAACCTTCTTCACAATGACAAAGGCCTCCACCATATTTCCCATGGTTCGAACACAGCATCGGACATACACCTTGTTTTTCGTAAAATTATAAAATTTAGGAAAGTCCGATAGAATAAAAATGTAAAATGCAAACATATTTACTTTTAGAACAATCGTTTCCTTGATATCCGTCTATGCAATCACACTTTCCGAGATAACAAGACCCATGCCCAGAACATTCGTTGGGACATGTCGTTGAAACGTCTTCGGCTTCTGCGATTTTAAGCACTACCGGATGTGGTCGAAGATCGTCATTATAAATAGACAAAAACCATCGACCCGTGTCTAAGTACTGTATTAATGTTACATTGACGACTAAAGGATCTTTTTCGATAACATCTGTCGATCTGCGACTTAGCCTGTTGTCTAATCTACCCCCTTTAATGAATTCCGAAAAATCATGTTGGGTTATACTAGGAGCTACGTTTCGACGACCATATACAGCAAAATTAGATCCCCATGGTAATGTAAGATTAAGCCTCATGAACACTGGCTGTTTATTATAAAACTCCAAGTTCCAAAAATGGTATGGATATACATTGGAACTGTATGGAGTATTGAAACTAGTTATCTCCAAGACTGAGGGCCATTGATACCTAGTATGTTGGCGATGCAAATCATTTAGATCATCTGGAGTTACATCGTTTTTAAATTTACCACGTGTTGATACATTTGTAACAGTAGTAGTGGTTAACGGTGGTGCTGAAAAAAATGATTTTACGTAAGTATTAAAACAATATAGTCTTAGTAAAATCATCAAAAAATATGCAAAATAATCTAAAATTTGCTACATAATTATTTATTACATGTATAAAACAAAGTTTGTTTAGTTTCCTCATAAATCTTTATTAACGTTAATTTATATCTAAGAGAGTGCTTATTGAAACTTAATTATCTGAAAATCTAATCAATATAAGTTATAAGTTATAACACAGAGCACAAAGTAATTTTAATATTTATTTGTAAAATAGCATTTCTATACGTTGTATACCAATATATGAAATTGCTAGAAAAACAACCTTATTAATTTAAAGTTTAGATTTTATGCTCTAGCTTTAGTTACTAGAGTTCAATATCGAAGATTAATGATAATAAACCAAAATTATCTGAATTAATGGTCCAATATTAAAATAGAAACGATAATAAAGCCAAAATTTGACTAATAATTAGTTGTTTTATTTTTTAAATCTAGTTTTATATTAACTCTATTAAAATGATAAGCTTTAGTCATTTAAATATAAAAAGAAGATAAAATATATTGATAATAATAAGTATTAATATTCAATTACCTATCTATAAGAGATATTTAAAAAAGTTTGATACATTTTTGACAAAAAGTATTCAATAATTCATTTTTTATTGTTTTACAATTGACTTGAATTTTTAGAATACAAGGACTATCAAAAAATAATTTTAAATAGAATTACTAATAAGAATTACTATTTAGTAAAAAAGAATAGTGCAGTATTGCAGTATTCGTTTTCTCACAGACCTGCGCACAACATAAAAAATAAACGCATTCAAGTAAGAAATTTTTTAATTTTTTTAAGTAAAATCATACTACTACAAAAATTATAGAAAAATATTATATTATTCTTTACAACTTTTACAATGGTTGATTTTACTTTAAGATCATTCAAAATTAAAAAAAAAAAAATGTTTTAGGATGAATATGTTTTGTTTGTTTCGCGTGGACATAGAGATTAGATAACAGACAATTTCGAAAAATTTTGACAATAAAAGAAATGTATCTTCTGAGAAATGCTTAACAAAGACAGTTTTATTAATAATAAATGTAAAAGTAACTAAAAAATATTTAAAACGATGCTTTTGTACGACCATTGGTAATCTATTAACTTCAACTCTCAATAGTCATAACAAAATTAAAAGCTTGCACTAAAAATCAACGTAGAAGTTTTCCAAATAAATGAGCTTATAAAAATATATGCTATTTTAAAAACGGTTGAAATTAACGTATAAAATGATGTAATAATATAATCTCTATTTTAATTTTATTAAATTTATTTTTATTTTGGAATTATAAACATTTAATTTAATGAGTTAACAACTAGTCATTCCTATATTATAATATATAATAGCAAATTTTTATGATAAAATTAATTGTTTTAAACATATTTCTATCAATTAAGTCTTGGAATAAAGCTATTAAAGTAATGCATTTAATTTAAATTCAAATAATTATTATTTTAATAATATTTAATGATATTAAATTACAATTATTTCATACCTTCAGTAGTAAATTTTGGCGAGTTTTCCGGATCCATTGCAATAGCTCTTGATTTTTCCATGAAAATACATTTTTCTCTGGTGTCAGTACATGATTTCCTTACAGCTATTTTAAAAAAAAAAAATAAAAATTGTAAATCACAATAAAATTTAACTTCTCTTTGATATTAACTAACCAAGTAAATAAAAAAGGAATGTTGTGATTACGAAGGTAACAAATACCAATAGAAGAAAACTGCATTTCCAAGTGCATTTTAAATTGCATTTTTGTTGAATTTCTTGAAATCTTGAAGTTGAATAGGGTGAATATTGAGAACTCAATCCCGTAGACCTTAACGGAAAAACTGGTACAGGCGGATTCGCCCTTGAATTTGTATTAAGCTCACCAGGAAACATCATTTTGAATAATTTTTCACTTCAAATATTAACATGCTGATTAACTTTTCATTGAAATCCTAAACAAAATAAAAATATTGTAAAATATTTTGAATACATTCTACTTCCAATAAAAATTAATAACATTTAGAAATACATACTAAACTTAAAATAATAATTATTCAAGGGTTAATTAATTACAAATGAGTATAATATAGGTATTTATAATTATTAGTTATGTTAATAAAAGCAAAGATATTTATTATTCATAACTAATAATAAAATACTATTCATTCGATATTTTACACATCATATTATGATATTATGCTATTAAAAATATCATTTATCACTTTATAAGTGTAAAATGCTACAAAAAACTATATAATACTAAACAATAGTGGATAAAAAAATTATTTAAATTCATATAACAAAACATTTGTTAATGGTTTTGATTTTAAATAAAACATTTATATCTATTAAAAATTGACAGATGGGTATTAAACATTTTGTTAGAGTAGATAAAATATAGTTTTTATTTTAAAATTAAATTATCCATCAATTGCCAGTATAATTTTAGTCATTACTAAAGACAGGCTTTTCTGCCTTAATTGTTTTGTTATTAAAATAACAAATACTATTTATTATTTTTTTCTTAGTGTAGCCAAAAAAAAAATAATAATATTCTACACGTAATATAAAAAAATAATATAATAGATCAGCGGTTCCCAACCTATGGGTCGCGAGCCATAGGTATAATATTAAACATTATATATATTTAAAATAATATTATTATATATTTTTTGTTATATTTCTGATCATAATAATATTTAATCATTTTTAACTATAGTGTACAATAAGTGTACAAGTAACAAGTTTTAATCCAGATATTGACTTTCTTGTGAAGAATAAGCAATGTCAAAAATCAGATTAAATTGCTTATCTTGTGATAAAGTTGAATTAAGTTTTTTTTTTTAAATTTTTTAAATTAATTATTCCTAATAACTACCTATATATATATATATATATAAAAAATATATATGACATATGTTATGTTATATATTATAATTTTATGAAAACGTATATAGGTATGCTATGGATGGGCCACAAATATTTTTTTACAAAATTAATGGTCCGCGAAACTAAAAAGGTAGGGAACCGCTGTAATAGATAATAACAATAAATTAAATTTTTAATGCTTACATGGTTAATAATGATAATTAAATAAATTTAATTATCTGTTGTCAAATAAATTAGATTTATAGACAAAATAGTATATTTTATAAAATAAAAAAAAAACGTAAGTTGAAAAGGTTTGTTTAAGGCTTGAAGTATAAAATCTAAAATTCTACAAAATCGATAGATATTAATTTTATAAGTACACTTATAACATAAGTCTACAGACTTAACTATACATTAATTCAATAGTTACTAACATAAAATAAAGTATATGTAAATAAGTACCATTTATAAAATAATTTATCATTACAAATAATATAAGGTGCTCTTATATTTTATTATTCACTATATAACAAGACTTAATTAATAAAAGCTTAAATAGTTTTTGAACGAAATATTATGTTAAAATAATCAGATTATGTAGAAATAATAAGCTAATAATTTTGAAATCAAGGAAATTCGATTCATGGAATTTCGATCTGTATTGTTAACGTAAATGGATACCTACTTATACCTAACAATATTAATTGTTGGTCCAATACAGATATCCAATATAAACTTATAGTAAATAATTACACTCATTCTTTATACTCAAAATAGTTTTGTGAAATTCTAACAATAAATAAAAATATAAAAAAGAGATTTTCCTTTCTATTATTCAACGAAAGTGCATAAAATCTTTTATTGGAAATACATCCATCCCATCAATAACTGAACAATATATGCACATCACTCATACCAATTTCTTATAACTTATAGAACATAAATTCGATTTTAATATATTTAATAACTATTTCACAAATCATATTGATATACGCAAAAAGTAAATAAATATCGTTGTAAATGGTATTTTTATAAATTTAAAATTCATAATATTATGCTCACTAACTTTTGATATTATGAATTTTTTGTACAAAATGAACTTCTGTATATATAGATACATATACAAATAGAAAATTAATAAATCATCTGAGTATTGTACAAAATACTGAATTACTTGAATTTTTCGTTTTTTTTTAAATGAAAAAAACTACTAGTTTAACAACGATAAATATTTTCAAATCCTGAAAACCTTTTGAAGTTACATTTTTATGATTTATTGATGAAATTGTATGCTAGTTTTATGTCAATGCAATAAATATATATGAAAAAAATCATAAAAACGTTTAAAAAAAAGTATTTTGTAAGTATTTTACAGTTAGTTAAAATTGATGTTAATTTACTTGAATAATTATTACTTATTTTATTGATTAAATAACTATAGTAGTATAACTAACACAAATAAATAATAATTCTTCTACAAAAATTGTAAGTCTCGATATTTAATATTAAACAGTATTCTTTTTTATTTTCCTTGCTATACTACCTATAATGATATTTTACGTTATAAAAAATGTGAACATTATGATATATTTGCAAAATGATTCTTCAATACCTTTGAAATGCAGTTCTACAATAATATTATAAACTTATATTCAAATACAGCATATCGGTATATATGTGTACAATATAAATAAGTTCAAAGTTTTTCTACATCACATAAAAGTGAGTTTTAACGTACTCGTATTACAAATTTTCATAAGGAAAATGAAAAAAGTTACATAATTCTCTAAGTACATTGCATATATAAGTACTTAATAGAATGTAGAAAATATCCTTTACATTTCAGGACTTTTGTACTTTACTGAGGTTGACAATACAGGGAGTGGCTTGATTGAAATACGTCTGAAAATTCGTTTTAATAATAGGACTTTCATTTTATAGAATAGAAAAAAATCCTGTGACAATCCAGTTAAGCTGATCAGAAGCATTTCTTTTTTTTAACGTGGACGACAGTAAGATTTAACAAAGAATCAGTTTCTGATTCAATAAAGTAAAAACTGACAAACTCACCTACTCTTTTTATACAAGTAGTCGAGCTTATTGAAATTGTATTCAGTCTCTCTGATAAAAACTACATTTATAAAGTAAAAACCCTCGGGTGATTCGTTTATTTACGCTATACTCATTTTTAAAATGCTTATTATTTTTATATTAAAATTCTTAGTAAAATTATTGTAAACTAAATTGGTTCGAAAATAAAAGGTTAATATAAAAACTCTTTGGGAACATTTTAACTTATATTTAAACTAATTATTTTATATTGCAGTTCTACATTTACAACTTTAAAGTTATTTTTAATATTATTGTTATTATTATCTACCCACATCATTTCAACTTTTCTGCAATGTATGAACATATTTAAATAGCAATATTTTATAAAGAATATAGATACTTTAAAAAATTAGCAAATACATAGCAATTAACTTATCAATATTTGGAAAATTATAACATAGGACACCAAATTATGTGAATACGTATGATGCTGAAATAGCTACTTTCAAAAAATTAAATAATGTTAAATTGGTGGACCCATTTCAATAAAAGATCGATTTCACAAGTTGTCTACGGCATAATATATATTAAATATATATAATATAATTATATAATTAATAGAATAATTTTTAACATACATAATCTTAGGTAAACATTTATAATTATATTAATATTAAATAAATATCATGTGTATAACAATTCTGTAAAATGTCCATATTGTTAAATTTTTTTTTATTTTTTTAATTCTCTCTGTGTAGTTTCTTATATTAAATCTAGATATTCTCTCTATGAATTAACAAAAAGTATGTTATAAAATTAATTTAATTTAATTTAAATATTGATTAAATGGTATTGATAGAAGTGAAAAATAATTAATTACATAGATTTATAAATAGATTATATAACAAAAAATGAATTAGTATTATTTCAATTAGTATTATATATTATATTAATACAAACAATGCATAAATATAAAAACAATCATTTTTAAGTATTTAAAAAATTAGAAGTGTTCTGTTTTTTTTTTTAATATCTTGTGGTTGTGTTTAATATATATGATATTTCTATTGTGTGTTTTAAATATTTTATTTAATTTATAAAATATATGCAGTAAATAATATCTAAAGAGTATTTTACTAGAGTAAATGTACTATGTACAATCATAAATAAATGTAAATATATTTTGAAAATCTTTAATCTAGTAAAAAAAATATCTACTAGTGATATAACTATCTAACTATTAACTTATATATTACCTATATAATGGTAACTATAATTTATAAACATCTACTTAAAAAAATTACTAATATATATATATATATATATATATATATATATATATTCAGTTTTTGGTTAATACTAACTTATATCCAGTTTTCATCGTTAAGTTTTCATTAAATTGACATAACTTAATTACATTTATACGTCTAGCAAGAAAATCTTAAGACCTAGAAGAATTTACGATGTTATTAAATTGTTTTATTCATTCTATTTTAACCTCTAGGTATTTGTTCTTTAATTGGAATTCTTTCAGCAAACACTTCAATTTAATTTTGTTAGTAGTTTTATATAATGAATGCTTGCGCAAAATAAAACATCAATATAAACGGTTATTAAATCATGAACAAACAATTTATTTTATAATCTAAAATCACTTCCACTTCTGAATTATCTAGAATAAAAGTATTTTTCTATAACAAAAGATATTTTTATTTTTAAAACGTTATTTTCTATTTTATAATTAACATTTGTCCCATGCGTACGATTAAGACAGTCCGGTATGTTGTTATCTCTGCCATATATCGCCAAGGGCTAATAATAACAATGTTTTCTTCTAGTCATAAGGATCACATCTGGTGTTCCTTCTCAAATTATTTCGCCTTAAAACGTTAGTATAGATATGAAATAATTACCCTTTATATTAATCACTTGATTACAATAATATGATAATTTTATATTATATTTAGAACAGCCATGTTTATTTAAATGAATAAATACATTTAAAAAAAAATGTGTTCACAACCATAATAAATTACAAAAACCAAGAAAATCACGTCGTTAATAATTGTTATTAAGTTGAAGAATTATAAAAGATTTAACATTTTTATAGGTATCTTATGAACAAATATCATTGTTATATTATTCATAGTAACACATGAAGGGATTCGTTAATTCAATTTCCCTGTATTTATTTTTACATCAATCTAATAAATAGTTAATCACTAACCTCATGTTTTTCGATCAAAGATCGTTTTTTTCAACACACACTGGTTGTTAGCAAAGGTAAAAAAAAACAAATACAAGATTGACTTTCGTTACGATTAACCGATGTCAATGATTTGACTTTTCGTTTATGTTCGGAAAGCTTCGAGGGTAGGTAGTCATTTAAATTTTAGTATATACGCGTGCGCACATCCGATGCACAACCGTCGAACGAACATGCCCAGAATGTAAACGCAATCGCATTGGTTTTCTTACAGAGTTATTCTACACCGATGTTTTATGTTATTAAATATAAAATTACAAAATTACATTAATTTAATTATAATGCTCTGTTTAACGGTTTAAAACTTATTATATTTTTAACATTTTATTCTAATGTTCATTGTTAAATTCATATATCAGTTAAAGTTTAAAATGCATACTACATAAATTAAGGGGAAAAAACACAGAAACATATCCGACTTGCTAGAAAAATCCAATATATGATTGTAGTCAACATTTTATTATGTTTTAAGACAATTTTACTAAAAAAAATAAGGTTTTTTTTAAAATGTTATTTTAGTTTTTAAATTAGCATTAAATCTATACAACAAGAAACAGACAGATAAATATATGATACCCAACAACATAATTTTATTAATCTGTCACTTGCTCAAAACAGTCATTATATATGTGTTAATAATTGGATAACAAAATCCAAATTATAAATAGGTATATTCGCTAAAATATGTGCCTATGTTAAATTTAGAGAAAATTTCTGTTTTTTACATTATTTTACTTTTAAAATATTTATTATAATTTACATATTTAATATTATTAAACTAATCATAAAATGGATATTATAACTTAAGTAAAGGTGGTGAATAATTCTGTAATAAAGGTTATTTATCAGAGCTTGCAAACGTTATAATAACGTTATAATTATAACGTTACATTTGACAAAAAATGATTGAAATTTGTAAACGTAATTATAACGGAAAACGATAAACATAAATAATTAAATAACACAAATCAAAACATAATGATTAACAAAATATATGATATATCATCAAACAAAACATAACGCAAAACGTTATATATAGTATATCATTAAAAAAAAAAATAAAATAATTTTAATTATTAAATTAATAAATTATAAAATATAATAAAAATTGTAATTCTGGATAACGATAAACGCAAAGTTTGTATAACGTTTCATTGTAAATAATGTATAATAATTTTTTTTTTCAAATGCAAACCATGTTATTTATACGTAGTTAAGAATACCTACTTAAATATTGTATTTATAAAATAGTATACGAGTACATACTATACATATTACATAATATAGTATAATTATTGTATATCACTTGCATGAGTTTTTTTCCTTTAGTTTTTCCTTTAGTTTTTCTAGTGGGTTGTATTTAATTTTTGAGTTTTCTTCTGTTAGATTTTTTGCATGGAATTTTTCCGACTACCACAATACACAACAATAAAAAATATCAGACGACAATAAGATTGTGAAAAAGCCACTCATAAAATTTTAAAGAAAAAAATAAATAAAATTTCATTGGAGAACCTACCTACTTATTGTGGTAGTGATTTTAAATTTTAGTTGATGATTTTTGCACTTTAATGTTACATTGTTTATCAAACATAAGAAAAATATTTATAATCGTAATTTAGTATTTCTGCTGATATTATAGACAAATAAATATCCATATCGACAAGATAATAGAACAGAAATCAAAACGAAAAATAACTCAAATTTACTCAAATATACATTTTTATTAAATCTAGATATTAATAATAAGTTTTGTTGATCAATATTTAGCCAAATGAACGAATAAAATAATTTCGTAAACCCTACCTAATTTATTTACAACATAAATTACTGAAATTTGATTTAACAATATATATATATAATGAGTCTAGGGCTCGGAAGTTGTAGGAGCTAAAAAAAGGCAAAATATGCACGAAAAATTCAAAATATGCATTAAAACTATGTTAGATATCCAAAAAAATAAAAATATTATATCAGATGTTATTAATAAAATAATAATATAAATAAAAACTGTTTGTCACTGAAAAAAATGTATAACTGGTTGGCATTTTGACATATTTTTGAATTAAAAATATAATTAAAAATATTTTTTCATTATTTTTGAAATTACGGCAAATAACTTCGTTAAAAATTTTAAATTTTATATTCAATATTAATTGAAATATAAAAGTTAAGAAAGAAAAAAATTCAATTTTTAGAGAAATATGAAATATGCACTTTTTTTTAGCTAAAGTTGACAAAATATGCATTTTTAATTTTCAATTTTTTAACTTTCTATTGTACATATCAGATTTCTAACTTGATCTGCTATAAATTGAGAGAATACAGAACAATACGCAATTCCTACAACTTCCGATTCCTATATAATAACTAACTAATAACTAATTTTAACACGAATTCAATAAAGTTTAAATAAACAAAAAAACTTATAACTCCCAAAAAATTACAATGATTTATTTACCGTATCATACTTTAATGTTGAAAATTTACCATAAATGATGTAAGTAAAAAAAAGAATAAGATATTCAAAAACTAATACATAGATTACCTATTTTTCATGTGTAAGAGTTCAAATAAATATTTAAATAAGCGATTTAAGTATTGATAACGACGATTGAAAAATAATACCGATATATAATCTATTTTATTAATACCTACATCTTTTTATTTTTTTTTTTTTTGAAATATATACATTTAAACATACTACTCTTGTAAAAATAGCCACTGATGAAGTAGAGAGTTATATATTTTTCTTTTATATATATATATAATTGATTTAAAATTATTACATATAGATGTTATACTTAATTTATACAACACCAGAAATTAAAATATAAAAAAAAACAAAACAAATTTACAAATATTACACGTAACACAGCAACGTAATTACAATATGTGATAAAATGTATTATAAATGTATAATCACATAATTTTAAGCTAATTAATTGATTCTAAGTAAAGTCACTTATAAACTATTTATTTTTTTATTATATTCCTCAGATATGATATTTTCTCATCATTATTTAATAACTCATCAATACTTACAAAAAAAAAAGTTAAAATTATTATTTATTACCTATAAGTGTATTCTAGTTCGTCAAAAGTTATTTGAATTGAATAAATATGTAAAAAACACCTACGTTTATTATTTTATATTTTAAATTAATTTTAGGATCAAGAACTATATTCAAAAATCTGAAAGCAGAATTTGAATAGGATCTCAGCTTAAAAAGAGGTTGCTTTAGATATTTAAAAAACAGCTCTTCACCAATTATAAAAAAAAAATATAGTATTTTAATATCATAATTTATTCATTTTGGATTTTTCGATCAATGTTAAATGTTAAGCACTTTAGCTAGACTCTTCTGACATTAAAAGCGATTTCCGCATATGTCTTAATTTTATATTATTTGTTATATGGGGCAAGACCCCATCGCTCAAAAATGACCTTTTACTTTTTGCCCTAATATTTTAAAACTACTTTCCCTAATTCGCCCAAAAATATTATAGCACTTTTTGACCATATTTTTTATAATAAATACTTTTGTAAATACTTACTTTAAATTATTTATATCCATTATAAATATACGTCTAAAATGATAATATAATTTTAAATATGACTTTGGATCGACAAGTAAAAAAGTTAAAGAGTCCTGCCCGTTATTTGTAACTCAAGTACCTACAGTTAAAATTTTAGGCCGTGGCTTCTAAACAAATTTCAGGCATTACAACTTACAAGTGTTTATACCTATAAATATTCTAAAATGGACCCGGTATGTTATTTTTGAAAATAACGAAAATAATCAATTCATTTTCATGATATTTTTAGAAATTATTTAAATGTTAAAATTAAAAAATTCTAACTGTTTTAATATGATAGACAAACAAAATATGCTAGTTTACTAAATATTTCCGGTGAAATTTATTATTTTAAGATAATAATTGAAATTTTAATCAAATAATAACAGTGTTATTTCTTCGTTTTTAAATGTACTTAGCATGTTTTAATATTTATATTTCGAAGTTATATATGGTGTGACTACATGTAGTTGGTTTCGCATATCCTGCAAGATCCTATCAGTTTTTTTGCTTAACAAAAAGAAAAGAAAACGATACTGTATTTCTGAGTAATATTCATAAAGAATAGAAAAATGTTATTCTTATTTTCTTTTTCTTTTTTTTTTGTAGGTACCAAGCTCCATTGGGAGCCGTTTTACACTGCCCCTCTTTCACGATGTGTAAACCACCTACATCATTAATACTTGTTGTGCAAAATTTTGTATATTTCTTTTACTTAATAAAAAAAAAAAAAAAAAAAAAAAATTAGAATAATAATACACGCTCGTAAACTTGATCAAAACCTATTACATGCCATAGATATGTATCATATTCCACGCTTACTAAAAACAAACAATTGTTTTCACACAAACATATCTTCAAAAATTATTCTGTTGAAATTTAAGCAAGTAAATCAGTTTTAAAATTCCTTTTTGATGAATTTTAAAACTCTTCGTTTCGAATAAGTAGTGCTTTATTTTCTGCTATATATCTTATTGAATTTCAATACATATTAGATTATGTTAACAGTGACTATTCGGTAACTCTGACAATTATTGTCGGAAACCGTACGACTGTCGTGTTATACACGTGCAACGTTGTATAGTCGACATTTCAGTTTCGAGTTATGACGATAGAACAACGAGGAGTAGTGCACGTAAAGAGTAATAAATAAATGCAGGTATACGTCGTGACACCTATACCACCCGAATGACGACACTATAATACAGTTATACGCTGGGAACTGCAGGAGAGTGAAAGGGCGACAGTGACGTTAATTATTTTTTTCTACAGACGTGCTATAAAAAGTACACTCGTCACGTACGTATGTACATATCGTGACACAACCGTCATCAGACCATCTCGCATAATGACGTCGACCGATGCGAGCGATAAGCGCCCGATAACAATATATATATAGTGACGACGACGAATAAGACAATTTATTATCATTAAAACGACTTGCGGGGTGTCGTCGTCAGGTTTAATATGTTAGATGAAAGGCGTCTGTTACTCACCTTAACTTCGTCGCGTTCGGCGACGACGGCTCTGTCGTCGATGTGCTCCTCGTTGCAGTCGTCCGGTCGTCAAAGGTCGAGCAGGCGTACCGCGGACGGCGGTAGTACACGTCCCGTAGGGCGCATCGCGAGCAAAGCGATGATCAGAGAGAGGAGGAAAAAAAAACGTAAAGCCCCGTACGACCAACGGACGTAAACGATACGGATACGACAACGGTTTACCGCGGTGTGCGCCCGCGTCAGTGCAGCGTTTCGTTATTTCGGGCCGCGTCGTACCGTCGTACGAACGGTGTCTGGAGAGCGAATGCGCGCGACGGCTACCGTCGGGCGGGTGGGCGGCGGACGGAAAAAGAACGAGGAACGAACGAGGAAGAGGGAGAGCGCGAGAGAAGGCGTTCGATCAATTATTATACGGTCGAACGGTGGCGGCAGGTGA